>NC_141539.1:128304615-128618269 GCF_021556685.1 Rattus norvegicus | reverse complement strand
TCCCACACGTCAGGGCGGCAGGCCACCTGGGTGACCAGCTGTGGCAGGCCCTGGGAAGGGCTGCTATTCTAGTGGCCAAAGCTGTGGTCTCCAAGTGGAGAGTCCACATGGGCAGGCCCTAGGCCAGCAGAATGACAGTGGGGGTGCGGTACACAGCGTTGGGGCCCAGAGTAAGCAGACACAGTCTCCACTAGGGTGACACCCAAGGGGATGTAGTATGGCTGATGAGAACTGCTGCCCAGGCTGAGCCCAGTAAATTCCAGAGTGGGCAGTTCCAACAGCCACCTGAGTGGCAAGGACGCAGTGCAGACTCAACGATTATTCTGAAAGGTGATCTGCTGAATTGGGTGTCAGACTCACATATGATGACTGACTCCTTATTTCTGGCCAACTTCCCACTCTGGGGACTGGAGGGTCTGTCTCAGGTCTGCCCACCATCATGCTTGGGGTGGCGGGTAATTTTCAGAACTCAAAGGCCCTTGGCTGGCAGGACAGAGACTGGCCAGGGTCTCACCTCTGCCTGGCTCATCTATGCCACAGCTCTGAAGAACTCCTGGGATAGAATGGATGCATCTTGTATGTGAAAAAACCGTGTGTGTGTGTGTGTGTGTGTGTGTGTGTGTGTGTGTGTGTGTGTGTGTGCGTGTGTAGGGGGGATGAGTAGAAAGCTATGGTTTGAATGTTCTCTCCAAACCAATGTGTAATTCAGCTGCCGATGTTGTGACAGTTTTTCAGAGGTCACTAGGTCTGGGGTCTCCCCTCTCATGAAATGATTAACACAGCCAGGGAAGGGTTTCCTTAGACCACTCTCTCCTCCTACCATACTGTGACCCAGCAAGAAGACATGTGGGCCCTCACCAGAGGCTAGCACCTTGATGAACTTCCCAGCTGCCTGCAGAACCAGAAGCCAATAAATGCCTGCTTATTACAAGTCACCCACTCTGTGACATTGTGAAACCTCTTAGGCCCTACACCGGCTTGCTTGCTCCATTTTTGACAGCAACCTCCCCTCTGGCCCTCGTACACCTAGGTGTACCAGTCACAGTAGCTGCCCTGTTCCTCCAACAGGACACACACTCTACCTCAGGGTCTTTGCTCCTTCTGCTTCTTCTGTCTCGAGGTTCTGCCTCTTTACATGGCTTGGGAGATGCCACCTCAGAAGAGAAGCCTCCCTGCCCTCCCCCACCATTCTATCTACTTATCTTGCTCGTTCGAGACAGGATCTGACAGGTGGGCTCACTGGCTGGTGTGTGCCCCTCCACTCCCATGTCAACTCCACAAGGGTAGGGGCCGGTCATCTGTCACTGCCAGATCTCCATGTTCAGGAATGTTGGAATGCATTCTAAAAATGTATCCCGAGTGCTTCAAACCGAACTACTGAAGCCGGAGCTCTGGGCCTCAGAATGATTTTTCTTTTTTAATTTTGGAATAGGGACATCGGTGATATAATTAGTTAAGATGAGGTCACAATGGAGCAGGCTAGGCCACCAGCCCCATGACTGGTTTCCTTATTAAAAGAGGACTATAAACACACGCACAGAAGAGAGCCATCTGTGGAGGAGTTCCAACGTCATAAGGCAGGCTACTGCGGGAAGCTTGGGGAAGCTGGGGGTAGAACATTCCTAAGCACCTTCAGAGGGACTCTGCCCCTCCCTGCACATTCACCTGAGACCTCAGCCTCCAGACTCATCGGAAAAGCAGTCCCTGTGGATCTGGCCCACGGAAGGGTTTTGTTGCAGTAGCACCGGCAAGCATGCTGAATGAGCGAGCCTCCCTCTCCCTCCAGCTGGCCACCCACAACCCAGCATCAGACAGACAGAGCTAGCAACCATTCCATATTCGTCAAAAATGCTAACAGTTCCCTCATGTACAGACAACCCAAACTAAACAGCCCGCCCCCCATGCAAAGCCCTGATCCTGTCCCCTGTCCCAGATTCACTGCCCTGGGCTCCCCCCAGCCTCCCCCAATCTTACTCTTCCCAGGATGCCCACACTTGACCATGTCCCAAGGCAATCTCCCTGCTACCTGCAATGTACTCTTTGCCAGTCCTTCCTGAATGTTCCTATACAACCTTGAGCACCAGCTTTTTCCTACGGGTGAAGGGTACCGTGCTCCTCTGTGCAAGGCCCCTGTTGGGCTCTCAGGCCATCTCAGTAATTCAGGAGCTGTGACCCAGCCCAAGAGCATGAACTCCGGGAGAGGGCAGGTGTCGTTCTTTCTTATCACTGCCCCAAAATAGGCTGGGGATGCCAGCGTTGGTTTCTTTAATGCACGAGAGAAGAAGGCAGACAGGAACGGGTGCCCGGACTGCCTATACTCACACTCACTCATCCCCAAGAGCAAACGCACACATAGTGAGGGTGAGCCCCTCACTGTCTGCAGCCCTGACTCCCAAGGACTCCATGGCTTCTGTCTGGCACTGACATGGAAACAGAGGAAGATTCTGTCAGTCCTAAGACTGCATCTACCACCCATGCCATGTAACCTCAGCCAACATTTAAACGCATTAAACACATTACAGGTAAATGAGCCATGGGCCTCAGGACTTAACAAGGTGGCGAATACACAGTGGGTGTATAATAAACACAATGTAAACAGCATCTAGTTCTGTCCTCGTGACTCCCAGGCAGATGTCCTATTTGGTGGGTTTTAACTATTATCTCTCTCTCTTCTCTCTTTCCTCTCCTCTCTCTTTCCTCTCCTCTCTCTTTCCTCTCTTCTCCTGTTCCCCTTCCCTCTCCAAGGCACCCAAACTCCCCAGAGGGAAGTTGCTTTGGGTCCCAGCTGCTGGTCTCCTGGGTTCAGGTCAGATCCAGCTATTCAGTAAGGGACACAAGTTGGGGTCCCAGTCCCTACTGCACTGGTCTGCTATCTGCTACCCACCATTGGTGGCCAGAAGCTACACAGCCTCCTCCATCCTCCATCCTCTCTCCATTCTGCGTGGCTAAAACTGTCATTTCAACAGCCCGATTCTCTGGCAGGTAATGCAGAAATACCTGGGCCGCTTTCCAAGAGCAGCAGAGCAAGTAAACCCTTGGGTTACCAAGAACAAGCAGGAAACTAGTGCTTACAGTCCGTCCCCAGTTTTGAGTTACACACACACACACAGACACACAGACACACACACAGACACACACACACGGACACACACAGAGAGATACACACACACACACACACACACACACACTGCACCCCTCCCCCACAGGGCAGGAGAATGACTTGTAAGAAGATACCCTGGCTGTCTATCCATACCAGCACAGGTTTGACTCTGGCCCTAGCCTCACAGTGTCCCGAAGTAGTGACCCAAATGTGGGAGGAGGGGCAAGCACAAAGAACCAGGCACCTGCACCACCCAATCTCTGGATTTCAAACACCCTAGTTGAAAACCACATCCACCACCACCACCACCACCCATGCCACTCCCTCCCCCCCCATCTCCCCACCCCTGCACTCCCTGCCACCCCCCACCCCAACTCCTCATAATAACCATTGGGATAGCCCAGACTTAAGTAGACTGGAGTGTAGCTTAGCAGTCAAGCCTTATCTAGCATGCATGAAAAACGGTTCAAAACCCAGCATCACCAAACAAAACAGAAAGAGCAGGCAATCCCAGAACTAAGTGACCCCAAGTTGACCAGTAGCACTAGATGGTCAGGCTCCCTGGAGCCCTTTGCTGGAAGTTGAATAACATAGGCTAACCAGCATATCCAATCCCCTGTAGGAGGCCTGACCCCATGGCAACCTGGAGGGTAGGCTGATGCAACACAGAACACTGGACCAGGGGCTTGGGTCCAAGTCCTAGCTGTTGCACCACCACAATCCCTACCAGCTTTCTTTTCTCCCTGTCTGGCCTCAGTTTCCCCACTTGCCCAAGCCCTGGGTTTGACCGGGTTTGACCAGCCCAGGTTTTCTTGGGTCTCCTCTGTTAGGAAGTTCTTCTAAATCACTTTGCCTGGACTCCTAACTCATCTTTCACAACCGGGGGCTGCCTCTTCATGTGTCCTGACTCTACAGACCTGTTGCCATTAGGAAACTGAGTTTACATCAAGGAGTATTAAGGCTTGCCCGGGTGGTCGGATCGTTCGTCCCTGGGGACAACTGGCTGGGGTATGGTCTGTCTGTGGTGGCTAAGTCTGTGATGGGTGGACTGCAAGCTGTCTACACGAGTGCTACTTAACAAAGAGTAGAGACCACAACCCTAGAGGTATCCCATTCCTTCCCAGTCAGGCATAAGCATCAGGACTTAAAGGAGGTGTCTGGGGACCACCTAGAGTGGCCACGAGGCAGCAGGGCTCAGCCTGGGCTGGATCTTCTGGCTGTGGGTCCCCGAAGGGATAGCGCGGCGGGCGCACTCCGATGTTCACCATCCCGAGGGTGGAAAGGGCTAAAGCCTCGCGCCCGACCGCGCGCACGCACACGCGCCCTGGCGGCGCCCCCTCCCCGTCCCGCCACCACTGACCATAGTGACCGGAGCCGTCGGGCCACGTCTCGCTCCAGCGAGGAGCGAGCGGGTGCCAGGGGAGGCGCTGGGCGGCTCCGCCGTTGGGTCGGGCGGCGCGGGCCTCGCGGGTGTGGGGTGAGTGCAGAATACACCCGACCGCCCCTCAGACCGGAGCGCAGACCTCCACTGTGTCCCAGCAAGACGCACGGCCCGCGATTGACGTCGGAGGCCCGCAATCAGAAGCCCGGACGCGGGACGTCACAGAAAGTGGGTGGGACTGCACTCGCCTTCGGCCTATGTTTTGGGGCCCGTTTGACAGGAGGCCGCCCTCCTTTTAAAGACACAGAGTGCTTTTAGCTAGCAAAGGAGTTAGCCCAATCCAGAAAGCAGGTCAGGTTTGCAAAGACAGAAGGACTTTTAACTAAAACTGCAAATTGAAGGCATCTGGAAGATTAGATGGCCCTCGTTAATTAATCAACGAGTTCACATACATAAGTGTATTTCTTTCAAGATCAGAAGACACGCGCTTAGGAAATACGCGCCCAGTGTCAGACATTTAAGTTACCTGCCGGCTGCTGTCTAGCAACAAATAATATTTTACTTCTTTGTAACTCATGAATCAGACAGGCATTCAGGTAATATCTGTTGAATGGATGAACGTTCGAGATGGTTGAGCGTGGCTCTGTGGCTGTAGGGGTGTGTAGAAAACACAATACTGAACCAGGTGTAGGTGAGTCACCCTGTATACAAGCTCATAATTACTGGACATCAAAGAGGAAATATTATTAAAAGGTTTGTTTGTCAGCCCTTGACCCCTGAAGGAGTTATTTTGAGTGCTGTGTGGGGCTCCTGTATATAGCACATAACTATTTTAGTAGGTTCTGGGACTTAGATGGTTCTACTTCACTTCGGTGTAAAAAACGATAATGTTGGATAGACACTGTTTGGCTCTTTTCCTGAGCTAATGACAGGTGACTCTCATAACCTCAGAAAACTGAGGCTCAGTCAGCCCCACCAAAGAAGACAATAGACACACCCCCAATATTCTGTGGTGCAAAGCCAAGATGGTTGGTACATTTGGAGTGAGGCAAGCATAGTGCATTTTTTCATTGTATGGGGTGTGTGTGTGTGTGTGTGTGTGTGTACCTGTGCTGCATATGCCAAAGTCAGAGGTAAACTTAGGTGTCTTCCCCTATTTCTTTCCACTTTATTATTTTTTAAGGTTTATTCTTATTAGCTGGGTGTGGTACCACAAGCCTTTAATCCCAGCATTTGAGGCAGAGACAGACTGGACTCTGAGTTTGAAGCCAGACTGATAGATCAAGTTCCAGGACAGTCAGGACCGTACAGTGAAACCCTGTCTCAAATCCCTTACCTATGCTCTGTAAGGAAGCCCAACAAACTCACTGTTTCCCCAAAGTAAACTTTTGTGGAATTGTGCTTTGATTTGTCATTGAGACCTTGGGAGGAGTAGGCACATATCTGATCCCTAGGAAGGAATTTTAGCAGCATATGTGTGGGTGTGGATGTCTGAATGTGGGTATGTGTGTGAGTGCAGGTACGTGGAGGCCAGAGGATCTATAGGATGCCTTGGAGCTTGCATTATAGACAGCTGAGAAGCTGCCTGACACATGTTGGGAACAGACTTGAATTCTCAGGAAAAGCAGGAAGTGCATGCTCTTAACCCAGAACTGTCACTCCAGCCCTTCCACCTTATTTTGGGGACAGAGTCTCTACTTGAACCTGGATCTCACAGAATCCATTAGACTAGCTGGCCAGAGAGCCTTAGGGAGCCTATTGTCTCTTCATCTCTAGTGCTAAGATTATAAAAGCAAGCAACCATGCCTGTGTGTGTGTGTGTGTGTGTGTGTGTGTGTGTGTATGTATGTGTGTATATGTGTGTGCCTATATATGTGTGTATATGTATATGTGTGTGCATATGTGTGTATCTGTGTATATGTGTGTGCATATATGTGTGTATATGTGTGTGCATATATATGAGTGTGTGTATGTATATGTGTGCATATATGTGTATATATATGTGTGTATGTGTGTATATGTGTGTGCATATATGTGTATATATGTGTGTATATATGTATGTGTGTATATATGTATGTGTGTATGTGTGTGCATATATGTGTGTATGTGTGTGTATATATGTATGTGTGTATATGTGTGTATGTGTGTATATGTATATGTGTGCATATATGTGTATATACTACATATATGTGTGTATATGTAGGGGTGTGTGTAAGTGTGTGTATATATGTGTATATGTATATGTGTGTGTATGTGTGTGCATATATATGTGTGTGTAAGTGTATGTGTGTGTGTGCTCTGAGGAAATGCTCGGTCCTTATGCTTGTGGGGCAAGCATCTTTCCAACTGAGTCGCCTCCCTAACCCTTTATATTATGATGGTTTAAATTTGTGATTGCTTTAGCAAGCACAACTCTACTACAGAGCCAAGGCATATCTGTGTTAATACTTCCAGGTGCCTACATACAGCTCTCTTCTCGCACCCTCATGTCTTCCATTACCCTCCCCCTCAACCTAGCTAGGTTCTTGTTCAAGCCAGCATCTGTGTCTTTGATGCTGCACCATACATTGAGTCGGGACCGTGGAGTCTGACTGGGGTTGGGGGGCAGGGTAGCAACATCGACTGACCATTCACAGTCATTTGTGTGGGAAACTCATGATCAGACACACTGAGACCCCAACATATATTCTGTAACTCACTTCCCCCATTCCAGCTCATGGAAGGCTGCTGGACCTCCATTCCTGCCCCTGTCTCACAGGGAGATCAAATTACTTGCTCAGTCCAGCTCGATATTGCACACCTTTGATTCCAGGCAAAGCTGGTAGATCTCTTTGAGTTCGAGGCAAGCCTGTCTATATATAAAGCTCTAAGCCAGCCAAGGCTACAGAGAGACCTTTCTTGTCTTATATGAAAAGAAAGAAAGAAAGAAAGAAAGGAAGAGAGAGAGAGAGAGAGAGAGAGAGAGAGAGAGAGAGAGAGAACAGACAGACAGACTTTGCTTGCCCAAATCTACAGCACATGACTTTGTTGAGTCCTAGTAACCTGAGTACCAAGCTGGACTTGGTGCAGAGAAACCACACACCAGTGTGAGAGTTGTAGACTACCCCCTGCCCTACCACCGCAGGCTCTTTCTGAACTCTGGAAAGAAGATTAGAGGAGAAAAAGCTGTAGAAACCTGCAGCTGGTCTTTGCAACTCTGTGGGTTCTTCCTTTTCCCACCCTTTATCCCCCCCCACCGGGATTTCAGCCCCATCACCAGATAAGAGAGAAACAAGGATAGAAGGGGGAAGATAGTGATCCTTGAATGCGACTTCTTTCTTCTTTGAATACAATTACTAACAAACTGCACCCAATGACCACCAAGCACCAAGCACCAAGCACAAAACCTGCACATGGGCCCTAGTATTTATATACCCTCTGAAAAATTCCCACAATTCCAAATGTCTCACAATCACAGAAACTATCTGCAGCTGGCAAAACCATGCCTCCACCAGAACAGGGGACAACTCAGTCTGCTCAGTCAGTGGACAATCCAAAGCAGCCCCATATCTCCATACCTGGGATCAAAACTAAAACACATTCTTGTAATATTTCTATTATTAAATACACTGGAATCCAGAATTCTTACTACAGAATCCTCCACTCAGCTCAAAAGCTGTTGGGATGGTCCTTCAATGGTGGCCCCTGTGCAATGGTTCTCTCTCTCTCTCTCTCTCTCTCTCTCTCTCTCTCTCTCTCTCTCTCTCTCTCTCTGTGTGTGTGTGTGTGTGTGTGTGTGTGTGTGTGTATGCCTTCTACCTGGGGTTCAGGTGACTCTTTGGAGAGAGAAGCCAAGGATGGCATCTGTGGACAGATGTGGTCTCACAGGGTGAGAAAACAGTGAGGTTTCCAGTGAGGACCCTGGACCTCTGTGTGCACAGTCTGTAGGCTGTGCTGTGCTGCTCAGATGACTGGATCTCTCCATTGCTTTTTCTCAAGCTAGTCAAGGCAGACAGTTCTTCCGGGATTCCCACCACTCTCTTTACCTCTCCCCTTTTGTCCCCTTGTGAATCCTAGCTTCTCTGCAGATGTTTATGGAGTTCAGAACCTTCCCCTCACTTGTTAACTCTAAGCACCTTCCAACTTGTGGAGAGTTTCACTGTCCAATGCTACCATTCTTCACAGTCTGGCTGTTCCATGAAGCCTTTCTGCACTGCACTGTGGGATGGTGAAGTCTTCTGAACTTGCAGGTGGAGGGACCTGAAACTCCTGTGGGGACAGGTCCTGCTGCTTTGATTGGAGGGACAGAAGGATATGGTGGTTATGCAAGTTAGCAGTGGCATTAGGCAGATTCATGACACCATTCCCCAGGCATTGATGCCTGAACATGCCAGACCTCTCTGGACCTGCCTTCTTGCCTGTAAGTTGTGAAAGCACTTGAGAAGTGCGGGCTTGGCCCGCTGACTCCAAGGGCCCCAGACTTACTCATTCCAGTGTGCATAAACATAACACAGCAGTCAGTGAAGCCCGTCCTCCACCAGCCATGTGGATCGACCCATGGCAGTGACACCCCAAAGAGGTCTGTGTGGTGTGTGCTTGAATGAGGCTGTTGATATCTCTAACAACACACACACACACACACACACACACACACAACACACACACACAACACACACACACACACACACACACGCCTCTCCTCCTAGGGTAACCTTCCTCTTTGCCTTTCTCTCTCTCTCTCTCTCTCTCTCTCTCTCTCTCTCTCTCTCTCTTTCTTTCTCTCTCCCCTTCCTTCCTTCCTTCCTTCCTTCCTTCCTTCCTTCCTTCCTTCCCTTCCTTTTTTGAGGCAGGGTTTCACTGTGCTGTGTAGCACTGACTGTCCTGGATCTCACTCTACAGACTAGGCTGGCCCCAAACTCCCAGAGATCCCCTGCCTCTGCTTCCTGATTGTTGAGATTAAGGGTGGGCACCACCACCCTCTGGCTTCTGTCTGTTTCTTGACTGAACCAAGGTTCACCAGCCACAGGTTGAGTGAGCTGCAGGAGCCTTGAGATAAAGCACAGACCCTGTGTAAACTTTAGGCCTCTCTGCTCAGTGCCAACATCGTCTTTCTCCTATGTGCTGGGAAATGTTTTGAGGTCTAGATTCTGGGGCTGTTACAGGCTGAGAAAGAAGATCTAGAGCCCCTTGACCTCCAACACCACCCCACCTCTACCCCTCACCCTTCACCTCCCTCCCCCAGGGAGCAGAGTCCTTACTCCCACCTACCAGTGCCTGTTTGGGGAGGAAGCTTTTGAAGAACAATGGGTCTGGGGACTGGAGAATGCAGAGGTAAAACTGGCAGAAAGGGAGAACTTTCTAGAATCAGGGAAGGCAGAAGCACATGACCTGGGAGAGAAAGTTCTTCACTGTCTTAGAAGGAGGACCTATGCTGTCTGAGGAAAGTTGGACCCTGGCTGACAAGGCCACCTTTGTCCCTACCCTCAGAACACTGAGCAGCTGTCTTCTCCCTCAGAAAGCCACCTATCCGTGTTTGGGCAGGGGTTACAATATACTTGCTTTTCTGCACTGAGAAAATTGCCTGGGCCCACACAATGCCAACAGGTCAAAGGTGAGGACGGAGCATCACAAATGGAAATATCTGATTTACCAGCAGGTAAAGAGAGAGGGAAACACAGTGTCCTATTTGAAAGGAAAAACCAAAGCAAAGAGGTGATCCTGTGCCCTCTGACAGACAGCTGCACAAGCCCTGCCCTGGACTGTGGTGCATACCGTCCATCCCAGCACTCCAGAGACAGAGACAGCCGATTTCTGTGAGTTTATGGCCAGGCTGAGAGTTCTAGCACAGCCAGGCCTATGTATATCTAGAGACCCTGATGAAAAATACCTAACTACATAAGTAAAATCAATCAAAGGGATCTGGAGATGTAGCTCAACTGAGCCCTTGCTTAGTATAGCAAGGCCCTGGATTCAGTCCCTAAGTACCACAGAAAAGGTTTTGGAAGAGAAATAATCCAAGTTGGCGTCACACCAGGCCACAGCTCCCTCACGGTTTGAAGTAGGCCCTCAGGCCTGGAAACATAACTCATGGGTCAGTTTTCCATCTAGCCATGGTTTCCTGGGGTCCACTCTGAAAAGTAGCATTTCACGAATTCCAGTAGTGTCATGCCCAGCTTGGTCTCCTGGGCTGAGCAGGGACAGCTTTGGCCTTTACACAAGAGGAACATCGGAAGTGGTTTCTAGAAAGCTGAGGCCAGCAGGAGACCTTTGTGCCTGGGGGAAGCTGCCTGCTCCAACTCCATCCATTCTCTGTGTGGAGACAGAGCCTGGATTCTGAAGGAAGCTGGAACATATCCTGGAGCCTGGGGAAGCTTGCTTGGCCTTTAACCTCTCCCTTCCCCATCATTCTGTCCATAGGCACATCCTAGAAGGATCCTCTCCTCCAAAGGTGGCCTGGCCACTTGACCTAATCCAGGGGATACAAGTGGTGCCCAGTGCTAGCCTGCACATACTGTATTGGTCACCTGCTTTGCTCGCTCCTCCAGCTATGCTTAATTGTAAGAACAGACTGGAGGTTCCTCACAGCAATTAGCTAACAGCAATTGGATCTAAGATGGCTGCCCAAAGGCCTGCCAATCATTACCAAATGATGTCATTATCAACCACTTTCCTCTGAATGGCAAACCCACCAGCATCACCCCCAAGGAAGGACCATGTAAGGAAGGAAGGCAGAACGGATTTCCAGAGAGCCTGGTGAACCTTCCCATTTTTATCTCTGCTTCCTGCTAACTCAATTTCCCAGAAAAGGAGAATCCACACCTGTACTGAACATTCTACAAAGCTAATGGTGCGATGGTTGGAACTTCTGCGATCCTGGAGGGTAGAACGTTATAGGCTGGAGGCAAATTACTCTGGGTTATCTTTAGCCCCCTGAACACTTCTTGCCTACCCGTGACTTACATAAATCCTTGTGGCTATTAGGTAAATCCTTTTGAAATGTGCAAACAGGTCCCTGGTGTCTACCAACCCAAAGGCTGACAGTATCTTAGCCTAGAGCAAAGGCTCCCCTACTTTACTGTAGCTGCCTACCAGATGTGTCTACCAATGTGTTTCTTTGTTTTATTAGTAGAAGAACTTCATCAAACTATTGCCATGTTGGGACCGTGGTATTTGTGTGGCAACCTGAATCTGTTCCTAGGCCTTGCTGACTCTTTGACTCCAGAATCGAGACTCTCTTCCTTCCTTTGAGGTGGGAGTTGTGTTTTTGCATGAATCCACTCTGTATCCATCAGAGCTCACTTCCCCGGCCACTGGGCTGAGAGATCGTCAAGCTGGGCTCTTGCTTCCTTCCTCGCTCTTTGGGCCCTGAATCAAGCTTTTCACGTCTTCACTACATTTTGGGAACTGGCCTCACCAAACCTGCCTGGAGGATGTGGCATTTCCCTTGTTGTTGGGGACACTAATGGATCAAGAACATACCAAGAAGATTTTGTTTCTGTTTTTGAGAGTGAGTTTTCTTTTTCTGATTATAAAAGGTAGGCGCATGCTTATTGCAGACACTCTCTACAAGGTATAAAACGTGTACAGAACAAAAGACAAACTGATAATCAGTCCTAACATCCACCCTAACCATTGCTTCCAAGGCAGGACATTCTCCTTTCTACTTTATTTATGTGTGCATGCATGTCTGGGTGAACATATACACACCAGCGTATATGTGAATGCCCAGTGAAGGCCAGAAGAGAGTCTCAGAGTCCGTGAAAGCTGGGGTTACAGGTTCCCAGGAACCATCTGTTGTGTGTGCTAGGATCAGAGCTCTAGTTCTCCTGATTAGGTGGCAAGTACTCATAACCACTGAGCCATCTTTCCATCCCTCTGACACTTTAAAATGTTGAGTGTTTATGTGTACATATGTGCATGTCAGCGGACATGTGTGCATCACTTACATAAGGAGCCCAAAGAAGTCATAGGAGGACATCAGATTCTCTGGAATTGGGGTTACAGATGATTGTGAGTGGCTAGGAGGGCCCTGGGAATTGAACCAGGGTCCTCTGCAAGAGTAGTAAATGCTCTTACTGACTGATCCATCTCTCCTGCCCAACTCCTCTCCCATTTAAAAACAATGCATGCTGTGATTTCCTTGAAGACCTAATTCATGCACATTGGGGAGACTGACTCCCCATGAAGGTGACTCTTGGTTTGGTGTGTATGAGACCTAGTGTACAGGTATATCAGTCAGCTATTGCTGTGTAACAAGCAGACACACACACACACACACACACTCATTGGCTTACACTCTAACCAATTTATTGATCATGCATGTGAGTTGACTAAGGACCAAATGGCTCAGGTAGATGAAAGTCTGTTCCATCCGGCTCACATCCTCCTGGGACCAGGGGTCTCCCCGAGGCATGTTCTCACCATGGTCAAGCTCGTGGCTACTAAACCACCCCGCACAATCATCTATTAATTCTCTGCTCGAGTCAGAATCCAATAGCATCCTATTGGACAAAGGCAGTCACGTTGTTAACCCAAATTCTGAGTTTGAAAAACAGACTGTCTACCGGGGAGTTCAGGCCAAAGCATGGATTTACATGCCGCCACAGCGGGATAGCAACCTGGGGCCGTTAACTCAATCTATCGTGCGAGGTGGGCTTGTAATCGTAACCCAGCCCAAGGGGCTTGCCTCTTGGTGTGGGCAAAGTGGAAAGCACGCCGAGGACTAAGAGCATTCAGGAGAACGCGTTGCCTATAGCAGGTTTGCAGAGCACAGGAGTTATTTCTGAAGAAGCGCCATCCTCAAACACGGGAAGCTGGGGAGGGTGGGCCTCTAAGGAGCACATTCCTGGGCATGCTCAGTCTGAGGTCCTAATTTAACGAGGAGAGACACATTCGGGGAAATGCTTCAAAGCATTTTGAGGAACCAAAACTGGAAAATGGGTGGAAGAGAAATGGGGGCATAGGCCAGAGACCACTGTGCTAACCTGCATGGGTAAGTAGGTTCCATAACTGGTTTTTAAACTCTGTGGTGCACACAGCTTCCTGAGAGGGGGTTCCTATCCAGGTGATTGACAGGACCATTTGGATTAACTTTAAAAGGGGGAGGGGACAGCTGTTGGTTTTTATCAGAAACCTATGGGTAGATGGTGTTTAAAAAAACAAGAAACAAAACAAAACAAAACAACAACAACAACAAAAAAAAAAAACCAGGCTACTTAGAATGCTCTCTCCAGTCACAGTCAGAGATACAAGCCAGGTTCTATTTTTTTTTTTTAAAATTACTTCTTCTTTAGGTGGGAGCATGCGTGTGTACCATGGCACACATGTAGAGGTGACGGACAACATACAAGAGTCAGTTCTCTTCATCCACCATGAGGGTCCAGGCGAGAGAGAATTCAGGCCATCCAGCTTGGTAGCGAGTACCTGTTCTAGTCTGATAAATACCAAGACCAAAGGAACCTGGGGAGGAAGCGGCTCCTTTGGGTTACACTTCTATGTCATACTGCTGAGAGAAATCACTTCACACCGCTGAGGTCACACAGCCGAGGGAAATGGCCAGGAACTGAAGCAGAGACTAACAGGCTCCTCATCGATTTCCTCCCAGGCTCAAGTTCAGCTCCCTTTCTTACACAGCCCTGATTCATCTGCATTGAGATGGTGCCTCTCACAGTGGGCTAGGCCTTCCTACATCAATTAATGGGTCAAGAAAAACACCCCAAAGATAAGCCTATAGGACCATTCTTCACTCTAGGGTCCCTCTTTCTGACTGTGTCAAGTTGACTACAGAGACCAGCACCACAGCACCTTTAACTGCTGAGCCATGGTTGGTCCCTTAGACCCCCATTCAGTGCCCTGACTCTGTCAATTTCTGGCTTTACGAGCTGTCACGAGGGAGAGGTCCATACTCTGACCTTCCAGTCTGTTGCCATGTTGAGAGCCCATCTCAGAAACATTCACGCAGTAGCTCGATTTGTGTTTTATACAGTTGAAACATCCGGCGTGTTTCTAGGCCATTCTTGGTTATTTTTGAGATTTGCTCGACTGTGAACCATCAGTTTTATTTTATTTATTTTTGTGAGTTTGGGGTCCCGGGCTGAATGAAAAATGAAGTCTGCGAGCCAAGTAGGCACCAGCATCCGCCTCTCTCCGCTTCCCCAGAGCAGATACATTGTAACAGGCTGCCCCACACTTCTCCCTTTCCGTGATACCTGCAGCCCTGCAGTGAGCCCCGCTCCCCCAAGCAGTAGGAAGACACTGTTGTTAGTATTTTGTCAAGAAACAAGAGAAGCAACCAACACTACTCACCACGGCCCTGGGACCCAAGTCTAAACCTTGTCCTTAGCCTGCTGATGGGGTTCTTCTTGGGAGTTTGCCCCCTTCTCAGGCAGCCGTGACGGCCTTGGTGGCCTCCTTCTTTTGACACTCAGCCTCCTCCACCGTTTGCCTTTTTGACTGATGCACACAGCCTCCCTCGCCCCCTGCCACAGAATTCCCTCTCTGTTCTGCCCAGTGGAGCCTGCCACCCACGAGTGACAGCCCACTGTCGTTCACCACCCACCACCATGCACAGCTCCCCACTGCTGGCAGCTACCTCGCCGGCTGCTCGTCACCACCCTCCCCCACCAACAGGCCTGTGGAGTGAACATCACAGCCGAGGTTCTCACGGCAGCCTGCGGCTTCCTGGGTACACATGTCTGCTACTCTAAAGGAGGCATTTCAGGCTGTGTGTATGTTGGCTGCCTCATCTCCCCACCCGACTTTTAGGGTAGGAAAATCAGCTCAGAGAAGAGCCTCCTTCTGCCAGGCCTTCTGAGGGTAGATGTATTCCAAGCACATCCACATGAATCTGGTGACATGGAGACTCCTTCATATTCCTCACAAACGGTATTCCTAACAGACAAACCGTCAGAAGCGTCAGGAGGTCACAGCCACAGCAAGAAAGGTGTCCTGGAGCCCAGAAGTGACAGGTCACACAGATAGAGAGGCCCTGCCCTGCTGATGCCACCAATTCTCTTTCGGCCTTTCCCAGGCACTTGTGACAATCCCCCAGTATGTGTAACAGCAACTCACACCCAACAGGCTCCAGAACCTTGCCTGCCCTCCTGTTGCCTCAGTCCCTCCAAACTTCATATGATTCCCTCCTTGCCCCTTGCTCCTCCTCCTCAACTCCCTTCCTCCTCAGAGGAAGAATGGAGAGAAAAGGAGGCAGAGTGAGGGTGCTCGTGGCGATGCTTGGGACCTAGGCCAGCGCACATAGGAGCTCTGAGGACTGGATACTGGGGAATGGGGTCCTGAAGCTCACACCTTGTTGCCTTGGCGATGCCCTCAAGGGGTGTGCTGTGCTGTCTGAGCCTCTGGTCTTTGAGACTGTGCCCTGACAGCATTCTTGGGCTCCATGAGTAGTATGCTCACTCTCACGGTCTCCATTTTGCCTAATATAAATTCCTGAGAAGGAAAATAAACCTCTTGACACCCCTTCCAGGGGCTACGATAGCAACAAAGGGGGGATCTGCAAAGGACAGGGCATCAGCACTTCCAGGCAATTGCAAGAAAGAAACTCAGAGAGGTCAAGTGTCTTTTTTTTTTTTTTTATTAACTTGAGTATTTATTTACATTTCGAATGTTATTCCCTTTCCCGGTTTCCGGGCCAACATCCCCCTAACCCCTACCCTTCCCCTTCTTTATGGGTGTTCCCCTCCCCATCCTCCCCCCAATACCGCCCTCCCCCCAACAATCATGTTCACTGGGGGTTCAGTCTTAGCAGGACCCAGGGCTTCCCCTTCCACTGGTGCTCTTACTAGGATATTCATTGCTACCTATGAGGTCAGAGTCCAGGGTCAGTCCATGTATAGTCTTTAGGTAGTGGCTTAGTCCCTGGAAGCTCTGGTTGCTTGGTATTGTTGTTCATAAGGGGTCTCGAGCCCCTTCAAGCTCTTTCAGTCCTTTCTCTGATTCCTTCAACAGGGATCCCGTTCTCAGTTCAGTGGTTTGCTGCTGGCATTCGCCTCTGTATTTGCTGTATTCTGGCTGTGTCTCTCAGGAGAGATCTACATCCGGTTCCTGTCAGCCTGCACTTTTTTGCTTCATCCATCTTATCTAGTTTGGTGGCTGTATATGTATGGGCCACATGTGGGGCAGGCTCTGAATGGGTGTTCCTTCAGTCTCTGTTTTAATCTTTGCCTCCATATTCCCTGCCAAGGGTATTCTTGTCCCCCTTTTAAAGAGGGAGTGAAGCATTCACATTTTGATCATCCGACTTGAGTTTCATGTGTTCTGTGCATCTAGGGTAATTCGAGCATTTGGGCTAATAGCCACTTATCAATGAATGCATACCTTGTGTGTTTTTCTGTGATTGGGTTACCTCACACAGGATGATATTTTCCAGTTCCCTCCATTTGCCTATGAATTTCATAAAGTCATTGTTTTTGATAGCTGAATAATATTCCATTGTGTAGATGTACCACATTTTCTGTATCCATTCCTCTGTTGAAAGGCATCTGGGTTCTTTCCAGCTTCTGGCTATTATAAATAAGGCTGCTATTAACATAGTGGAGCACGTGTCTTTGTTATATGTTGGGCATCTTTTGGGTATATGCCCAGGAGAGGTATAGCTGGGTCCTCAGGTAGTTCAATGTCCAATTTTCTGAGGAACCTCCAGACTGATTTCCAGAATGGTTTTACCAGTCTGCAATCCCACCAACAATGGAGGAGTGTTCCTCTTTCTCCACATCCTCGTCAGCATTTGCTGTCACCTGAGTTTTTTTTTTAATTGTTTTTTGTCCTTCTTTTTTTTTTTAAAGATTTATTTATTTATTATATATAAGTACACTGTAGCTGTCTTCAGATACACCAGAAGAGGGCATCAGATCTCTTTACAGATGGTTGTGAGCCACCATGTGGTTGCTGGGAATTGAACTCATGACCTCTGGAAGAGCAGTCGGGCGCTCTTAACCGCTGAGCCATCTCTCCAGCCCGTCACCTGAGTTTTTGATCTTAAACATTCTCACTGGTGTGAGGTGAAATCTCAGGGTTGTTTTGATTTGCATTTCCCTTATGACTAAAGATGTTGAACATTTCTTTAGGTGTTCCTCAGGCATTCAGCATTCATCAGCTGTGAATTCTTTAACTCTGTACCCCATTTTAATAGGGTTATTTGTCTCCCTGCAGTCTAACTTCTTGAGTTCTTTGTATATTTTGGATATAAGCCCTCTATCTGTTGTAGGATTGGTAAAGATCTTCTCCCAATCTATTGGTTGCTGTTTTGTTCTAATCACAGTGTCCTTTGCCTTACAGAAGCTTTGCAGTTTAATGAGATCCCATTTGTCCATTTTTGATCTTAGAGCATAAGCCATTGGTGTTTTGTTCAGGAAATTTTCTCCAGTGCCCATGTGTTCAAGATGCTTCCCCACTTTTTCTTCTATTAGTTTGAGTGTATCTGGTTTGATGTGGAGGTCCTTGATCCACTTGGACTTAAGCTTTGTACAAGGTGATAAGCATGGATCGATCTGCATTCTTCTACATGCTGACCTTTAGTTGAACCAACACCATTTGCTGAAAAGGCTATCTTTTTTCCATTGGATGGTTTTGGCTCCTTTGTCAAAAAATCAAGTGATCATAGGTGTGTGGGTTCATTTCTGGGTCTTCAATTCTATTCCATTGGTCTATCTGTCTGTCTCTGTACCAATACCATGCAGTTTTTATCACTATTGCTCTGTAATACTGCTTGAGTTCAGGGATAGTGATTCCCCCTGAAGTCCTTTTATTGTTGAGGATAGTTTTAGCTATCCTGGGTTTTTTGTTATTCCAGATGAATTTGCAAATTGTTCTGTCTAACTCTTTGAAGAATTGGATTGGTATTTTGATGGGGATTGCATTGAATCTGTAGATCACTTTTGGTAAAATGGCCATTTTTACTATATTAATCCTGCCAATCCATGAGCATGGGAGGTCAAGTGTCTTATCACATGCTGCACAGCCTGCCAGTGTTAAAAGTAGATGACCAGGAGTCTAGATTCTGTCACTTCCCATGCTTCTTTCAAAAATATCCAAACTGCGCTGAGTATCGTTGACCTATATGGAGTATCACGGTCCCACACTGAGTATTGTGGACCCACACTGAGTATCGTAGACCCATACCTGGGTGTCCTCCTGTGTGCAAGGCAATGCTGTGTGCTCATCTGCAGTATCTGTGTGTGCTTCATATGTTAGGGGTGTGCATCGAGCAAGGTAAATGAGGTATGGGAGTTGTGGCGTTGGCCAGGGTGGTCTCCATATAAACACCAACGAAGGCAGAAATACATCTGTACACCCTTCCCAATCTCCTTCACTTATGTGGTGCTTGGGTTTGTTGAGAGACTACCAGAAACTGTAGGGTCAGGGTTACTATGGCTACGATGAAATGCCATGCCCAGAAAAGCTGGGGAGGAAAGAGTTTATTTCACTTACAGTTCCATAGACCAGTTTATCATCAAAAGCAGTGAGGACAGGAACTCAAGCAGGGCAAGAACGTGGAGGCAGGAGCTAATGCAGAGGTCATGGACGAATGTTGCTTGTTGACTTGCTCCCCATGGCTTGCTCAGCCTGCTTTCTTATAGAACCCAGGATGTCAGCCCAGGGATGACACCACCTACAATCACTGATCAAGAAAGTGTTTTACAAGCTTGCCTACAGCACAATCTTAGAGAGGCATTTTCTATTTTTTTTTTTATTAACGAGTATTTCTTATTTACATTTCAAATGTTATTCCCTTTCCCGGTTTCCGGGCCAACATCCCCCTAATCCCTCCCCCTCCCCTTCTTTATGGGTGTTCCCCTCCCCATCCTCCCCCCATTACCATCCTCCCCCCATTACCGCCCTCCCCCCAACAATCACGTTCACTGGGGGTTCAGTCCTAGCAGGACCAAGGGCTTCCCCTTCCACTGGTGCTCTTACTAGGCTATTCATTGCTACCTATGAGGTCAGAGTCCAGGGTCAGTCCATGTATAGTCTTTGGGTAGTGGCTTAGTCCCTGGAAGCTCTGATTGGTTGGCGTTGTTGTTCATATGGGGTCTCGAGCCCCTTCAAGCTCTTCCAGTCCTTTCTCCGATTCCTTCAACGGGGGTCCCATTCTCAGTTCAGTGGTTTGCTGCTGGCATTCGCCTATGTATTTGCTGTATTCTGGTTGTGTCTCTCAGAAGAGATCTACATCCGGTTCCTGTCAGCCTGCACTTCTTTGCTTCATCCATCTTATCTAGTTTGGTGGCTGTATATGTATGGGCCACATGTAGGGCAGGCTCTGAATGGGTGTTCCTCCTGCCTCTGTTCTAAACTTTGTCTCCCTATTCCCTGCCAAGGGTATTCATGTTCCCCTTTTAAAGAAGGAGTGAAGCATTCGCATTTTGATCATCCGACTTGAGTTTCATGTGTTCTGTGCATCTAGGGTAATTCGAGCATTTGGGCTAATAGCCACTTATCAATGAGTGCATACCTTGTGTGTTTTTCTGTGATTGGGTTACCTCACACAGGATGATATTTTCCAGTTCCCTCCATTTGGAGAGGCATTTTCTTATATTTTTGGTTGTGAGCCTCGCCTTTAACAGCTGCGCCATCTCTCCAGCCCGAGAGGCATTTTCTTTCTTTCTTTTTTTTTTTTTTGGGTTCTTTTTTTCGGAGCTGGGGACCGAACCCAGGGCCTTGCGCTTCCTAGGTAAGCGCTCTACCACTGAGCTAAATCCCCAGCCCCCCGAGAGGCATTTTCTTAACCGGGGTCTCCTATTCTCAGATAACTGGAGCCTGTGACAAGTTGACGTTATAACGTTAGCCAGCACGACGTCCCTGGATACCACTGCTTCAGCACCCAGGGGCAGGCACGCCATGTGTGCATCCTTCAGTCCTTCCCTGAGAAGAGGCCACGGTGTCAGGCAAGCTGTCAGCTGAGGAGCGACACTGCTGGGCCATGTCGCTGATGGGCAGTTGCCTTTAGCCAAGCAGCAGGCTCTGTGGGAGGACAAGGCTCAATCTGTCTCTCAGCGACCCCTGCCAAGACCCATACCACTGCAGCCAGAGTGCCCTCAGCCTGGGACCACCTCCGAGTCAGTTTTCCACTCTGAGAGCTTATGGAAGCTCCTCCCACTACATGACCTAAGCGGTCCTTGCAAAGAGAGCCTGGGTGAACCCTCTCAGTTGGGCCTCTTGACTGGAGTCATCAGCTCTTCCCTGGGTGCAGGGCTGGATGAATTGGATGAACTCAGTGGCCCTCACCCTGGCACACTGGGGCCTGGGACTTCAGCCTGGTCATGGGCAGAGGCAATGGCTTTGCCTCTCAGCTCTGAGAGAAGGCCGTACAGCTGGATATAATGTTGTGTGTCTGCCAGTCAGTCCAGCATTCGGTCCGCAAAGCAGGAGGTTTGTGAATCCAAGGTCAACTTGGGCTGCATACTGAGAACCTGTCTGAGAACACAAGGAGGGCAGGCAGAGGGTCTCTACTCTGGCACCCAGCTCCTCTCTCTGCCCCTTGTTTGGAAAACAGAGGCTTTCAGACTGGACTTCAGCCCTGGCATCTTTTCAGCACAGATCCCCAAGGGCCATGTCTGTGTTAGCTCTGGCTTGGAAAGGCTCTGCCTGTGCATCTTGGCACAGACTGATGTTCCATGTGCCGTGATTACAAGGGCCCTCCTGGCCGACTTTGGAGCTGGAAGGCAGATATGTGGGGACTTCATGGATCGTGGATGATGAAGGGGGGACATCAGAATACACTTCTCAGACCAGGAGAGACCTTGAAATGCCAAAATCCCAGGACAGTGATTAAATAAATCCCTGCGCTGAACGCAGGCCAGGTCATGACCAGGAGGACCCCAGGAAGACCAGCATAGCTCACAGCGACCCTCAAACACTAGCGTGCCCACCACGAATGCTGCATAGGTTTGAGTAAAGACCTAACGGAATGCCAAGCTTTGGGATGGCACAGGCAGGCCCCAGCTACAGGATTAGCATAGTTGGTCTCAGTTTTCCCAGCTGAAGGCAAACATCCGCCCATCCTGAAGGATGTCCATGAAAGCAGACGGCCACCAAGAAGGGATGTACAGGCTCTGTGTCTCCCGTTTGTATGTGTCTGTTTGTCTGATTAAGCCTGTCTGTATTTCCATGACCTTATACACGTGTGTGTTTGCATCTGTATTTGTATATCTGCCTCTAGGTTTCTCTTTATCTCTATCTCTCTGTGTCTCTGTCTCTGTCTGTCTCTGTGTGTCTGTGTCTGTCTGTCTGTCTCTGTGTGTCTGTGTCTGTCTGTCTCTGTGTGTCTGTGTCTGTCTGTCTCTGTGTGTCTGTCTGTCTCTTTCTGTGTGTCTGTGTCTGTCTGTCTCTCTCTGTCTCTGTCTCTGTCTCTGTCTCTGTCTCTCTCTCTGTGTGTGTGTGTGTGTGTGTGTGTGTGTGTGTGTCTGTGTAAGTGTGATGGTATATTGGGGTGATGCTGGTTGCCAGCTGACTGAACTCACATTGTAGCTTCCAGCACAGGCGTATGTATCAAATAGCAAAGCTGGATTTTATATCAGAGGGATATCAAATGTCCCTTCCGGAAGGGGACACTGGCTTCCAATAGCTGTCTGTGCCACCCCGTCCTTGACATCTCTCCTGCAGCTGCCACAGTCAGATCTTCAGGCACTGGGGTAAGAGGGGTGGAGTCATCTTGGCTCATCAGACTCTTTAGCATATCCACCCAGCCTAGTGCTCCCCAGAACCTCCAGACCACTATCGTGTGAGTGGGTGGACACTCAAGGCCCTGGGAGATGCAGGTCAAGGTCAGAGTTACAGTCTCAGGACTGACTGAGGCTCGGGCACACTGGCTTTGGGGCTATCCTAGGCAAACAGACACCAGGATGTGAGCTGGGAAGACACAGACCAAGTGGCCTCCTTTCCCTGATGTTAACTTGCAAACAAGAAAAATATTCTTCTAATAAGATGACCCCTAAAACTTGGTAACAAGCCATACTTTCTCAAAATTCTTAACTCACCATCAGGAGTGAGGAGGAGTCATAAGGAACTAAACAATCGGACTTGAGGTAAAGACAAATACAATCCTGAGTGCTGTGGGAAATGCCCAGTGTGGACGTGGACATGACACAGGATGCTCTCTGACGTGGACACTACCACTTCTTTGGATGCTCTCCTAAGAAAGCTACCAGCTGACGCAGTTCCAGATCACTACCACTAGGGGGCAGAGGCTCTGCAAATATCCCATTGTACTAGTCTTGAACTAACCAACCTGCCGACCTTGCTTCTGGCTCCTGGTGGCAGTGTAACTGGGCAGTTTCTCCTCCCTGCCACCTCCTCACTCTGGCAACAATTCTCCTCACTATGAGATAGCCAGAAAGGAGAAACTGGGGAAGCAGTATTTTTTTTTTAACTCTTTGGATACGGTTGCTGTTTGGCATCTCTCAAGATCCCTCGTCCTACTGTGTGTGATGCATAAGGAAACGGCAGCTCCTGGAGGGTACAATGGAGCCACATAGACAGTCGGGGATTGGTCTTGGACTGACAACTGCATGGATCTAAGAAAACAGCCGTACCTAGACTCTCCCCGGGTACAGAGAAAGGGGTCTCCAATTCTCTGGTCCAGGGGAAGTGGTTTAGGCTTTAGATAACACGGCATGGTGATTCTGTGGTCTTTACTGGAGACTTCAGGCTCTGGGGGATGGTCTGTTCCATCCGAGAGAAGAGTTCCTGGTGGCTGGGCATCCTGGATGGCCGTGACGAACTTGCCACCGTGATCCCCCACGGTGTCCACCAGGGCTACCTGCGATTCCTCCCCATCTCGGTAAGTCAGATGGATCGATAGATGGTCCCTTCAGCAGCTAAACTGACAGAACATAGAGCCCTGGTACTGAGTGGAGCTAGACAGTCAGGCCAGGTTTACTCCAGGACTGTGGGGCAGAGCCAATGGCTTTCTGACTGCACCTTCTACCTCCTGCATTCTCAACAGACGCCTAAGCACAGGAAATACCACTTGGTGGCTAAGGAGGACACCATGGAAACGTGACATCATACAAGCAGGAGATGACTGAGGAGGATCAGCAGACTCCCGGGTCCTAAAAGACAAAGATGGGGACAGGAATGTCTTGTTTGAGGGAGCAGGTTCAGCAGGTACAACAGGTGTCTGTTGCAAGGAAACACATGACCTTGGCTCAGCACTCCCACTAATGCTTGCATTCAGAAACTTTCCATCATGAGTCTAGGATGCAGTGCCGGGGCACCTCATCTAACCCCATATGCCTTCAGGGCCATCTCTCTGCCGAGCCCTGCCAGAGGTCACCTGTGACACCTTGTCAACTCCAGAAACCAGTTGGGCTTTCGGAGTCCCCTCCCCACAGCAGAACCTTCATTGTGGCTATAAAATCAGATGGGGCTTGGCACCCCAGCCCACCACTGCCAGCCTAGTTGGCTGACCTTAGACCCTACCTACCCTCTTTGTGTCTCAGAGTTTGTGAGGAGATTTGAGAGAGCCTATCTAACAGAGTAAATATTATATATGTTCTAATTTTGTTTCTGTTGCTGTGATAAGCATCCTGTCCAAAACACCAAAACTAAAACAAAGCAAACAAACAAACAAAAAATCCCAAAAAGGTTACAGTTCATCATGTGGCCAAAGTCAAGGCAATAAGAACTTAAAACAGTCACAGCATATCTGTAGTCAGGAGCAGAGAGGTGAACAGATGCATGGTTCCTTCCTTACCTATTCACTTGAACCCAGTTAGCTTTCTCTACTCTTAGATAGTTCAGAACTTCCTGCCTAGGGAATGATGCCGCCCACAATGGGCTGTGCTTCCTCACATCAATTGAAACAATCAAGACACCCCTGCACACACACAGAGATGTCTATAGGCCAACCTGACGCAGCAGACAATTCATCAACTGAAGCTATCTTCTCAAGTGGTTTGAGATTACATCAGGTTGACAATTACAGCCAGCCATCACAGCAACAATTTTTATTTTTGATGATGTTGGAATAATTATATAAATATGAGTTTTATGTACATTTATTTATATAGCTATGTATATATTATGTATGTATGTATGTATGTATGTATGTATGTATGTATGGTGCATGTGTTTACCCTTCCCCTTTCCATATACCCATAACCTCCTTGCTCATAGAAAGAGAAACCAAGAGCCTGAGACCAACCCTGCCAGAGGTTGCAACCTATTACCACCAGGCAGCCTAACCCAGGCACCTGGGCCCTGTTCCTCTATTGTAATCATGGTAACTTCAGCATCTGTGTGTCCCCACTCAGAGCTGAGCAGCTGGCTGCTCCACAGACACACTCAGGGTTCCATGGCTAGCCAGGATCGTACCTGCGCACCCAGTACAACATGAGGCTCAGTCTTGGCTCCCCAGGGAATATCCAAGCCAGATATCATTCTGATAGGCAGGTTCAGGGGTTAAGGGCTGGATAATGTCTGACCTGTGTCCACAGTGGCTGGGCTAGAATCTCCAAGGGACCATTATGCAAACCAGGTGGGCCACTGTGGTCTCTGCTTTCTTATTCTCTTGAACCTGGAAAGGGAGGAAAAATCCCATAGTGAAGCCCCCAAGCCACCGTGGGTCCAGTCCCTTTGGGACTCCCTGTTAGCATTCCTTCTAGGCTCTGCCCCACAGAGCAACAACCAGGTGTGCCTGACTCACTATAAAAGGGGCTGCTTGCCCCCTCCTCTCTCTTCTTATCTCTTACCCTTTTCCTCTTCTGTTCCTTCTCTCCCCATTTCCCTCCCCCCTCCAGATGTTAACAATCAATCTCTCTCTCTCTCTCTCTCTCTCTCTCTCTCTCTCTCTCTCTTTTCCTCTGTCTGTCTGTCAGTCTGTCTGTCTTTCTCAACTCTACTCCCTTCTCAACTCCCCTTCCCATGCCCTAAATAAACTGTATTCTATTCTATACTCTATCCATCTATGGCTGGTCCCTCAGGGGGAAGGGATGCCACAGCATGGACCTGAAGAGGCACCCCCTTCCTCCGCACCATACCACTAAACACATCCCTGGATTCTCTTTTCCTTTTTATAAAACACAACACTCCCAAGACCTCAGAGGTGCCAGTGACAAAGATGGAGTTTTGCTTTGGAAAGCTGATCACAACTAGGAGGTGGTGCCCCCCACCTAAATCCAGGCACTTGAGAGGATGAGACAGGGAGACTATGAGTTCAAGGCTAGCCTGGACTAACCACACAGTGAGATGGGACTAGCTTGTCTCAATAAAAAAGTCACGTTCTCAGATCAAAGTAGGGCTGAGAATGAAGGAGTGTGCCCTTGTCTCTCCCTTCGACTCCCAGCATCTTGATTTACTTTAAGATTCAGTCCCTTTCTTGGTCTCAACTTCTTTGGACAGTTTTTCCCTGGGAAAAAACTAGGGAAAGTACTAGGACAAGGCATGGTCAGGACAGGACAGGACAAAAACCAGGGTAGAAGGACCAGGGTTAAGGCAGAGGCACAGCAGGTGCAGGGCAAGGCAGGGGCAAGGGCAGAGCAGGTGCAGGTGCAGGTGCAGGTGCAGGTGCAGGTGCAGGTGCAGGTGCAGGGCAGGGACACAGCAGGGGCAGGGCAAGGCAGGGGCAAGGGCAGAGTAAGTGCAGGTCAGGTAGAGGGCAGGGGCAGGGCAGGGGCAGGGCAGGAGCAGGGCAGGGGCTTGTCACAGCCACAGCAGGAGGAGGGCAGAAGCAAGGGCAGAAACAGGGACAGGGCAAGGCAGCTCGTATTTGTGACCAGCTAAGCTCCTGCCACAGCATCTGTGTGTCCACCTCCTCATCTTCAGGATCCCTGAGGCCAGCTCCCTGGGCTGTGTATGTGGCCATCAGCAGGCTCACCACCCCAGGCAATGCTCAAGCCAAACTGGAGCCATAGAGAGACCTAATCAGAGCAATGATGGTGGTGACTTCCTCTCTGGGTCTGCCTAGTGGTCCTTGGGAGCTTGGCCTAACATTTCTCCTTCACAGAAGGGTAAACGGAAACTCAGAGATGGGCACTGACCAGGCCAAGGTCGCATAGCAGGGTTGCGTCTGGACTCAGGGCTCAGTAAACTTAAGTCAAGGGTCTTTGAGGTGCACTCCAGCTCAGGACCGGCTGGGTGTGCCACTATGTCATGGCATTACTGTTCTTCCCACACGGTAACCGGTATTCCCCCATCAGTGCCAACAGTAGCAGCAAGATACCTAGGAGACTTCTAATAGGAGCTAGCTTCCAAGAAAATTCAGAAAAGAATCTCTGGTTGAGCAGATTCTCGGACAGCAGCCAGGCTCCATTGTTCCTGTCTTTGGCCCTCCAACCACACACTGCTCATCCATTATCTCGTGAGCTCCTGAGGAGCCTAGGGAGCCTGGGGTGGGGGAGATCAGAACAAGGAAGCCTGGAGCCCGTTCATGGCTAAGCCTGGAGTTTCCACATAGTCTTGCTGACGGTGCCTGGGTCCATGATAAAAAGGAGTTGCTGGTGCGGGCAACCCACCCACCTCTGATACCATGATGGTTCCTTGGTGAAGACCGGGCCCTGCCTAGAATGGTTTTTTGTCACACTGGAGAAAAGTCAGAGTTATTTGAGAGCGCCCACCTACTTTTACTCTGTCCGTTAGAGCAGACCCTAAAGAGTCCACAAGAGGGCGCCAGCATGCTTTCCCAGACCCCAGCAGGATACCCAGCCCAGGACAGAGATCCCTTCCTCTGAGCTGGGAAGCAGCTCCCTCTCCCTGGGAAATATGTTGCTTGGAGCTTGGATGAACATCCCGACCTGGGTGGCTTTTACCAGCTCCTTGGGTGGTCTAGACCCAGGTCTCCTTTTTATTATCACGTTTAGGGCTCCCAATGTACTCCAAAATCTTAATTGTGGGGAGAGACAGCGTAGAGGTCACGTGGGAGCTGTGGTCAGGAAGGAGGGAAAGCAGGGCATTCTGGGAACCGAGGAGGGAGGCCAGTTCCTAAACGTCCTGTTACGGTTCCCAGAGTCCTGAGGCGTGGATACCTGCGCGTGCTTTCCATGGGCCCAGGGATTTCTTAAGTGTGATGAAGGACACAGACTAGTCAATTTGAGAGAGAAGGCTCCCTGGGTTTACCTGAGCACGTTGGGCGCTTCAACAACTGATCCCCTTTTCTTGGCTGACTTCCAAGGTCTGGCCTGAGGAATAGAGAAGAGTCAGTGAGGGTGGAGAATGGGTTTCTCATGCTGAGAGAGCAGGGGTAGTGGGCAAAGACCATGGCAGCCACGACAGCTGAGAATGGTCCCTGCCAATGTCAGAACTCTGTCGACATGCTGGCGAATTCTGGACAGTATCTCCCTAGGGCCTCTAGATAGGAGTTCCAGCCGTGACCTTGGCCTTATGAGGCCCCGAGAAGTGGCCAACATCAAGCAGACTGTGGACTGCATGCAGCACACTTGGTCTAGGGAGAACCCCGTGAG
Organism: Rattus norvegicus; assembly: GCF_021556685.1. NCBI lineage: Eukaryota > Metazoa > Chordata > Mammalia > Rodentia > Muridae > Rattus > Rattus norvegicus. The sequence goes on along the minus strand of NC_141539.1, from coordinate 128,590,398 downwards.
ACACACTGAGAATTCAAAGCCGAGGGCTCCCTGTCTCCGGAAACTTAGTTGTTGCATAAGAAGCAGGGTCAAGGTGAGTTTTGAGGCGATCACCTAACCTGTCTCAATTCCAAACATCCCAGAGCCAGGAGAACATTCAGATCTGGCTAAAATCCCGAGGCTTCCTGGGAGAGGTGGGAGACAGGAGGGCCACCCACATGGCACAGCTGAGCATGCAACGTCCCCGAAGCATACAAGGTCCCAGAAGCTGTAAGCTCAGGATCTCCATTCTCTGAACAGCATTCATTCTAGGGAGAGGCTTTGGGACCCCCAGGCTGGTGCCCTTGGCTGCTGTCTGTACTTCAGCCTGATGGCATTCCCAGTACTGGACATGAGCGTGCGCGTGTGTGTTTGTGTGTGTGTGGACCTGAGCGTGTGTTGCTCATGAGATCACCATTCCTGTCTAGCCTGTGATTCCTATCGTAAGTGTGAGGCTGCCTGTGTCCCTGACCTGGAAACATGGTGCTGGGCCTCAGGCAAGGCCAAGGGGCTAGCCGACTCTTCAGAGAACATTCTGTTTGACTCCCTGGCATCTGCTGCATCAGCTGCTAGCCCTCTGTCTGGCTGAGGATGGAGCTGGGTTCTGTACACAGCACACAGTAGGTAGTTTACAGGTGCTACCCCCAGTCTACCTCCTGCTCTCCATTTGAACTGGGACAAACTGCAGTCCTGCATTCAGGTCCCATGGACATGAAGGAACCATGAGACCAGAGGCACGGGGCACGAACACCAGCCACAGGTTAAGAATTGACCCTTGCTCTCTCTCCTCATGGACCAATCCAGAGAGGGATGTGAGTATCTCCTGTATGTCTGGTGAGCATAGCGGATAGTAGGTGCCTGCTTGTCCCCTCACCTTGACCACTAGGTACACACATCCAGCCCTCCACTTGTCAGTCCTTACCTTCCTGAAGTACCAGAGAGAAGACTCTGTCCCAAGACGCATCTCCTTCTTTAATGACACATCTAAGGTGCTAGACCTTTGAGGACTTATTCACCTGAGGTCAGGCTCTTGGCTGATCTTCTCTCTCTCATCTTCCTCCTGTTCAGAATTTTTGTGAGATCGTGAGGTGGTTTGGACATGGTTTATCCTCGTGTGTCAGAGGCAAGCCTTGTGGTAATAATAATAATAATAGTAGAAATAGTAATAAATAGTAATAATGAGATAGTGTGCCCTTTAAGAGGTAGAGCCTAGCCGGAAGTGGTTAGGTCATTAGGGATGCTGCCCCAAGAGATTGACATGGTTCTCCTGGGATCCCTGATCAAAGTGAGCTGTTGGAAAAGAATGAACTTAACCTTTGATGTGCCCCCCCCGACTTTCCATCTCACCACATAATCTCTCCCTCTGGCTTGCACACCCACCATGATGCCATTGGCCATGAAGAGAGCCAATGGAATGTCCTCACTAAAGGCTAGCCAGGGAGTCAATCGACAGCCACGAGAGTGAAGTAAATCTCTTTACGAGTCACACAACCTTGGCTATTTTGCTCTAGTAATGGAAAGCAGAAGTGTGCAGAGTCCTGGGCCCAGGGTCTGTTTCTGGAGGAGCTCAATAAGATACATCTGACATCTCTCCGTTATGGGGTCATTTAAGGGACAGAGGAGTATCTGGGGCCTCCTTGTTGTGGGTATTGCTAGAGATGGCACAGGAGTATGGGTGAGCTTGTGGTCGCCATCGAGCTGTTCTTTCTTCCTGGGAACAGAGCTAGAAAACCACTCCCAGTCTACCTGACGTGGCTTCTGTAGAGTGAGGGTCAGTAAGAAAATGGCCCTGTCATGCCTTCTCCAGCTCTTGCCTCTTCCAGCTTAACAGATGGATGTCACAGCTGAGGGACAGCCACATCTATCAGATGACAGAAGCATCTACAGGATAGCTTTGAATCACATGGCTTTGAATCCATGGGAGGAGAGCCAGTGCATGGAAACTTTTAAGAGTTAGACCTTCTGTGGCGCTTGCACTGTGATGTGTCACGGAGCTCATTTGTCCCAGCAACCAATCTCGATGCGTTTAGAAGCAGGGTCTTTGGTTCTCTCTTCCTCTGATTCCCACTCTCCGAGTGTCGTCAGCAGGCTGAGCACTGCACAGGGTGAGAAACGGAGGCCTAGAGTCACAGGCCTAGGAGGTGACTCCAAAGCCAGCTTACTGTCTGCAGAAGGGCTCCAGGTCTTCCTAACCCACCCCTCTAGCTTCCTAGTGTGCCACACCATTGCCAACGGCCAGTGCCTGCCTCTGGGTCTGTCCTTATTGTCCCCCTGCATTCTGGGGGATATCTTGGCTGGTCTTCTTACTTCCCTGTCCCCTTATTCCCTATCCCTACCATTAGGCCATGCATCTGTCCCCAGAAAAGCCTTCCTCTGCCCTATGTATCCTAAACCCTTTTCAACCCAGAGGCTGGGCTTCCCTTCCCCCCACTTCTGATTCCTGTATAATCCAGCCATTTCCTTCATGCTCTATCTTGGTGTCTCTCTTGGTCCTGGGCTCCTCTCTTGGCCTGCTTGCCCTCTCTCCTCCTCCTCCCTCTCTCTCTTTTCTCTTCTTCTCTCACCCATCCCCCCTTTCTCTCACGATCCTGTTCAGTCTGGGCCCGTCCAGATGCCTCTGACTGTGCTCTCCCTCAGATCTACAATAACAACCTTCTTCTCAACCATACCTAGGAACGGCCATGTTTTCATTTTTGATTCAGTCACCCACAGTGTCTCTATGCTTTGGGGGTGGGGGGTCTAAGCTTCTGACTGCCTGTTCTGTGATCGAGGGTTGTAGCAGTTTCCTATGACTTAAGGCATATCAATTAGGGCCCCTGAAAGTAGGACTCAAATGAAAAATACCAGTTACCCAGTTAGGTAGGGGGAATTTCAGGTAAACAACAGGTAATTGTTTAGCACAAGCATATCTTGTGCAACTTCTGGGACATACTTCTGCTGCAATAGTGTTTTTCTGAAATTAAATCTTAATTAGGCATTCTGTATCTTAGCTGATGATCCTACCTTCAACACTTAGTAGGCACAAGCAACAGAAGAGAAGTTACATAGGAAAAAAAAACCAAGTATGAGCAGGATCTGAGAGAGGGTGGTACTATCCCTGGCCCAGAGTTGTAGAGGGGAGAGCCTATGGAGAATCTGCCCAACTGGAGCTGCACCCAGGATAGACTGGTCCACTAACACAGCTCAAAGAGGAGAAGGAACTGGAAAGAAACAGCCTGACCTGGCCTCATCACCCCTACCAGTGACCCTTGGTTAAAAGAGCAAGAAGCCTGGTGATGCCTTGGCCAGTGTAAGGAGAGCCTGGCAGCTAGCTCTTGGGGACCAGCACAGAGGAAGCCATCTTGCTTAATCCTCCTTAGGTTCTGTCCCCTCATACTTACAGAGGACTGACCCTGCCAGGCTGGATGCAGACAGTGAGTGTGGGCAGGGTCTCAGATGCCACATACAGCCCGAGATCCCTGGCCATAAAGAAGCCCAGAGTCAAGGCCTGTAGAAACATCTACAGATGCTAGTGTGGCCAGAAGACCTCCAGTCCCCCAAGGCATCACTTGAGTCACCTGAAGCTTATCACGTTCTCTGGTTCTTCTGCCCTAAAGTTTCTCCTGAGATTTCCAGCATCCTCCCCTGCCCCCCAGGACCTATCTTCTCCCACCCAAACCCCTGTTTCAGCCGCTGTCTCTACACAGACCGTCCCCACTGCACAAGTTCCCAAACCTTGATCTAGAAGGTTCTGGCAGGCAGGCTCCCACTTGCTTCTGAGTCTGGGAAAACCTTGTCCTAGGCAGCAGAAAGTAGAGAAGAGGTTAATTCTTCCTAGCTTCCCCTCTGCCTCCCAGCCCAGTGTGTGATTGCAGAGCCCCTGACCCTGTGTTCCCAACAGCCTTCCCCGGGATGCAGCCCAGGTTCAGGCATGACCTCAGTGTCCACATGGCCCAGACTTCTCCTGTCTACACTTGGCTCCCTTTCCCTTGCCTTCTGGCTACACTCAACCCCAAGAGGCACCCAGGGAGTTCATGGTGTTTCACTAGGAATAGTCTACAACTGGGAATAACATATTGGTGTCAAGACTTACCTGCCACAATTAGGACAGTCAGTGGGAAACCTTCTAGTCTCCTCCCTAGCCCTTCTACCCCTTCCCTTCCATATGGCCCTTCTCCATCTTTCTCACCTTGCCTTTCCCTTCTGCCCGCCCCCACATTCCCCTTCATCCTTCTTGTTGACCCCTCTCCTCCCCTCCTTCCACCTCTTTGTCCCCATGCCTCCTCCCATTTGACTCTGTTCTCTGCAGGACTGGGTAGGGACAACATCCCAGCAGCTGACACTGCTTCTGGCGCCCAGTAGGGCTTGTGACATTTGAGTTATGCTTCGGGGATAAAAATAATAATGGCTACATTCATTGGGTGTTAGCCTCAAGTAACCATTGCCCTAGACATCCTCACTGGGACCATGGACAGTAAGGGGTAGGTGGGTGGGGCAAGGCTAGAGGCTCAGAGGAAGTCATTGCATTGACCCAGCGGCCTCCAAGGCCCTTGCAACCAGCTGGAACCTGCTTCTGTGAGCAGCCTTTGCCTGAGCCTGACAGATACCTGGGTCAGAAACCAGGCCACTGGATGCAGTGGCCAAGAGATGATTCAGGGCTTGTGGCACAACAGACAGTTGATCCTGCTGGGGCAGGAGTGGCACTAAATATAGGGTCGGAGGCCTGAGGGCAGGACATAGAACAAGCAGCCAGCTGGCAAGCCAGGAAGGCCCCAGAACAGGCCCTGCACCAAGTTAGAGTCAGCTCTGGTCCCTGGAGCCTGTCTGACGGTTCTCTTGTATATCAGGACAGCCATCCTCTTAAATATGCCCTGGCTGTCAGCAGGCCAGACCTGTGTGCCCGATCACACGCTCTGCAGGGCCGAGCCAGGAACTATGACAGTGCAACTTGGAGGGGAGGTTAGGGGGCTTCTGCATCATCAAGAAAAGTGCAAACAAGGGGCAGGAGGGAGGAGAGAAAAAGAAAGATATTTGCAGCGTTCAGAACCTGCCATTAGCTGGTCCAGCTAGGGACAGCCAGGGAGGCAGAGCCACTGTACCAGGGAGCTTAAACTGTCACCTCTGCACCAGGGACAGAGGAAGCAGCACAAGTCCTCTTTCCAGACACCGGTCCCTGAACTTTAACTGGGTCATGCACGAGGCCACCCGTGCACAAGCAGGCAAGGGTTTGTGCTCTCCTGGATGGGGAGGACAAGGCACATACAAGGCCAACCGAGCTGCTCAGTGATAGGCTGTGGTGGAAGGAGAAGCAATAATCTGTGGTCCCAGCGTTCAAAAGGAATATTCTAAAACAATTACCCTGGCTTTTAGTTTCCATTTTCCAGACAGTTCTGGAGCCTTGATCTGCACACCAACTGGTTTATGCTTAGAACGTTGACTGTTGTGAGCGTGGGCACAGCGGCAGGCGGCTGCTCAGCTGTTCTCTGAGGCCCTGAGTTCAGGACCAATTCTGGCTCTGTTCCGTGGCGCTGGGGATTGAGTCTAGTGGGTAAGCACTCTACTACTCAGTCGCATGTTTAGTCCTGAAAGATATAGCCCAGGATGGCTTTGAACTCATGATACTCTTGCCTCATTTCTGTAGCATTTGCCTACGTAATTGAGCACCGTGACCTGCATAGTTTACGTGCTGGACAGCAGAGTGTAGACTATCTTTCAACCCTCAGGACTCCTGATAGGAGAAGGTCTGAAGAGAGTCACATAGAACTTTCCTGAAAAGCTAGGCCCAGGTACTTTCCGATGTGTCAGGTGCCTCACTTGTCGCTGTAAGTTTTGACACCCCATGTGGACATGCAGGAGACCACCCGTGCATGCCCCTCCCCCAACACCTGCAGCAGGAGAGAGACGGAGAATAATCATTTTAGTGGGGGAAAGGCGACCTGGTCAGAGGTTTCTATTTCAAAACCCGTCTCCCCACCCCATCTCCTGGGGTTATCTTCTCATTGAAGAATGAAGAGTCTGTGCTTGAGGCACGACAGCCAGACTTGCTCAGCACTCGTGGGCGCATGTCTAATGGGGCCCGAGACCAGCGAGGCCGAGACTTACTTGAGTCCCCCTCCTGTTCTGAGGAGGACCTCTACCCTTCGTGCTGATCAATGCTGGTTTGCTGGTTGGCCCTTCCATGCTGCTTTCATGCTCGTGTGACCTTCAGAGCTGGTTTACGAGCCTTTCTGTGGCTTGCCCAGTTATGTAACAGTCACAGGATTCGGGGAAATGCAAACATCCAACTGCCTGCCCTGAGCAGAGGCCTCTCCCCTCCTGCTGTGGCTTCCTCCCAGAGCACACCAAGGGCACTGTGCAGGAGGTGGAAGGCAATGAGGGGGCTTTGGCAACGTCTTTGCCTCTGGTCATTGAAGGCACATCAGCTCCACCCCCCATGGTGACAACCAAGATGGCCTCAGGCATGTCAAAAGTCCTCTTCAGGAAAAGTGTCCTCAGTCTCCAACACTGGCCGTGCATTCTGTCTTTGTGAGGAAACGTAAGCTACTGGGAGCCCTTATGTTTGTGAGTCTTCATTCCAAGGGGTAAATACGTACACATATACATTATACACACATATAATAATATACAACATAATAAACCATATGTGTATTTAATATATGCACACACCATACATGTCCATATGGCTATATATGTGAAAATACATATAGGATGCTTACAGCATTATGAATAATGCATATGTAAAATTTAAACCTTGCAATCTTTCCACAAGCTGTGGGCATGAGCATTTTCTCCCTTTTTCGTAGACCAGAGGGGGTAAACGAGTTGTTTGAAGTCACACATCTAGCAAGAGCTGTATCAGGCAGATAACTGTGGGGTTGTGGCTCTGAGACACCGTGCTTCACAGGGACACCACAACCATCACCTTACAAGTGACCCTGTGCTGGGAGTAGCCCTAGGACTGACAGTCTGTGGGAAACAAGCCAAGACAGCATTGACACTCAGGTTGCTTAGACTTGGAAGTGGCTGTTGTGAGCCTGGGGCCTACTGTCATCCCTCCAGACCTGGACACCACTAAGTGTTTCCAGCTCACCAGGGAGAGCAACTTCCAACCTCCCAGATGTGGACGTCTAACCTGTCTCTTGGCCTTGCTGTGTGGTAAGAGCTCATGTCCATCTGTTCAACTCAGGTCTCGGAGGCTGCAGCTCAACGGGATTATCTAAGAGTGCTAGGGATGACCCGAGGTTCCTACCGGGGCTGAGCCTTCCTCTGACTTTATAGTTTCCCTTCCTCTGAACAAGGGTGTGGTTCCTTGTGAAACTGAGGCTACATACCTGGGGCTCACCCTGGCTATGTCTGGAAGGTCTTCAGAGAGCCCAGGTTCCTCTCCTGTGACTTCATGATGACGACATCTCCCTGATAGCACCAGGGGAGGTTCAGAGTGGAAGCATTTTGCGCCATCCCTTTAGAAGGGCAGAGAAAAGGATACAGCCCATTTTGGGGACATCAAAATCTCTGGCCCTTCCCTATGTCCCAAGCCCAACTTCATACCGTGACCCAGCACCCGCAGCCCAGCAAGCCCAGGGCCTTCCACAGAAGGCCCTGTCAGTCTGGCACTCTACAGTGATGGATGCTCTGGCCCCTCGGGCTCCCTGGGGAGCAGGACTGAGGGTGAAAGCTGAGACCCACAGCAGCTGCCCTATGGCTGACTGTCCCTGCAGAGGGCCCAACGGGTGACAGCTGCATGTCCAGAGCTTGGTTCCCTACAAGCGTGGCTCCGTGATGGCTGGCTAGATCTTTGTCTTCCTGCCCTCTCCCTCCGAGTTATGCGGGAGGTCCAGAGGATGCTCTGATGCAGCCAATCAGAAAGGTCGGGAGCTGCTGTGTGCAGCGGGATGAGTAGGGTCCCACACAGCCTCTCTAGTCTCAGGGGAAGGAGCTGGCTCTGCACATTCTGCTCTCGCCTGGGGCGCTCCCTCCAGCTGGTGAGCAATAGAAGGTTCCCAGCCCTGCTCTGAACATATTTATATTTGTGGGAAACCTGTTTCCAGCAGCTCACTCGGTCCTGTGGGCTGCACTGGGTTTAATTTAGTCCCCAAGTTCCCCAGGGTGGCCCAGGCATCATGAGATCAACCTCACAGGGGGCCAAGTGTCTTGGCCAACTGAAAGGACCAGCAGCCCCTGGAATAACTCAGTCCCAGGCTCCCTAGAAGCCTTGGCCTCTCTGATCCCTGAGCAGTTGGAGGGGACTTCTCTTCTGCAGGTGGGTGTGGGAGGAAGAAATGTTCTCAGACTATCGCCTGCTCAGTTCTAGGGGGGCAACTTGGGCTCTGAGATCTGGCCATGGGGACCACCTCACTTTTATTCTCAGAAGTCAAGGCTACAGACGGGTCTCTGAGATAAGAATAGGCTGGGGTTATCTGCCTCTAGGGCCTATGTGGAAACTGGGGATGCAGTAGACATATTCTGCTGCAGGGTGGTCCTGTCTATGTAAGGCTAGTCTGGTATACTGAGCAGCCGAGGGGCACCACAGTGCTACTTAGTCAGCCTGTCAATGGGGAAGGTGCGCTCCCTCCCTGGAGTTTGCCTTGACTCTGAGGACCCTAGCACTACCCACTTCAACCCCTCTCACTGTGCCCCCTGCTGCCTCCCAGGACTGAGCCTTTGCTGTTTCCTGACCTCCCTTCTGAACACTCCTAGAGCCAGCCTTGGACTCTTGTTTATTTCTCTTCATCTGGTTATATGAAACCAAAATAAATTTCTATCGAGGTAATGAGGGCCCCAGCCAGGACATCGGGCTACAGGGTGCTTAATTTAGCTGTGATGTTCCACTCGGGCTGACGTCATCCGGAGGCTTGGCACTGTCCCGGCCCTTTTCATGACCTCTGTCTGGCTCTTCCCTGCATTGCTCCTTCCGTCCTTCCTGAAACAGGGGTCACTGGCAAAAGGGACGGTGCCGGGTTTCGAACTTCACCACTCCTTTGGGTCCTGCAAGAGGGATCCCACAGTTCCGCAGAGGTTCTGGGGCTACTAGAAAATTCCTTCCTTCTGATCTTGTATGTGCTGACTCTCCTACAGTTTTTGTGTCTGTCCCCATTCAAGTCCTTCCTGTCCACTGGAAGATAGCTGCTAGGGCTATTCTTGCACCCTCCGTGATGTTGGTGACCATGGAATGCTCTCCAGAAATCACCAGCCCAGGTTAGATGCTCAGAAAGATTAGTTATCAGGGACTTGCAATTAAAATGGCTTACTGAACACCTTCAATCCATCAAGAAATGGATAATACTCAACGATGGGAAAGGCCACGTGCGAGTGGGAGTGACTGGAACCATTACCAGCACTTGGGGGTACAAGTCAGCACCTCTGGAGCCCTGGGTTGGGGCATCAGAGATGCAGGAGTCAGGCCCTGCTCAAGCAAACCTCTTCCTACTGGGCCATTCTGTGTCCTCCATATCCAAAGCCCAGGTCCCTCCCTTTGTCACAGGCGTGTCTCTACTGCAGGACTCAGGCATCTGGTCCCACGGGCCACAGTCTTCAGTGTGAGGATTGTTACGGCCTTCTTTTCTGAGCACTCAAAGGAGTCACAGCATCTCTCAGGGTCTCTTGGAAAACAAGGGGTCGGTCTGGACAGAACATCCAAGGGCTCAACTTATTGTACGCACGCGTGAAGCTGTCAGAAGCAAAGGAGAAAAGCCTCCCAAGCTACAGGCCGACTTTTAAGAAGATATTTGCGCTTGGTTCCGCATATGGGTAGCCCCAGGCCCCAGTGACATGAAACCATGATCTCAATTCCATCCCATGATGTGTTTGGTTTAAGGTTTTTGTTGTTTTAGATGGGGTCTCACTTGGTAGCCCTGGCAGTCCTGTAACTTGCTAGGTAGACCAGGCTAGCCTTGAACTTAAAAAGATGCATCTGCTTCTGCCTCTGCCTCTAGAGTCCTGGGGTTAAAGGTGTTTGCCACCACACCTGGCCCACCTCATTATTCTGAGGGTCAGGGGTGTGTGGTGTCAGCCTGGATGATTAATCTCTGCCATTGTCTGGGGCACCTGTTGGCTTCCTTGCTCAGGGTTTGCAGCCATTAGCTTCCCTGACACCTTCCTTCTCCCTCAGTGACTGGCCTGGGACCCTGCTTGTGGTAGGCAAGGACTTTCTCACAACATGCAACTACAAATGGTCCCACTGCCTAGCTTTGGATGTCTACAAACATTACTCCCCCTGCCTTCTGTTCCCAAGTACATGGCTAAGGACACCAAACCTCCAAAGGAGAAGAGGAAACAGACTCTTAGATCACCTAGTCCAGAAATGGAGATCCTCTTTCCCAGACCTGGGGTAGTGGGTCCGTTCTGTGGCTGACCCTTTCTGGGATTGCAGAATGCTCTGTGCTCATTGGTCCCTTGCTTTGTGCCCTGGCCTGTGTTCCTTGGCTCCACCCCAGAGCATCCAATTCTGGACAGCTGGTGTCACCAAATGCTAGCCTTGGCCACCTGCTGCATGCTCAACACTGGCCCTTGAATTTTCTCAAGGGTATTATGCAAGGGTCTTTATGCACCTCCCTCTTCCTGTCTCTCCTTTAGGGATCTCCTTCTTTCTCCCTTGCTTTATTCTCTTTCTCTATTCTGTCTCTCTTTGTGCGCCCTCCCCGTCTTGTCTGTCTGCATTTCCCTCCTCTCTAGCTCCGGCCTGGGTAGTTCTAGAAACATACCCATATATGGGCTCCATGTCAAGGATCACAAATGATGACATCACGTGAGTGCCGAAGCCCGGGATGCTCTCTGAAGCGGGAGCCTGTCTCCCGTGCCCCCGGAGGAGTGGAGGGCGGGATCACAGCTTCCTTAGTGCAATCTTCAGAAGGGAAATCTGAGAGTCATAACGTCTTATAGCTTGGCTTGACATCCCTGGTCATGCGGTGGGCCCGAAATAAACTCCCTGCTTCAAAGGAGAATGTTTCAGAGCTGCCTGGCACAACAGCTGGAAGCTCAGGGCCAGCACAGGAGGCAAACTCAGAGAGCATGTTCTGAAGTCAGACAGTCAAGAGAATCTCTTTGTTGCCTAGACCTGTGCCCCTGCCACAGAGCCTCGCAGGTAATGCTTGCTTTTGACTTGGTCATTGGAGACTTTGAAAAGAATTGCTGGGCGGGCTGGGACCTGTAGCTTCAGGACTCACTGAGACCTGTAGCCAAACTGTGCCCATGCCTCTACCTCTCTTTGTCTCTCTCTGTGTCTCTGTGTCTCTGTGTTTCTCTCTCTCTCTCTCTCTCTCTCTCTCTCTCTCTCTCTCTCTCTCTCCTTCTCTCCAGCTCTGCACACACTGGAGACTTTGGGTCTGGCAGGCAGGCTACCAGCGCTCTGCACACATGGTAGCTATTCTTCTGGAGGACTCTGGGTTAATGTGCCACTCCGTTGTGTGTGCTTCTAAACATGGACGTGTGAAAAGAGTGAGCACTGATGCTATTGTCGGGTGTGTAGGGTCTCCGGTGGTGTCTGTGGCAGACAGGTGCCCTTCGGAAATACTTCCAGGCTGAGCCAATGATGGGGGTTTTCCTGCAAGAGGACTCAGTGTCTGTGTCACTAAGAGGGTTACACACAAACAGTAATGTGCGGCTGGTGACGACCTGATGCCAGGGGCTCTGCATGCCATTTCTGGAGGCTTGGGAGAGGGTGAGGAATGAGAAGTGTTACCTAGAGGAGAGTAAAGAAAAACTACATGGGAAGCAGAGATAAAAAACTATCTCATATATACACACACACGTACAGGCACATACACATGTGTACGTGCACAAACACCGTACTTAAGAAGGCAATAAATAATCTTAGAAGGACAGACAGGATGTTGTCATGGAGAGCAAGGGGTCTCTGGGTAGAAGGACAGCTGGGACGAAGGGAGACGCCAACTGCAAAAGACAGGGCTGCCGAGAGAAAGACTCCCCGAGGTGGGAGGGAGGAATGAAGCCTTCACGGAGGCTGGAGGGAGGAACGTTCACTCCAGGACCTGGGGGAGATGAAACATAGTTGCAAAGTGTATGAGCCAAGGGGAGGGAGGTAGGGTTTATCTCCAGCTACATCTTGCATTGCCAGGGAGATGGACTGACATGAACAGGCCTGGGACAGCATGGAGGGACAACAGGGATGCAACTTGTGGCAGGAAAACTCAACTCCTTCAAGCAGTCCGTGTGGGGCAAGGTTTGAGGGAATTCAGAGGGGCTCGGAGAGGATGCCAGGCCAGCCCCCAGTCACAGCCCGACCTTAGCCACGAGTGCTCGTTAGCTCATTCTTGTTCAAAACATGGATGTGTGCCCATCAGAAGGAACCATCTCATATTTCTGGTCCTTCTTGGCACTAGGAGGCCACACCTGGTATGTGTGACCACCAGTATTGGAAGTCTTGGGCGGTAACTGGGAGGATCGTCTTTCTCCTCTGCGTGAGGGTCTGAAATGGTTTCATGATATAGAACAATTCAGTTCATGTTAGCCAGTATCCATCAAAGACTTAATTAGGGTAAATTATGTCCTTGACCCCTCTCAAGGCCACCATGAGTATGAGGTAAATGTTGACACCCTTTTCAAGATTTGGAAACTGAGGCTGTGAGAGGTTAAGGGTCTTGTCTGAGGCCGGACAGCAATGAGATGCTGAAATTAGGAATCAAGGCTAAGCTTCAAGACCTCAGGGGCTCACATTCACAGCCACACTCCCTCAGCTTTCAGGCTGACACTGTGGCGGTCAGCATCTTTGTGAACCCAGCAGGACCTTTCCCTGACACCCTCACAGTGTTGTCAGGCACCGTGATCTAAGAATCCTCCTGCAGGGGACACAGAGTGCTTCCAGTCCTCCCTCTTCTAAGCTGCAGAGTCCTCCACTGCCTGGAGGGGGAGGAGCGGCCAGCCATGCCCACCCATCACTGTCACCTCAGGCTGCTGGCAGATGGCAGAGCTCGGCATTTCCAGAGGCTAGGCAGAAACTGGGTCAGGGCCCTGGAATCCTGCGTCTAGCCCTGTGGACTGAGCCATACTGATGTGTCTGGATTCAGTGCAAGAGCCTGAGACGCTGCCAGGCCCTGCAGGGCCTGGAGGCAGGGGAGAGGCCCTGCACTCTGGCATGTGAGACAAAGGTGACCCGGTCCTGGAGAGGCAACAGTATAGGAACTTGGGGGTGGGGGATAAGGGGAACCAGGCTTCTCAGAGTCTTCTTAGCTACAGCTCACAGGCAACACCTCAGTGGCCTCTAGCTCTGTGAGGGACTAGCTCTTTAGAATACAGTATTTGTACAAAACCTAGAAAGGAATTTTTTTCTTTCTGCTTTTCTCCCCCCACTTCTCTCTCTCACCCTCTTCCCTCTTCCTTACTGTCTTTTTGAGGTGGCTTTTCTCAATGTACTCCAGAGCTAGGATTCCAGATGACGAGAGAGAGAGAGAGAGAGAGAGAGAGAGAGAGAGAGAGAGAGAGAGAGAGAACACCCCCAGATTTGGACAAAGAAAAGGAAGGGCGTTCCACTTCAGATGGAGCCTTGGTTCCTACTTTCTGTATAATAATAATAATTCTCTGGTCTGGTGTTGGAGTGTGGACAGAGTTAGCTTTGGGCAGAATCAACTCCCATTGGGACCTCTCTGGGCCTCAGTTTCCCCTCCATACAAAGGAAGGAGAGTCCTATGTGGTGATGCTGACTGCATTCTCTAACTCCGAGCAGATCATATCACCCCTTCCCCCACACAGACACTGATCTAGTCTCAGAATGCCCAACGCCTTGACACCCCAACATCACAAGCTCGGCTGAGACCGGCATCAAAGCTCTGAGACTAGCACCGAGTCCTGGTGTGCTTAGATGCTGCGATGCCTGTCCCATGTGCTTTTCCTGGAGAGACACCAACAAATGTCCACTCACTCCAGATAGGCCTCTGACAACAGCCCAAAGCACGACTCCACCCAAGTCCAGCTTGGCCAACCAATGAGTCATTTACAGAGCAGGGGTAACGGGTCACATTCAAGAGTGTGGGTGACCCCAAAGCAGAAAGTCTCACCCTAACAGAGACTTCCCCACAGCTGTGTAGATGGAGTCGCCCTGCTGTTAACCCTCCACAGTCTATAAAGAACTAACACAGTGGTTCTCAACCTTCCTAATGCTGCAGTCCTTTAATACGATTCCTCACATTGTGGTGACTCCCCCGCCCCCCAACCATAAAGTTACTTCCACTGCTACTTCATAACTGTAATTTTTGCTACTGATATCAGTCTGTGTTTTCTCATGGTCTTTGGCGACCCACATGAGAAGGTCGTTTGATCCCAAGGGGTCGCGACCCACAGGTTGAGAACTTCTGCTGTAGCACCTCCTGCAAACAGGACCATGTGTATTTTGGCGGAGTTGCATGTGGCTGGGAGGAGTGTACAAGGGAGAGCGACTTGCTATCTCAGATTTGCTATCACTGACTCTTCTGTGAAGGAAGGTCAACAGGCTGCGTCCTGAGGATCACTTGCAAGGAGCATTAGCTCCTTTGATGATGATGATCAAATGGTTGCTACACTGAGAGACAGGGATCTATAAAAAGGCCCTGATACCAGAGGCCCTTCAGCCCCATCCCTTGCTGTGGTGGTTTGAATGAGAAATGCCCTCATAGGTTTGTAGATTTGAAAACATGGTTCCTGATTGGTGGCGCCATTTGGGGTGGGGCGGGACTGTGGGGAGGTGAGGTTGTTCCGGAGGATGTGCGTTTCTGGGGTGAGCTTTGAGAGTTCCTGGCCCTACGTCCAGTTTGCACCCTGCATTGTGCTTGTCCTTGAAGATGTGAGCTCTCGGCTTCCTTTCTCTTTTTGGCGCCTGCCCTGTGTTGCCATGGTTCCCCGCCATGACGGACTCTATCCCTCTGGAACTGTGAGCCAAAATAAATTCGGTCATAAGTTGCTCTGGGTCAGTGTTTCATCACAGCAACAGGAAAGCAAACAATACACTTGCCAAAGGCCCACCCTGGGATTTTGACCTGGGTCTCATCTTAGTGAGGGGAGCAACACGGTTGAGAAGGGCGAGGTGATAAGTCGTTTGTAGGAACTCTTGCCATCGTCCTTGGCATTTACAGATGGGGGTGTCTTGTGAAAAAAGGGACAGGTAGATGTGTCCTTGGCATTCTGAGCCTCAGTTTCCCTATCTGTACAATGGGAAGGGAATACTCCCCAGGTGCTGTTCTTGCTTGTTTCCATGTCGATGTGATAAAGATATTGAGTGAAAATAATCCTGGGTTGTCCTGGGTTTGGGGTTGGGGCTGGTTTGGCTTTCACTTCCATATCACAGACTAATATCGAGGGAAGGCAGGGCAAGAGCTCAAGGCAGGAACCTGAAGGCAGAAACTGAAGCAAGGATCATGGAGGAACACTGCTTATCGGCTTGTTCTATGCTGGCTTACTTAGATTGCTTCCTACACAGCCCAGACCTGCTCAGCATGGCATTGCCCACAGTGGGTGGGGCCTTCCTTCATCAATTGAATGTCCACAGGCCAATCTGATGGCCACATGCCAATCTGATGGCCACATGCCAATCTGATGGAGGCAATCCCTCAATTGAGAGTCCCCTCTTCGAGGTGTCACTAGTTTGTGTCAAGTTGACAAAAACTAATCAGCACAGGCTGAGAACAGTCTGTTTTTAAGATTACCCAAGGTTAAAGGTCTTGGGACATTCTGGAGACCCTGAAACTTTCACAACAAATTAATGGATACTACGGATGCGTGAGTGTTAGACACATAGCTGTTGTTCGGCACTGCTGGGATGGGTTCCTGGAACCTGTAGATAGCGAAGTCCAAGATGCTTAAGACCTGAGCACTTGCTCGTGTGCCCATTGAACCATCCCTGGATTAAGCACAGCCCCTCCCCCCCAAGGCGGTCGTTACACTGTATCGTTCAGGGAATGATGTGGGGAATAATGTCTATACCTGTTCAAGGAACAATGTCTACACGTGTTCTGATTACTTGAACATTTTTCATGAGTAATATTGAACTTCAGTTAGCTGAATTCATGGATGCAGAACCCACAGATTCTGAGCTGGCCGTACATATATATACACACACATATAATATGGTATATATTACATGGAGGATTTTATTATATGACCAAACTGCAAGTACATTTGTAAGTATACATTTATTATGTGTGCACAGATAATAAACACTAATAGACAATCTTTTAAAAAGAGTCTTTATTCTCGTCCCCAGTTTCCCTTTAAAACCTTAAAAGGTAGTGAGGCAGGGGTGCTGGGGAGAGCAGGGGGTGCTGGGGAGGGCAGGGGTGCCATGGAGGTGGTTCAGTGAGTACAACCACTGCCACACAACCACAAGCACCAGTGATGGGATCCCCAGAACCCATGGAAAAACCTGGCAGGCATGGCAGCTGCCTGTGATCCCAGTACATAAGAGACATGGGCAAGCTGGCCAGCTCAGGTGCTGACAGCCATCCTTTACACCGAAGGAGAAGGCTGGCTTAGGAATCTTTTCTCTTTGTCCTGTCTTCATGTTAGATGAAGGAGTTCATTGAGTGACCCTGTTTCAGTAAATTAAACCAGGACATCCAATGTCACCCTTAGGTCTACAGGCACACATACATGTTCACCTCACATGTAAGCACACCTGTGAACTCACATACACAGGTACATCTCACACACACACACACACACACACACACACACACACACACACCTCTCTGTCTCTGTCTCTGTCTGTCTCTGTCTCTGTCTCTCTCTCTCATGTACAAATGCAAAAAAGAAAAAGAGAAGCAGCAGTTATGTGAGCCCAGAGTCTGCCTTCTAGCCCCTCTCTTGTCACCTCCTGCCATCAGACAGGAAAACAACATTCCTACTGCACACTCACAATGCGGCCCACACAGTGGCAACCATGAGTGTGCACACTGGTGGCAAGCCTCCTTCTCTTTGGTTGGCAGAGCAGCTCTGGGTGACACCTGGCTCAGGAGCACAGCACAGCAACTCACCCTCTACATGTATGCTCCAGTGCTCCATGACCCCCACACTGAAAACACATACTGTGCTTGCCCTGTGACCTCCACTGTTGTGTACCTCAAGAACCCCCCGAGCGAGGGTCTCCACTTCCTGTACAGATGGTCGCCTGTACAGAGTGAAACTGGGACATCAAGGAGAAGGGAGGCCAGGCAGTTGGTCCCCCAAGGTCTAGAATGATTCGAGGGTAGAGGGCTGGGGATTTGCAGCAGGCTGGATGAGGGTGAACATGGAGCCCACCTGTCCCAACTCTGACCAGCTCTTGCCCTGCCACACTGCTCAGTGGACATGGGGGCCAGCTTAGGTGCTGACAGCCATCCTTTTCACCGAAAGAGAAGGCTGTCTTGGGAATATTTTTTTGTCCTGTCTTCGTGTTAAATGGAAGAAAACCAGGAAGAGGGTAAGGCTGTCAAACGGCTCCTCTGAAAACTGCCAGCCAGAGCAGGTCCTGAATGGACATGAGGAGGTGGAGGCTGCCCCCCGGGGAGCTTCAAATCATATTCAGATTTTCCCAGTCCCTCGCTGTGTGTCAGCTGATGTCTCCACATCTGCTGTAATATCATGCATTCTGCAAACACAGCTACAAACCAAGGCTGTTAGCAGCTACTTCACGACTGCAATCCCTCACACGTCCAGCAGATGGCAGGGCAAGGCTAGAGCTGTTAGCAAGGGGCCCCAGTTCAGAAACCAGTCTTCCCGTGGAATTAAACATTATTCTGATTCTACTGTTTATTCTCCTGCTCTTATTAAATACTTCTTGGGTGCCTGACCTTTGGTTAGGTCCAGGGGTTTTGACAGGAATATGAAACTATTTTATGAGTTTTGTAGGCTGGTAATCCATTGCAAGTAATCCAGTCGGCAGGTAGTCTTGAAGGCCCCTGAGAACCTGTGCTCCTCTGTAAACACAACACATCTCCCCTCACACATAATCCAGGTCCCTGGCCAGAGGCGCTGGGTGCAAGAGAGCGGGACTTTCCAGACACGCCCACTCTGTTGTGTTTCTTCTTAGGAAAGCCAGAGTATGATCGTCTCCCACTGTGGCCCATAACGCTACACACAATGACACACAGGAGGCCCCAGGACTAGCAGGAGACAAGGCTCAGTCATCTTTCGGTGCTGTTTCAATCCTCATCACAGCTCCCAGTGACCCCACATTCTCCGTGGCGACTCCACCCCCTCCCTGGCGCTTAGATTTTCTGCTATTTTCCTTTGAGCCATGCGGGGCGGGGGAGGTTTAGCCTAAAATTTGAAACCCTCAACATTAATGAAGTGGCTGCCTCTTGGTGTTTTGGTGGCAAGCCATTTGGATGTCCTCTCAGAGATGGACCTCTCTCTTGGGTACCAGTTAGCCAGAGCCACAAGAACAGCCACACAGCAAAGCGGTCTTTAGACCACGCACTGGTAGCCAAGGTCCAAACCTGCAGGTGAGAAAGATTCTCTGAGCTACAGACCGGAAATGGGGGCTGCGCCACAGTGGGTCCCACTCAACTGAGGGTAGTTCGGGGTGGGAGTAGGTGTTGCTCTCCCACTGGCTGAGGGGGCGTGTCTCATCGACTAGACAGGGATCCCTGATGGATGGAGCTGGTCTAATCTCAGGAGCCTGATGCATTTCTTCTTTCTGGGGGCCCAGGCTGCAAGGAAGCAAGTCTTGTGGGAAATTGCTAGTTCCCCTGGGCAAGAAAGAAGAGATCTCTCATGTGCCTGGTGTGTCATCCCCAGTCGCTTCCCCTTGGGAAAGCAAGTCATGAGGACTTAGGCCCAATATCTGAGGGGAAGGAGAAGGACCACTGTCTCTGGGGGAAAGGACATGAATATTTGCCAGAGTAGAATGCTGGCACTTGGGGGGTGTTCCTCAAAGGCCTCTTGTGACTTGAATGCTCAGCCAGGGCTGAGAACCATTGACCTGTGATAACGCTGCTGCAAGCCAGTAAATATCACAAGTCAGGCTGATTCGATTTCATCTGCTGACAGAGCTTCACTCCCCCTGCTCCGCTCTCTCTGAGGCATTTGTATTGTTTCGAAGAGAGTCTCTGTAATGAAATTGTTGCGATGGCTGGTTTTAACTAGGACATGAGATCCCAAGCATGAGCCCATGTCTGACTCATCCAAGGCATTCTCAGCCCTCCCACGGTGAAGAGCAGTCTTGATGTGCCAGTGTGGGACACAGCTGTGACTGGATGGGAGGAATGTGTCCAACATGGTGTGGCCTCGTGAGGCAGGAGTCAGGATGTTGAGATCTTTGTGTCCCCAGAAGGGTGCCTGACCCAGAGTAGTTGCACAAGAAATAATCTATCAGTTAATGTATGCAGTCATACCTGTATGAACAGATGGGCTTCCTGGAATGGAAATGGTGAGTGGGTAGATCTGTGCTCAGATACGTTTAAAAGGGAATGGGTAGGAGGAGCATGGGGGATATGTGGCTTAGGAAGTGGACAGACAGAAGGATGTATGGTGGACAGATGTGTAGATAGGTGAGTAGATGTATGGTTAGAAGGTCAGATAGGCTGGTGGATGATGTTGCAAGAAAGGGCGGAGGGGGTAGTGGTTGAGTGCATGTGTTGGTCAGTGAGGAGGAAGATGGGTGGATGGCTATGATAGTCAGATAGACATGTGGGTGGATAGGAAACTGAATGGGAGGATGGATGGGAGGACAGATGGGAGGTGGATGGAAGGATGGATGGGAGGATGGGTGGGAGGACGGATGGGAGGATGGATAGGAGAGTGAATGGGAGGATGGGTGGAAAAGTAAATGGGAGGATGGGTGAGAAGGGGATGGGAGGATGGATGGGAGGGTAGATGGAAGGATAAATGGGAGGGTGGGTGGGAGGAGGAATGGCAGGATTGGTGAGAGGATGGGTGGGAGAGTGAATGGATGGGTGGCAGGATGGGTGAGAAGATGGGTGGGCATAGCTGTAGTTGGGTAGACAGATGGATAATGGTTTCAAGGATAGGGGGTTGGTGAATAGATGAGCGGATATTTGGCTGTGAGGATGGGTGGATGCTTAGACAGATCCCATGGCCAAATGGATGAATTTAAAAAAGTGAGTGAGCTGTAGAGATGGTTCAGTGGTTAAGAGCACTTGCTACTCATGCAGAGGACCCAGTTTGATTTCGAACCCTCATACCAAGTGCCTCACAGCCACCTGTAAACCTACCTGCAGGAGCTGTCGGCATCTGTCCTCCGTGTTCATCCACGGTCAGGTGTACATACTGACATGCAGGCACACACATTCGTGTTTAAAAATGTGCAATCCCACAGTCTGCCCTGGGCAAACATGGTTGCCCTGTGAGACACTCAGTGACTGGGGGTTTGGTTTCCTCACAGGGACTGGTCACCTGCCGTGTGCTGGCTGCTGCTGAGTCACTCTTCTGGAAGCTGGGGCAGAGGTGGCCAAGATGGCGACTGAGATCTCCACTCGGGGCAGACAGCGTGCCATTGGGCATGAGGAATACAGCCTGTACAGCAGCCTGAGTGAGGAGGAGCTGGTCCAGATGGCCATTGAGCAGAGCCTGGCAGACAAGACTCGGGGCCCAACCCCTGCTGAGACCTCTGTGTCCTCTCAGACCAACCACCAGCCAGGCCATATCCACCCATGGACCAGGTAAGTGAGGAGAAGCTAATGGAGGGTAAACAGACCCCTGGGCATCCCTCAAGCTTCAGATGCCCCAGGATCTTCATCCTGAACCGAAATATCCTGGTCTCTGACCCCTTAGCCATCTGCGTTTGTCACCTAAAGTCATTCTTGGGTGTCACAGTGGCATGGGATTCAGGACACCTGTGGCCCAAGTCTTTGACATGAAATATTGTATTTGCTTATAACTTATGTAATTCCACTAAGTATTTAAACTCGTCACTAGGTCACTTTTAATTCCAAACACAAATGCTCCATGACTAACAATGTTACAACCAGCAAGAAAGACGGTCGGTACGGCTCGGTGCAAACGGGTTTTTCAAATATTTTTGATCCGAAGATGGTTGACTCCATGACTGTGGAACTTCTGCTCTCTCAGGGAGGATTCCCTGTGCTTTCATTTTTTAAAAAAAATTCTCTTAAGAACCTCCTAAGGTCTCTGTGTTGAGGACTGAAGCCTAAGGCCCAGGGTCACAAGGCTAAGAACTTCAATTGACACTCCGAAGCTTGGGCTTGGCCTTGCCTGACTGGTTTATGCTTGGATGCCGGGGACTGATACTCAGTGGGGCTAGAGCTTCCAGCTCTGTCTGGGCAGGAAACACACCTGCAAGGCAAAAGGGATCTGCCTGGCATCTCCATCCTGCCTGGTCTCCATGTCTCCCCCTTCCTCCCTCCTTCCCCCTCCCCCTCCCCTACCCCCTCTCGCCTCACCTCATCTCCCCAGCTGGGCTTGCTAACATTATGACCCGAGGCCACATGAAAAGCCACTGGCACAGTACACAGTGCCACTTAAGTAGCAGAAGAAACAAGTGAGGCTTTACATCATGTTATAAAAATGTATGTTTTTGTGGCAAGGCCAAATTACATAGCTCAAGCTGATCTGGATCTCAACTGTGTAGCCCAGGCTAGCCTCAAACTTTGAATCTCCCTGCATCGGTCTCCCTATTACTGAGAAACAAGGCTTGGACAAGCATGACTCACAATTTATATATATTTTATTTCCAAACAGCATCATTTGTACTAATCACCAAAATAAAAATTATACGTGAGGGGCTGGTGAGATGGCTCAGTGGGTAAAGGTGCTTGCTGCCAAGCCCAATGACTTGAGTTCGAATCGTGGTACCTATGTGGTGAGAGGAAAGCCAACAAATTGTCCTCTGATTTCCACGAGGGTACCACGGACGGACGGACAGACAGACAAACAGACAGACTGACACACACACTCACTCTCTCTCTCTCTCTCTCTCTCTCTCTCTCTCTCTCTCATGTTTATCTCTTGTCAAGCTTTTAAAATCATGTGTATTGCCCATCCATAGCAGCCACATTCCAAGTGTTCATCGGCTACTCAGGGGACACCTTCTTTGCAGGGGCAGCCAGAAGGGTACTTGGCCTTTGCTCTTCAAGCGCTTTTGGGAAGAAAATATATAAATTGTGAAGATGCTTTTGCTGCCCTTGCCCATCCCCCAGCCAAGGTCGTGTGTGTTGGAGGAGGGGTGTCAGGGGGACAATGAATTGCTGTAACAGATGAGATCTAATGTGATGTGGGCCATGGCCCTCAAAACTCGTTGTCCCCAGCAGTCAGTGACCCCCATGAGACCTTGACCTTGGGAAAGTCCCCCACTCCCTCAGAAGTTCTGCTTCCTTGTCTCGCAACTTTAATGTACAGATTTTGCTAAGATGAAATGCAGCGGACATGACTCTCTGAAGTGGGAAATGAACCATCTTAGCCCTGTGTCCGGCTTGAAAACTGTCAATGCTTATACCAAGCGACACTGTTTCCTGCCAATGGTAGTAACCTGTATCCAACAGGCTGGGCCAAGGCCTGGGCACCCTGTTCTGAGAGGCCCTTGTCACAGGGATGTCAGGCAGGCACCTTGGGGAAGAGAATGAAGCCTTCAGGCTCCTAAGCTACCCTGACCACATCCCATTGGGGCCTCAGAAACCCTGTGCAGGGACCTGGCTCGTCTGGTTCCTGTTTTGGCTGGTTCAAGTCAAATTCAGGTTCCTCTTTCTCCGGAGAGGACCAGATAGAGACGGATGGACTGTTACAGGAGCCACACATCACCGAGCGCCTGCAGCCTCCTCTGCAGCTCAGGAGCCCCTCCTGGGGCCAGGCAGTCTGCTGACTCTGTAGAAAGACTTCCTCTTGCTCTCCCCACTTTGAACTAGGCTTTAGGCTCATTATATCCCCCTCCCCTGCAGAGGTCTGGGGTCCCCGAGACTCATGGCCAGAACCAGAAGTTAGAGAGCCTACAGGACCTAAGAGCCCCTCTCGTCTCTATCTCTGAATATTACAATATTATCAAATAGACCCAAGACATCATACAGGCTCCAGGGGGCTCCTCGTCTTCCTCAGGGTCTCAGGTTAGCTATCCCTTTCTCAGTGAGTCCTGCCCTAACCGTTTTTCTCTGTCCTGGTGGCTCCTGTGTGGATGGCCCTGGGTGTTACCCGTAAGCCTCATTTGCCTGCTTCTGCCGGGCACCTGTGAAATTCATTCAGGGTTTCAAATGCCTGCTCTGCTTTCTGAAGCCTAGACCTGACCGTATGGCAAGTGGCCACTTATAAGGAAGTGCATGGGTGGATAGAAGGACAAGGGAGGCCATAAAAGGGAGGTGGCTTCGGAAGTTCAATGATTCCTGTGTCGTTTACCGCATATACAATGGCCACTTCAGGTTAGCTACCCCATTTCAGTGAGCCCTGACCTAACTGCTCCTTACCGTCCCTTCCCAAAATGGCGATAGCTGAAGCTTGTTCATCTCAAAGTATACTCTTCTTCTTCTTCTTCTTCTTCTTCTTCTTCTTCTTCTTCTTCTTCTTCTTCTTCTTCTTCTTCTTCTTCTTCTTCTTCTCCCTCATCCCCCTCTCTCCTCCCCCACTCCTCTCCCCTTCCCCCCTCCTTCCTTCTCTTTTGGTGCTGGGGATGGAACCCAAGCCGTACCTTGGCAAGAACACGGCTGCACACCCTCAGAGCCCCCTCCCCGCCCCCATGCTGTCTTCTAGCAGAAACCTAGTGAAGAAGGATGGAGCCTCCTTTACTCTGCAGCCTTCATTCACTCCCCTTGCTGTTCTCAAGGTGAGGAGTCCCTGGGGCCCCAACCTCATGACCACCTCAGCTCACAGAGAGGCTTCTGTGTCAGGGTAGGAGAGTCTCCGGAGAGCTTCCCAGTGACACGGTCTCTTGGGGACTAGGAGACACTGTTCGCTTGTGCCTCCCTGGGTGCCATTGTTACTGTAGGTACCTAATGCATATTTTTAGGCAAATAAACACTTCAAAGCCAAGAACGTACTTTGGGAATGTACCTTGTCATTGTCTTTAAAAGGGAGTGCAGGGTCCATAGGAGAACACTGCCCCCCCCCCTATAAAGCATGAGGTCTCTTTTTAGACCTCCCCACAATCGGGTGAAGGGCCAACAGTCATGAAAGTCTTTTGCCAAGCCTGGGCCCCGTGAGCTCCCAAGAGGCATACCTTGCTTCTTATCCAATGGGGAACTTGGGTCCACATACCCCTGAACAAGAGAGCCTGAGGTTTCTATAGAGAGGCAACTGGAGCTGATCTTCAAAGCCTTCAAGTGCCTGCACTTTACTGAAGTTCACTCTTCTCAGAAGACCAAGGAGGGAAACATAATCTTAGACTTGCTTGGAATGGGGTGCATGACTGCAGATGATTCCAGTCAAACCACAGCCCGTGCTGGGTCCATCCTGGCATCTGGCCATACCCTCCTCCCCCCAAGTGTGCAGCCTAAAGGAGACAAAAGCTGAAGGAGCATGGGAAGCCTGCAGGGCAGGCCCAGCAGTGGTGCTTACTGTGTTTCAGGGAGAAGCAGACAAGCCCTACCTGGACCTCTTTTAGGTCATAACCTGTAGCCACATCCCACGGAAGCATGTTCCTCTCAGATGACTCAGCCCAGCGGTTAGCTCTGCTGGGAATTCCCCTGCCACAGCCAGCAGAGGGGAAGTGGGGCCTTCTACTTGCTTTGAAAGCACAAAAGTCCTTTGGCTTCCCGTGCAGCCTGAGACTGAGAGCTTGGGTTCTGTAAGCAGCCACGAAGCTGACCCCCAGACCAAGGTCATGCAACCCGAGTTCAGTGCTCTTAGAACGAGTTTTCTTTCTGTGATCTCAACCCCTTCCTGCAGCTCTGTGGGTGTGTGGCCTTGTCACGCACCTGTGGCCCCTGAGCAGTTAAGGATCCACAGTACTTGACCCAGAGGTCTGCAATCCCAGTCCTTGACACCAGGCTTGGGACAGAGCCAGGGCTGTCACATTGCAGAACCTAGTATGTTGTCCTCTTCCTTCTGCCAGAATGGGGACGACACACCTCGGAAGGTGGCAGGAGTGTGCTTGGAAGGGCTCTGAGGAATTTGCGTTGCACGCTGGCGACCTGTGACCCAACCGTAACCTTACATTCCATCAGCCTCAGCTCCTCGCCTCAGCTAGTCCTTGTTGTCAGCACTTCACATGGAATGGTTCCCATTTCAGACGAAGGTGGCAGTTGCTTTTTTTTTTTAATCCGTGAGCATCATTTGCTGAAACATTTGAATGGTAGCTAGAGACTGGAGGCCATATGGACTGGGAATCTTGGGGCTTCATGGAGAGCCCAGACCTGCTGGCTACAGAGCTAGCCTGGCCTAAGCTGCTCTCCTAGGGCCAGGAGGAGAGAGGGGAGCATTGGGCTGGGGCAGACAGGCCAGGTGAGACAGGCCGTGCATGTCTCTTGGTGATGGCTCTTGGATCTGTGTCACACTGAGTACTATCTGCCACATAGACAGTAATGCACACCCACCTAACCCCCCCAATTTGGTCCTGACCCCACTTTGCAAGTAAAGAAACAGAAGCACAAAGTTGGGGAAGAGTCTATACACATCCGAAGGCACAAAACCAGTGTGGAGGTTATGGAGCAGATGGGAGGGTTCGAAGACAAGAAGAAGCCAGGTCCTGGAGGAGGGGGGGGTGGTTTTAGGTGCTGTCTGAGCCTCAGCTCTGTTTACCTGCCCCATGGGATCCTGAGCGGTGCCCACACTCAGCTTGCTCACCCATGACAGGCAGAACTATTAATGCCAACCTTAATAAGAACAGAAGGAAAAGTACTGACTGGGTGCATCAGTGTCTTACACGGCTTGGAGATATGTGTAGAAGGATGTAATGAGTTGGGAGACAGGAAGAACAGAGACACGGAGCATGGGGGTGGCTGGGCCTCAGCCTGATTTGAACCAAGCCTCCTCTTCTCTCCTCTCCTCTCCTCTCCTCTCCTCTCCTCTCCTCTCCTCTCCTCTCCTCCCCTCCCCTCCCCTCCCCTCCCCTCTCCTCTCCTCTCCTCTGTTCTCTCCTCTGAGCATCATTTGCTGAAGGCTCCTCTCCTCTCCCCTTCCCTCCCCTCCCCTCCCCTCCCCTCTCCTCTCCTCTGAGCATCATTTGCTGAAGGCTCCTCTCCTCTCCCCTCCCCTCCCCTCCCCTCCCCTCCCCTCCCCTCCCCTCTCCTCTCCTCTCCTCTCCTCTCCTCTGAGCATCATTTGCTGAAGGCTCCTCTCCTCTGCTCTCTTCTCAGTTGGGTCACAGGCCACCAGTGTGCAACACAAATTCCTCAGAGCCCTTCCAAGCACACTCCTGCCACCTTCCAAGGCAGCAGGGTTGTGTTGTCCCTATTCTGGCAAAATGAAGAGGCCGACACGCTAGGTTCTGCAGTGTGACAGCCTTGGCTCTGTCCCAAGCCCGGTGTCAAATATTGTGGATCCTTAACTGCTCAGAGGCCACAGATGTGTGACAAGGCCACACACCCACAGAGCTGCAGGAAGGGGTTGAGATCACAGGAGCCTTCTCCTTCTTCTCCTCTCTTCTCCTCTCCTCTCTTTTCCTCTCCTCTCCTCTCTTTTCTTCTCTCTCGGGGGCCTCTACTCTGTAACACAGCCTGATTTTGCTGAGGGATCCACAGAGTCTGAGGCCCTACCCTGCCCTGCCATATAAGGTCAGGATCCTTCCCAAGGTCCTCTTTACAGCACCTGGTACCATGGGGTACCAGCCTCAGAATGAGATCCTAGACTCCACAGGACCTGCCCCCCTGTCTGGGAAACAAGGGGAGAGTGCTTGGTATAAAGGTTGACCTGCTAGGAGATGATAAAGGTTTGTGAAGTCAGTTGCCCCTGCAGCCCCAGCCAGGAGCAGAGTGACTGGCTGCCCCATTTCCAAGATGCCTTCTGGTAGAGTGGGATCAAGGCTCAGTAAAATGAAAGCAAAATGAAATGTTGGCTTGGGTCAAGTCCTCTCTCTGTGTTATCCAGCTTTCTTCTTCCACTAAAGCCTGAGGGACACGGCTTACAGGAGAAAAGATTGATTCAGGCCCATGGTTCCAGAGGCTTCAGTCAGTGGACTGTAGCCCATTTTGTAGGCCCAAGGTACAGCAGAATATCATGGCGGTGGAAATCTGTGGCTTAGGAGGCTGCTTGCCTCATAGTAACCAGGAAGCAATGAAGGAGAGAGAAAGGAGCCAAGGACCCATTCCTTTCCACGGGGTCCCACGTCTTCTGTTTCCACCGCCTCCCTACAATGTCATCCATCCTCATTTCATTTCTCTCGATATGATAAAAACACTCTGTAAAGTGCAACTTGGTAGGAAAAGTGTTCATTCCAGCTTACAATCCCAGGTTCTAGTCCATCGCTGGGGGAAAGTCACAGCAGCAGGAGCCCTACCTCTGGTCACGTCACAGAGGCTGGCACTGTAGAGAGAAACGACTGCACCTGTACCTTTGCTTGTGATCAGCTCAATTCTGCTACTCGTACACAGTTCGGGACCTCTTGCCTAGGAAGTGGTGACGCACACAGTGGTCTTCACATATCAGTATGACTTAAGACGACACCCACAGACAGGCCCAGAGGCCAACCCAATTTAGCCAATCTGATTGAGATTCTCTTCCCAGCTGATTCCAGGCTGAGTCAAGTTGACAATTAAAGGCTACCCCATCACACCGTCCAATTTTGAACTAGTCAGTGGATCGGAATCCAAGGCTGAGGACAGAGCCCACTCGATCCCTGCCACTTTCCCAAGACACACACACCATAGAACACGACTGAACTGGGGACAAGCCTTCAACACGTGAGCCTTTGAGGGACACCGTGCTCTACAAGACAGCTAAGCGTTTCCCACTGGCTCTTGAGACAGTGGCTGCCCTCTTCCCACTACACAGGCAGGAAAAGTAAAACACATGGAAAATGAACTTGTCCGAAGGTTGCACAAGGGGCATCTGGGTTTAAATCCCTGCCTGACCTTCCTTACGCACCCTTTTGCTGTACCTTCTAGACTACTGGGTCCCAAGAGGATTGTGGGGTGCACAGTCCCCTTAGTGAAGGCAGCAAGGTGGAGGGTCCAAATGTCTTGGCTTCTCAGGCTGGCTCTCCTGTTCCCCTGCTTGTCCAGGAATCCCTTCTCCAGCCCCACTGAGATCCCCCCAGGGCCTTCCATCCTGACGCCTGCCACCGACCGACCAACTGCTTCTCACATCCTCCCTGGTGAAGAATTGTCACCTTGCTTCATATCTGCGCCCTTGTGGTTGGCTGGGGAGGGGGGCGGTGGGGGCGGGGGTAAGGTTAACCTCATTGTTGTCTTATATGGTCATTTAAATCTCCAAGGGCTTCCTCCAAGGGCCAAAAATAATCCAGAGACACAGCAGCTGTGTCCAGCACACAGAGAGGACCCGGCCATCTGCTTTGGTTCAGAGCCCTGTGTCTGTCTGTCACTTAGACTCTTTCTCCCGGCTTGCCCTCCATCCTCCTCACCGGCTCCAGCATGACCCGCTTCTCCTATGCAGAGTACTTTGCTCTGTTTCACTCTGGCTCTGCACCTTCCAGGTCCTCCTCTCCTCCCGAGAGCCCACCGGCCCGAGCACCCCTGGGCCTGTTCCAAGGGGTCATGCAGAAGTATAGCAGCAACCTGTTCAAGACCTCCCAGATGGCGTAAGTGACTCCCCACCTGGCCCCAAGACCACCCAGCTCACACCTCCAGCTGAGGCCGCAGGGGGGGGGTTAGCTTTGCAGCCCTAGATCCCCTTCCTGCTGCGTCTAGATTCTAGTGCTCCTACTGAGCTAGGCATGGGGGCTGCAGCCTGATGCCCACTAGGAGTGGCATTCAGGCTGTGCTTGGGACTGACCTCAGATGTTTTCAGAGGTTGGGACCCTGCTGCTGGAGGAGTTCCATGGGACTCTGAATCTGGGGTTCCAGCAAGAGGGAGAGGTTCAAAGGACTGGTGTGTGTGTGTGTGTGTGTGTGTGTGTGTGTGTGTGTGTGTGTGTAGGGGGTGTTTGCGGTGTGTGTGTGTATGTGTGTGTAGGGGGTGTTTGCAGTGTGTGTGTGTGTGTGTGTGTGTAGTTGACTTTCACTCCCATTCATCCTCCTTGTGTCTCCCCATACCACCTCCAGGGGTTCATCTGTGCACATCTAAGTCTCCACCCAGGACCCTTCATTTAAGGGCCAGGTGCCAAAGCCCAGAACTAATCGATTAACCGGGGCCAAGGGAGAGGGTTCTGCCTCGGGTATGGTGCCGATGGGATATTTGTGCCTCCCTCCTTGCTCTGGCTCAGAGTGGCCTTAAAAGCACTTAAAAGGGAAAAAGGGGGCCCTTTGCTGGTACCCCATTTCTGTGTGGCAGAGAGGAGGATACAGTTCTCATTCTCAGCCTCTCCAAGCCCTATGGGCACCACATTGTCCTTGGGACTTTGGGGTTGACAAAAAAAGAAAGTTCCAGTTCTAATCTGGGTACAACTGCCTATCCCTGCATGTCTGTCACAGGACACCCCACTCCCCCGCTCCTCCCCCACCGCCAGTCTCCCTTTTCTGCAAGGCAGGGTTGGGGAAGACAAAGCTGTCTCCCAAGGCCCTGTGCACCTTGCTTCTAGTCTTTGGTGGTTTAACATGCCTAGCAGCCTCTCCCTCTTTGAGGTGGGGACTTTGTCTCAGCTCCTGGGGAGACTCTTAGTGTGTATGAGACACTGAGAGTCCCAGGATGTGTGAACCCCAGCTGGGGAGACCCATCTGGCTGGTGGGCCTGGACATCAAGTATTACATCGTGGGAACCTCTCCTCACCGAGGCCACAGGACCAGCCAGCCCATTCCCCTCCACTTCAGCCGTGGCCACATACCCCATGGGACCCTCCCTGAGACTGATGGAGGTTGGTCCTGTTGCTCCTGAGTGAATCTCAAGCGGGTGGCTATGATGGTGTTGATGGGCCTTCAGGATCTAGCTGGTCAGTCGCTTGTCCTTGTTGGGTCTCTGGCTTCACCCGTAGCTGCTATTAATAACCCAGAGGCTGAGAGGCAGGAGGAAGTGTTGCATGCTAGAGGAAGCAGCTGAGAGGGTTTGGGGGCTGGTCCTAGAGGTCCCCCTAAACCCATCCTAGCTCCTGATCCTAAGATCCTAGATAGTCATGGTCCCTACTGACTCGGTAGCAGGTGACAAAGGGAAAGAGGTCTCGGAGAACAGACAGACAAGGAAATAAATGGATAAGTGAGAAAAAATTGTCTTCAGTAAGCCAAACAAAGATGACCCCCACTGTGGCCTTGAAATCTTTTGACATTTAGAAGTTTTAAACTGTGAAGGATTCTAATTTATTAATCCTTCAACTATTGTCATTTTGCAGCAGCTGGGAGTAGGAATAATGGATTCGATGGGGAGATGGGGTGGCAGGAAGGCTGGGGGAATAGGGAGGGAGGGAGGGACCTTGGCAGGTCCTTGCCTTCGGGAGCTCTTGCAATCATTCAGCTAGCTGTGCATGGTATGAATCAGAGGGCCATCTTTTGGGAAGATTCCTCTGTAGTTAGCCAGTGTTAGCACTCTGTGCCCGAGTCTTCCTGGCAGAAGCAGTTTTGGGTGTGACATTAGCTTCAGCTCCAGAAAGGCGTGGGGGCTGCCAGATTCTCACACTAATTCGCTTGCATCCAATGATTTGGAGGGTACAAGCATTAGGCCCAGAACAAGCTGAACACGCGAGGAGAGACCCCAGAGCAGACACTGGCTCCTGCCCTCCAGTAGGTCCTGTTTGCCCTCAGGACCCAGGCCACCTGTCCTTGCCTCTGCCTACAGCTGAGAACTGGCTGCCGCTTGCTCTCACAGGGCTATGGACCCCGTGCTGAAGGCCATCAAGGAAGGGGATGAAGAAGCCTTGAAGGCCATGATCCAGGATGGGAAGAATCTTGCAGAGCCCAACAAGGAGGGCTGGCTGCCGCTTCACGAGGCTGCCTACTATGGCAAGCTGGGCTGCCTGAAAGTCCTGCAACGAGGTGAGGGCCAGCAGGGCACAGGGCTCTCTCTTGGTGGGGAGGGCAGGCTATGTAATGGCCTCCACAGACACAGTTATAAGTCACTGTGTTGCGGCGAGTGTGGGTGGGGTGGAGTGAAGAGTTGGGGCTGGGGGTAGGGGTGGGGTGGGGTGGACAGCCCTCTCTCTGTTCCCGCTCCTGCCCCTTGCTGCTGTCTCTCCATGCCTGTCAGTCAGGAAAACCCAATTCCTAGAAAAGAACAAGGGAAGAGCTAAGTTCTGGGACAGCCACTGCCAGTTTGTCCCAGAATGTTCCAGGGGCTGATTTGGTGTGGAAAGGCTCAGGCACAACTGTGCCTGTGCTCTGCCAAGGCTGTTCCCACCAACTGTGGGACCCTGGGCGAGCTCTGCCTCGTTTCCCAAGTCCATCTCTCTATTAGGTCAGATTAGGATTCATAATACCACCAGGCAGGTCGCTCCGGCCATCGAATGGCCCTAACTCCCACCAACCACACCAGAGAAAAAGTTCCATGAGATGTGACCATTCTAACAGTGACTAAGAGGGCAAAGGAAAAATAGACACTTGAGGGCTGGGGGCTCAACCTCAGAAGGCTTCCCAGAGGAAGTGGCATCTAGTTCCATTTCTATAGTGGAGAACCCAAGCGGGCCCTGGGGGATGAAATGAAAACAGGCTGGGCTTATTAGAATTCAGAGGAGGCAGTTCCATGCCTATCCTTGGAACTGCAAGGAAGTTGGAACACAGGTTTCCTGCTCTCCCCCAGCTTACCCAGGGACCATTGACCAGCGTACACTGCAGGAAGAGACAGCACTATACCTGGCTACGTGCAGAGAACACCTGGACTGCCTCCTGTCCCTGCTCCAGGCGGGGGCAGAGCCTGACATCTCTAACAAATCCAGGGAGACCCCACTTTACAAAGGTGAGTCCCTAGGCTGAGCCAGGAAGCCCAGAAGCAAATGGGCAGCTTTCGGATTGCTCCTATGAGTAGAACCCCTCCAAGAAGCATGGTGCATGCTAATTATGCTAATTAGATCTCGAGTTTACACATGGGATCACCCAACATATCCCACAGGTCAACATGCTGGGGTGGGGGGTGTCACTGAAGCCTTAAGTTGAAAAGATGGGGCACATGTCTGTGGTTTCCATCAAGCGTAGGCACACACTCAGACTACAAGCACGCAGGGCTTGGCAAGGGGCTGGGTGGGAATGTGTGGAGGGGGTGCTCATAGAGGGGTGTCTGGACTGAACCCCAGCAGGAAGGAACTTACCAGCCGGCTAAGCTTCTGGGGACAGCATGGGCAAAGGCCAGCTGGTAAGGGAGGGAGTGCATACCTCTGCTATGTCTATGTAAGCAGGAGCCTCCTGGCTAGCTCAGTACTAGCTCAAAGGTGTGCACTGGTTGCAACAGGCAGGTCCCGTGACAGTGGACAGGCGACCCATCACTATAGCTGGCACCTGTTGAGTGTGTATGTACTGGGGATGGTGTTTTCCTTAAGCCTGCCTATGCATCTCCACACCTGTGAGTGTTGCTAGCGTTCTCCTTTGATATGTAAGGACCAAAGGCGCACCTGTGATCTGGCATCCGGCACATATAATGCTCTGCAGCCAGTGAGGGCTGGAGAGCACTCAACAGGGAAGTGTCTTCTATAGGGCCCTTAGCTGTTACCTAGGACCTCAGCTGTCCCAAAGAGAGCTGTAGGGAGAATGCCAAATACCAGTCTAGTGGCTTGGCCTTGGATCTATTAGGTACCAAAGCCTCAGGCTCCTGGCTCCTGAGTGTGGCCTCCTGCGGACCCTCCCCTGAGCCTCCTTTAGGAAGGCTTTGCTGTGTGGTTTACAGAGAGAGGACTGGCGCTCATGAGGTGGAGAAAGAAGCCCATTGAAACACCACGGGCAGTTAGTTGCTCCCCCTGTTTGCCGTCCCCTCTCCAGGGAGGTTTCAAGAGGCATTAATTGGCTCGCATTCCTTGGTGACTCCAACGCCCTCTGTAGCTCCCCTCGTGAGAACTGTGGGCGAGAAGTTGAAGAGGAGGTTTGAGGAGGATGAGGAAGATGGGTTGTACTCAGAAGATAAAGCCAAGCTAAGTGAGCAGCAACCTTTGCTGTATAGATGTTTTCAGCCCTAGTGTCTGGTGTAACATTGAAAAGGATGATGAGTTAGGGACACTCTAGAACATTCCCGGGGACAGAGTCTCTGGACATGACTTCCTGGGTTTGAATCCCAGTTCTGACACTTAGTCTCTGTGTGACTCTGGGAAAGTCACTTGCCCTCTCTGTGCTTCACCTGCCTCATTTACAGACGTAGGTACTGACATTGGGTTCGTTCTTCAAGGGTAGTTGGAAGGATTAAACTATTGAACTGTCAAACCTTCAGGGCCACACTGACTGTTTTACATCTCCCGGGTTCAGCCTGTGAGCGCAAGAACGCGGAGGCCGTGAGGATATTGGTGCAATACAATGCAGACGCCAACCACCGCTGCAACAGGGGCTGGACGGCCCTGCATGAGTCTGTCTCACGCAATGACCTGGAGGTCATGGAGATCCTAGTGAGCGGCGGGGCCAAGGTGGAAGCCAAGAACGTCTACAGCATTACCCCCTTGTTTGTGGCTGCCCAGAGCGGGCAGCTGGAGGCCCTGAGGTTCCTGGCCAAGCATGGTGAGTGGTCACGCAGAACAGCTGCCAAGGACCTCAGAGGTCAGCTGGGAGGGAAAGTTGTGCTGGCTCATCTTGTGAGCATCCTCTGATCCAGGGCCCTGCAGGGCTGTGTTGGGGATTCTGAGGCCAGGTTTGGGTTCAGTAGAGCTATGGTGAGGTGCTGCTAAGTACTTCCTGTCTTACCATCTCAGGTCCAGCTCCACATCCCCCTTTCACAAAAGAGGAATCTGAGGCCTAGAAAGGGGAAGTAACTTATCTGCAGAATTAGTTGTACAGCTCTCTAGATTCTTGGACTCTTGATGCCCAAACCACTACACATCGCACTGCTGGGCCAGAGAAGCCTCAGATGGAGATCACATCCTTGTTTTGCAGGTGATTAAAAACCAAGGACCAGGGTAGGAAAGTGATTTGTCCAAGATCACAGAGTAAGTCATCGATACACATGGGATTTGAACCCAGGACTCTGCTCCATTTTCCCATTTAAAAAAAAAAAACAACACAAAACCAAACCAAACAAACAAACAAAAAGACAAAACTTAACAGGAGAAACTAAAACCATACCACTTGATTCGTGATGTTCCAAGTAGCAAAGACTCAAAAACATGAATAAAAAATCCTGTGTACTTTGACAACCCCCCTCCAAGCTCTCCTGTGATTGACTTTCCCTCTTGATGGAATGAAGGCCCATCCTGAACACTGGAGAGGCTGAGGCTATGCAGAGGCTGTGCTGCAACAAATCGGTGAGGACCTACTGTGTGTCAGGCCTCCTGCTGAGCATAGACCTATGATGGACAGGGTGACCCAGGTGCTGTCCTAACCCCACTGTATACTTGAGGAGATCAAGGCTCAGACAGGTTAAGTGATTGCTCATTGAGAGCCTGGATTTGACCCGTGTCTGCCTCTCAGCTGAGGAGATTGACCCTGGGCCTGACTAAGGCTCTTAGCCAGGGATGACTGCAATGAACACTCTGACAACACAGTGGAGTCCTGGGGCTCCGGCCAGCAGCCATGCTGAGGGCAAGGGGGCACCGTGGGGGAGAGGAACCCTCTCTCCAGGCAGTCGCTCCATCCCCTGTTCCCTTCGTAGGAGGTTAGAGTCAGTTCCTATACAAATATTTTCCTTGTGTGAGCAGGCGGCTTTGCTGGCAAGCCTAGGCCTGCTGGGGAGCCTAGGCCTGAGGCCCAGAGGCTTGTTCCAGGTGTCCCTATACTGTCCCTCTGAGGGAAGGGCCAGCCTCTGCCCAGAGCTCTGTCCAGACAGCAGGGCCTTCTGAGCCTGGCACTGTGTTTTATCACCTCATTTACACCTTGTCCTAAACACGAGAGGGCAGGACCATGATTCTTGACTAAGAAACAGGTAAACCGAGGCTTCTAAAAGCTGCCAGAGGCCCCAGTGCTTGGGAATCATGAAACAAAAACTTTAATGGTTCTAATGGGCCCTCAAAGGCCTGTGCTCTTCTCACAAGGCCAGGCCAGTGCACTGCTGCTGAAAATGAAGTCCTCTGACAGGGTGAGATGAGTAGAAGGCTCTGAGAGCTGTGGTTGACACAAGCCTTTCATTTCAGGCTTTACCCTTCTACCTCAGCTCATTTGCATCTGCAGAGGGAAGCCTACTGCAGGGAAATCACATGCATGGTTCCTTCTCTCCCTCCCTCTCCCTCCCTCCCTCCCTCCTTCTCCCCCCCATCTCTCTGTCTCTGTCTCTTTCTGTCTCTCTCTGTCTCTCTCTGTCTCTCTCTCTCTCTGTCTCTCTCTCTCTCTCTCTCTCTCTCTCTCTCTCTCTCTCTCTCTCTCCTTCCCTCCCCCCCTCTCTGTCTCTCTGTCTCTCTCTCTCTCTCCATGAGATGCAGATGTAAAAGACCCAGGTGAGGGCAGGAAGCCGCTACCAGCCTTCAGTCCCCTTCCTATCAGCATGGCTCAATGTTTAGTTATTTTTTAATTTATTTTTATTATTTTTAAAAGTGTATGTGTATGTGTGTGTGCATGCATGTGTGTATGAGGGCATGTATGTGTATGTGTGTATGTGTGTGTGCATGTATGTGTATGTGTGTATGTATGTGCATGTATGTGTGTGTGTGTGTGTGTGTGTGTGCACGTGTATGATGTATGTATGAGTATAAGTACCCACAGAGATCAGGTCCACTAGAGCTGGAGTTACAGGTGGTTGTGAGCCACCGTGTGGGTACTGGGAACTGAGAAGCCAGTGTCCTCTGTAAGACATGTGCATGGTCTCCACCATTGAGCCATCTCTCCAGTCCCTGGGCAGTTCCTTAAGAGGATGTCAGAAGCCAGTTCTCTCCTGCTTCTGATGGAGAACAAAACCAACCCAGGACTGAGGATGCGGCTCAGTTGGCAGAGTGCTTACTGAGCATGCACAGAGCCTCGGGTCACTCTCCAGCACTGAATAAACCAGCACTGTGGTTCACACCTGTAATCCCAGCACTGTAAAGTTAGAGGCAGGAGGTTCAAAAGTTCAAGACCATCCTTGGATACACAGAGAATTCAAGGGGAGCCGAGGCTACATGAGAGGGTGCCTCAGACCAACCAAACAACCAACCACAACCGACCGTCACCCATCAGCCCCAAATCCAACTACCAGAGTCAGTAGGGTTTCCTTTAAGGAGTTTGTACTCAGCTGGAGCTGATGCTGCTGTCAGGCAGGGCACAGCCTAGACCCATAGTGAGGGCTGAAAGCCTCACTCCATCTTCTGACCATGTATTCAAGTTTGGCTTCACATCTGTGAGTGACTATCCGGGGTCCTTTCATGTCCCGTGTCCTGGTCTGTGATGAAAACTTGACCTCCCAAGGCTCCATATGGATTCAGAGAAACAGCGCAGGCGTGGCTTTGTGATAAGGAACCTACACTAGCTCTGATGTCTGAGGGATCCATGTGGATTCAGACAGTAGGCATGGCTGGGCACAACAGTGGTCAGCTGGGAGGTGCTCACCACATGGTGGCACTGAATTGCGGCAGAACCACCGATCATTCAATTCATGGCTCCACCCCTCCCTCTCCAGGTGCAGACATCAACACGCAGGCCAGCGACAGCGCGTCCGCCCTCTACGAGGCCTGCAAGAACGAGCATGAAGACGTGGTGGAGTTTCTTCTCTCGCAGGGTGCCGACGCTAACAAAGCCAACAAGGACGGCTTGCTTCCACTGCACGTTGCCTCCAAGAAGGGCAATTATAGGTCAGTCTGTAGCCCTCACCATGCACAGCACAGCTCTCTGGGGATGCCCAAGGAGGGCAGGGTAGGGCAGGGCACTTGCTCTCCATGGTCAACCCATAAAGTCTTTCCAAGGGCTTGCTGGGGCAGAGGTCATGATGGCCTCTGTTGTTCAGATGAGAAGGCTAGGGTAGACAGAGCATGAGTGACTGGTCCAAGGTCACACACTTGTAGGTAGCGGGAAGCCATATTCTTCAAACAATTCAGCTACAGAAATTCCACTTAGGGAGCAGAGAGGAGTATGAACTCCCGACTGCTTGTCACTTTCTTTCCTTCCTTCCTTCTTCCTTTCTTTCTTCCTTGCTTTCTTTCCTTCTTTCTGTTTCTTCTTCCCTTCCTTCCCTCCTTCCCTCCCTTCCTTCCCTCCTTCTGTCCCTTCCTTCCCTCCTTCCCTCCCTTCCCTCCCTCCCTCCTTCCTTCCCTCCTTCTCTCCTTCCTTTCTTCCCTCCTTCCCTCCTTCCTTCCTTTTCCTTTCTTCCTTCCTTCCTTCTTTCCTTCCTTCTTTCCTTCCTTCCTTTCATTTTGTTTTTTGGTGGGTGGGAGAATGCAGAGATAACCGGAAGGGCAACCAGCAGTAGCTGAGGATGCCTACAGCAAGGGAGAAGGACCAGTCACCGGGCACTTCCCCACCCTTCATGCTCTAGAAGCAGTCTGTGGGGGGTGTGGGAGGAAGTCGTATATATTCGTATGTGCTCCCCCCCAAACACAGAGATGAACAGCCCACACACATTCATGATGTGATGAAAGGTCATTCAGACCTAAGCTCCATCGTAGCCTCCATAGAAGGCACCTGGTAAGGGTCAGAGCAGAACGCACTGGAGGCTGCCTGTATGGGCTCACACACTCCAAGCCCCTCCCAGGAGCATGGTCACTCCCCCTCTTCAGTAGCCTAACACTGGCCATGGCAGGAGATTATACTCCATGGAGTAAGCAGGGTAAGTATCTCTCTGGCACCTCCAACATCCCCCTTCATCCGAGAGCCAATTGCTACACCCACACTGTAGGATACTTGGTGGGGCTGGTGTGTGTGTGTGTGTGTGCGCGCGCGTGTGTGTGTGTGCTGGTTGTTCTTGCAGACAGACACTGGTCATTTCTAAAGTGTGGACTCATTGCTGAGCTGTGGAACGGCCTCGTTTACAGAACAACAAACAGATCAGGTAGCTAAGAGCCTCGTGCCTCAGTGGGACCAATCCTACACCTGTGTAGTTCCCAGCCACAGACCCTGGCAAGCTTTCTTTTTATTTTAGGCAATTTTCACTAGTTTTTAAATACATCCCCCCACCCAGATGGTTTTCAAAGGAAACATTCACCACAGCGCTATAGTGAGACAGTAATTCACGGTTACGAGAAAACCCATGCCGCGTGCCCTGGAAAGTGCTCTAACTTTCCGGACTCTCAGAGAACAGATTATGTTCAGCATTGTCAGTAAGACAGGGGGCTGTATGGGGAAAGAGAGACAGCCATGGAAAATGAAGCCAAGGGCCCAGAAACCTACACTGTTCCCCAGAGTCCCGGACCTTCTTGTAAGCACACACAGCCGGTTTTGGAGGGCTATCCCGTGAAGGGTTAAAGTTGGATTCCCAGCAGCCCCTGCCACCTGGCTGGGCCACTGCTCTTTGCTTGCACCCTGGACGTGTGGCATCAGAGGTCTTCCCCAGGCTGGCCTCCCGCAGGCTGAGCAGGGATTTGATGTGACATTCCATAGGCATTCAGCCACCTGCCAAAACACTCAGCCTACCCAGGGCCCAGAGAGGGAGAGCGCAGCGCTGGGAGCCTGAGGCATTTGCCAGATGTGCCTGCTCTTCAGCACACTGGGTGGGGCGGACTGGGGCGTGGCTGAAAGAGGAACCTAGGATCCCATCCCTTAGGCACATTTTCTGTCCTCCATTTCCAGTGTCCTGTAGAAGAACAGGTAGATTTCCAAAGACCCTGTGATCTGGACAAGAATGTGGCCAAGGGCCCCTGAGGGCAGGGGCTCCTGACCCTGACTGTCCAACCCTGATTCAGGCCCCAACTTAGATAATAGCCCTGGCCTGGGGCGGGGTGCCAGGATTTCCACATGGTGCCTGAGTGAGTTCCAGGAACTTAGCACCTCTCTCATGGTCAAGGGTCAGGCCAACATGGTCTCTTGACTAAGGTCTCCTCTAGCTTGGTGCAGCAGGACAAGGTCTGCTGTCACTGCTCAGGACTTGGACTTCTGCTTTCTAACAGCCTACTGTGTGCATATTCAAAGAAAGTGAGAGGTGCTAGCCTCAAAACCAGGCTTGGCAAGTGAGACGGAGTGGTTCTGCTTTGCCTTGTGGGTGCAAGTCCACCCCCCCCCCCCCCGCTGGGATATATGAAGAATACAAGAAGAAAAAGGGCTCAGTTGGGAGGGGTCACTTCTGAATTAAAGGAGGTGACTGTGAAGAACACTTTTAAAGGACGCCTGGCATACAGTCGGTGCTCGGTGACATATTTATTGTCACTGTCACTAGTATACCTCACTGTAATATGATGTGTGTGTGTGTGTGTGTGTTGTGTGTGTGTGTTTCAGAGAGGTTAGAGGCACGTGGGAGATGGCCCCGCATTAGGCTGTTGTCACCAGGTCCATGTGATTCTGAGATCTGATGCTTCCTCATTACCTATTCTGTACCCAGAATTCCCTGTGCTCTCATACTAATGGCATCTAGCTTGAACCCCTACTCACTGCTCCTGGGCTGGGTTAAGTTAAGGCATCAGCACTATGTCAGTCAGGCATCATGGTAAGACCATATAATTAGGGTCTTCGTTGGGATCCCAGCTCAAGGGCCGGGAGAGCCTGAGGGGACCTAGAATGATGTCCTAAGTCAGAGGCCGCCAAACAGTCTCTGATGTCATCCTAGATACTGCAGGGGGCCTCCCAGTAACCGTCCTGGGCTGGGTCTGTTTGGCTTTTGGGGGAAGTCAGCTCATCCTAACCTATTTCTTGGAGTCACCTGCTTACTTTCTGCCCTCTGTCCCACAAAATGATCTGCTAGAAAAGAGTCTTCTGCATGATGGGCTGTCCACTCAGGCACTCTCCATGGCTAGAAGTGAAAGACCTAAGCCAGGCACAGTGGCATATGTCTGTAATGTCAGCACTTGGGAGGTAGAGGCAGGGAGACCAGAAGTCCAAGGTCATTCATGCCTCTGTATGGGACTGAGGCCATCCCGGACCACAAGAGATCATGACTCAAACAGATAAAAGAAAAAGAGAATTCTGCCCTGGTGTGCTGCCCGCCTTGATTCAGAGCCAGTTGCTCTGAATCACTCCAGCCCTGGGTCTCTGTTTCACCCTGTATAAAATGGCAGCATCGTCCCTATGTCTGTCAGAGATGGCCAGCACAGCACACTGACCCTTGATGGCTAGATCCTAGAGGAGAAGTGCAATAGCCTGGCCCAATGATGCACTAAGCCCCTGACTTTATGCTTCTGGGACTTGGGGCAGAGACTGTCAAATTCCCACATTTCTGCTCCTTTCCGTGGTCTGGCCAAGGAGACCAGCTGGGGCCTGCAGAGGTCCCAGCCCATGGGCCAGCCGCCCAGCCCACCCCTGTCCCCGTTCTTTCTCGTGCTCGAGCACGTCACGGATGTTACCCTGCATTTGTTGGTCATGGCGGTGGTCCAGGGGCCCCAGCCCTGCTTTTGACCAGCACCTCTGAAGAGGAGGTCAAGCCCCTGGAGCCTGCACAAATAGAAATTAGGAGGCAATTAGCTCCCCTGGGTGTGTGAATTTCCTTTTGAGGTTTCAGAGGCAGATCTTAGCCAAACTCAGAATCGCTAAATGCAATAATGTTGTCCCCGGAGATTCCAGCAGGAGGTCGCTGGCATCCTGGTTCCAGGAAGTTAGAGGCAAGAAGAGTGTCAGGAGTCAAGAGACATAGGAACTGGGCTGGTGGTGGCACCTGCTTCCCCCTCCTCCTTCCTTGACATGGCCTCCTCCTTAGAGCACCATAGGAGGCTGTGAGGTCACCTGTCAGCAGGGCTTGGATGGATTAGTGCCTGAAATCAACAGTGTGAGCTGAGCGCTTGTTCTGGAAGGCAGCAGGGATCCAGGGGATGAGAGCCAAGATGAGGAGTCCTAGGGTCAGGAGCTGAGATGAGGGGTCCTGGGGTCAAACCCCTAGAGCTATTCCATGACCTCCTATTTGTCACTGGTTTTCTGAGCCCCGTCTGCTAAAAAGATAGACACAGCTTGCTCTGGGTACGCCATGGGGTCTACACCGAGGGCAAAAATGGGCCAGGCAGGTTGACAACACTGTGAAAATTGCAAAACCCCATGACCTATCAGCTGTCACCCTGATTGCTACACCAGAAGTCGGAGAGTAGTTAAGAGCGTGGCCAATGGGATCGGACAATCTGAACTCAAATCTTGTTGTTCCCACTTCCTGGCTGTGTATCCTTGGGAAGTCACGCACCTATCCTGAGCTTCCTCATCTGTAATTCGAATACAATCGCCAAGAGTCACTCAGGAGAACTGTGAAGGTTAATAGGTGAAGTGCTGAGATCAGTGCCTAGTCCCACAGTCAGGAGCCAGGGCCGTGGGAGCTCCAGCCTCAGCAGTGGCTGGCCGGAGCTCTCCATGTCAAAACTGGGCCGAGGGGCCGGAGAAGCTGGAATTATACATTCAGGAAAAACAAACAAAAACAACTGCATCTTGTAGGAGAGGAGAGAAGGAGCCACATAGGCACAGTAGGTGAATGGGTCTGGGTTGAGACGTTTCCTCTTCCCTTCCCTCACCATGCCTAGAGGTTCCACCAGATGCCAGAGCATCGAGATGGGGAGGAAAGACAATTCAGCCCCCGAGTGCCCCTCCCAGCAAGTTCCTTAACCTTTCCAAGCCTCAATTGTTCTCATCTGTAGAGTGGGGGTAAAAAGACTTGCTTTACGGGCTCTCATAGCAACAAAATCAAATCCTCAGGTGTTTCTTCTCTAACAGGGCAAGGATTGGCGCCAGATTTCAGTATCCAACTCTATCTGCTACCTCCCACAGAGAGTAGAATGGGCCTTCACTGAGTGTGAGGGACTTCCTGTCACCTTCTCCAGAATCCTGAGAGCTGGTCTTTCTTAATAGTGGATCAGTAATTTGTCTGCATGCATGGCCATACACCATGGGGGATGGTCGATGCCGGTGGTTTGCCAGAAGAGGGCTTCAGATCCTCTGGAACCTTAGTTACAAATCCTGGTGGTTGTGAGGCTCCCTGTAGGTGCTGGGTCCTCTGGAAGATCTGGAAGATCATCCAGAGCTCTTGATCCCTGAGCCATCTTGCTATCCCCATGCATCCTTTATGTACTGGGGAGTGGGTCCACGTGAGATGCTTGAAATCGCCAATCTGAGGTTTTTCAGAACGCACCAGCCAGTTCCAACCTTTTCCTGCTAAGCAGGATTGGCCTCTGGGCGCCCTCTGCTGGCCGCGTCGTGCCCATGAGTCCCGTCTCCTGACCTACTCGTGCTCGTCCTCTTACAGAATAGTGCAGATGCTGTTGCCTGTGACCAGCCGCACGCGCGTGCGCCGTAGCGGCATCAGCCCGCTGCACCTGGCGGCCGAGCGCAACCACGACGCGGTGCTGGAGGCGCTGCTGGCCGCGCGCTTCGACGTGAACACGCCTCTGGCTCCCGAGCGCGCGCGCCTCTACGAGGACCGCCGCACTTCAGCGCTCTACTTCGCCGTGGTCAACAACAATGTGTACGCCACCGAGTTGTTGCTGCTGGCGGGCGCCGACCCCAACCGCGACGTCATCAGCCCCCTGCTCGTGGCCATCCGCCACGGCTGCCTGCGCACCATGCAGCTGCTGTTGGACCATGGTGCAAACATCGACGCCTACATCGCCACTCACCCCACTGCCTTCCCGGCCACCATCATGTTTGCCATGAAGTGCCTTTCGTTACTCAAGTTCCTCATGGACCTCGGTTGCGATGGCGAGCCCTGCTTTTCCTGCCTGTATGGCAACGGGCCACACCCACCTGCCCCGCGATCCGGCCGCTTCAACGACGCGCCCGTGGACGACAAGGCACCCAGCGTGGTGCAGGTGCATGGAGGGAGGGTACAGGAGGGTTTCAGGGAAGGTAGGGTAGGGTGATAACCGTACTTAGGAAGCAAGTTGGGTGAGCGGTTATGCCCTAGGAGGGCCGTGGTGGAGAATGAACCCTTGAACGTTTATCAGAGGCAGACTCCATGGCTCATACAATGATTCAGTCCTCGTTTTGATTTGGGAACCCTTAAGGAACCCACAGTGGGGTAAGAGATTGGCTGGAGAGGCGGGAACTCTGCAAAACTTCAGGACCAGTCGCCTGTGTCAGATCTTCAGTGGACAGGAAGGGGACAGCAGAGCAGGTCAGGAAGACTCCTAGGACACAGGACAACCAGGCATGTGATGTAGGCCTGTTGTAAGTCGGGTACTCCGAGATACAAAGGCAGGAGGGTTGCAAGTTTGAGGCCAGCCCAGGCTGCAGAGTAGGCTAAAGGTCATCTTTAACCACTTAATGAGGACGGACCTGTCTCAGAATAAAAAAGCAGAGGAGAGCCTGAAGAGACAGCTCTGTCGTGAAGAACGCGTATTGCTCTCACAGGAAACTGGTTTCGGGTTCTTAGCAACACCAGGATTGGCTCATACCTACCTGTGACTCCGGCTCTAATGTAACCCCTCCCCTTGGCCTGTGGGGCCACCCACACTCATACACACACACACACACACACACACACACACACACACACACACACCCCAAATATATATATATATATATATATTAAAAATAAAATAACTCTTAAATAAAATATACTATAAGAAAGGACCAGGGCTTGGATCAGTCACAGAACACTGAGGATGCCATAGTTAATCCTCAGTTAAAAAAAAAAAAGCCAGCATTTAAAATGTAAATGAAGCTAGAAACTACTAGAAACACTTTGTTGTTAAAGGTCGTTTTTTTGCCTAGCAACCACCAGGCAAGGCTTGTCTACTGCATACAAAGCATTCATGTTCCTAAAATTCTCCTTGGAGTGGAATGGCATAGACCCCATTTACGGACAAGGAAATGGAAACGCAGAGAAGCGATGGGGCCAGCCCAACTTGTCCGTCTTGCATGTCAGGTAGTAGATGCCAGTGCCCAGAGGGGCTCTTGCTGAGGGGAGGGGTTTGTAGACGGGAACCTTTCAGGCCTTAGACACCTATCCCACACCTCTCGGACCTCACCTGAAAGAGTGGTGTGCTCCTATTCCAGTTCTGTGAGTTCCTGTCGGCCCCGGAAGTGAGCTGCTGGGCGGGACCCATCATCGATGTCCTTCTGGACTATGTCGGCAACGTGCAGCTGTGCTCCCGGCTGAAGGAGCACATCGACAGCTTTGAGGACTGGGCTGTCATCAAGGAGAAGGCAGGTAGGGCTGTGACTGCTGCTACCAGCATATCTTCTGCCCCACAGAGACCCAGACCTCAGGCAGTGCGACCCGTACCTGCACAGGCTGTGCGTGGCCGTGCTACGCAGCATTCTCGAAATGTGTTGATCCTTCCCCTGGGATGGTAGCCACAGGGCCTCAGAGAGATCATGTCATCTGGGCCACAGTCGTGTAGCTAGGAGGTCGCAGGCTGGGTACCACCCAGGTCTGACCGCATGTTAGTCCCTACATCAATCGGTTTGACGTAATCCTGGCATCCCGAAGGAACTCTGGATCAACTGCCTGCATTTTGGGGTTGCTGACATATGGGGGCACCTGAGGAGTGGAACGGCAGGCGGAGGAGTGGAGGGTGACCTAGGGTATTTGCCACTGAGGAATGCTCATGAAGCACCCAGATCTCACCCAGAGGACAGCTCCTGACTCCACAGGGCCACGCAGATCTGGAGTCTGTGTCCCCACCGGAGCAGCCCAAGCTCTTGTAGCCTTTGTAGGGACACTCAAGGTGGCTGTGATGATGGACTGTCACCCCTGAACAGAGGAAGAAGGCAGGCTCACCACCCAAACCCTTCCAGCCCTCGGAAGGTGAAGCCTAGCTAGCTTGAGCCCTAACTACTACAGGATCTTCCCCTGGCAGGGATCAGGGTGAACAGTTCTCAGTTGATGCCTTTGAC
This sequence comes from Rattus norvegicus, assembly GCF_021556685.1. Classification (NCBI taxonomy): domain Eukaryota; kingdom Metazoa; phylum Chordata; class Mammalia; order Rodentia; family Muridae; genus Rattus; species Rattus norvegicus. Next base: position 128,545,585 of record NC_141539.1, on the reverse strand, counting down.
GAAGTTAGTGGGCAGCAGCAGGGGACGGTTGTTGTCTGTGTACCACCCACTCCGGCACTGCTCTATTCTTCACTAACAGATCAGTCATTGGCTGCTGCTACCACGGTCCCTGGCCACTAGAGGGTGGAGAAGTCCACGCCCAAATGTGGGCCCCACCGTTCTGTCTTTGCTCCTGCTCTTTTTAGAAAGGGGTCACCTCTCACAAGTAGACTCCCTCCCAAGGACAGAGAACTGTAGTAAGTACTTGTGAACAGATGATACACCGTTCTGAAGCCTGCCTTGATTACTTTAAGGCAGAGGTTTTCAAGCTTCCTCATGCTGCGACCCTTCAATACAGTTCCTCATGTCGGGGTGACCCCCCACCCATAAACTTATTTGTACAGCTACTTCCTAGCTTTGGTTTTGCTGCTGTTAGGAATCAACCCACAGGTTGAGAACTGCTTTAAAGTCACCCTCCTCTGGCCAGCTCCCCAGCTTCTAGGTGCTCAGAAGATGACATTATCATTCCGGGGAGAAAGCAGGCTAGCCAGTCCCCAGGTTCTCTGTGTCTTGTGCCACATAGCAGTGGTCTTTACTTCCCTCCCCTCAGTAAAGGGCCTTCCTGGAGCAAGGCTGAGGCCTCCTGCCCTGAGTGGCAGGGACAGAAACACCAGGGTTGTGGGTGTGCGATTGGGGGTGTGGTCTCCTGTGCTCTCCTGTGGGTATGGGATTGGGGGTGTGGCCTCCTCTGCTCTCCTGTGGATGTGGGATTGGAGGTGTGGCCTCCTCTGCTCTCCTGTGGGTGTGGGACTAGGGGTATGGTCTCCTCTGGTCTCCTGTGAGTGTGTGATTGGGGGTGTGGCCTTCTCTGCTCTCCTGTGGCTGTTGGATTGGGTGTGTGGTCTCCTCTGCTCTCCTGTGGCTGTAGGATTGGGGGTGTGGTCTCCTCTGCTCTCCACTCTATTTTGCTTTCCTCTCACTTCCTTGCCAGTGGCCTCTTAAGCTAGGCAGGCACTTGCCATCTTCCTCACTGGGAATGCATTGGCCTCAGTCCCTCACCAGGAACATTCCTCATGGCTCCTCTCTACATCCTCCAGATGGCCCCTCTGCATCTGTGGTCCAGCATGTGTTTTTTGAATGGACTGATGGATGGACGGATGGACAGATGGATAGATGTGTAAATGAATGGCAGCATGTTTTAGTTTGACAAACTACTTCCTGTGCCCAAATAAATTACCCTATTTCCGAATATCCCTTTACCTCTGTTTACTCCACCTCCTGACTGAGCAAACACCACAGCATAAGGTACTCCAGGGGTCTCTGGGAACAACCAAGCAGCAGGCTACAGCCTTCAGGGAGTTCTCCAGCCCTACTGCCAGGTTTTGCCCACTTCATCCGGCTTCCCAGTGACAGCAGGAGCCTGGGAAGTGGATGAGGCTTTTACCCTGATCACCTTGGGCTGTGCTAATCCACACAGATGAAGGTATAAAAGAGGCACAATGCCAGTCCCAGTTTTGGGGACTGAGCAGCAGGCACCCCTATGCCAACTGTGCGTCTGCCATTTCTCCTCCTCCTAGAACCTCCAAGACCTCTGGCTCACCTCTGCCGGCTGCGGGTTCGGAAGGCCATAGGGAAATACCGGATAAAACTCCTGGACACACTGCCCCTCCCGGGCAGGCTAATCAGATACCTGAAATACGAGAATACACAGTAACCAGCCTGGAGAGAAGGTGTGGCCTTCAGACTGTTTCCTCGACACCCCAGGCGGCCTGCCTCCAGGCCCCGCTGGGGTCAGAACAAGTGTGGTCCTCCTGGGTCTCTACTAGAGCTTCGCTGGAAGTAAGAGCCGATGTGCGGAGTGGAGATGGCGCCTCAGCTTTCAAACTGTTCTGTGGATGGCAGACCTGCTCTCCTGGCCGTAGCCAGGGACCGTCAACCTGGGGTCAGGGAAGAGCTGCTCTGGGCAAGGTGGCCCAGGCAGGAATCTTGGCCTCACGCTGGAGAACTTCTAGGAATGAGTTCACCTAGGGATCCTCACTGGACTCTGAGCTTTCAGGTTGGGAGGGGGAGCCCCGCCTGAGTACATCATTGAGTACAATAAACATTGTATACGGAATTTTTGCCCTGTGAAGTTCCTGCCCTTCACATGCTCCGGACTGAGGTCCTCAGCCCTGCTCCTGGCAGGAGTAGGGGTTAGGCAGGGGGAGCGGGGTACAGGACCTCTGAAAATATCACCTTTGTGGGGCTCTGAAAGACTCCTGAGGGTGTGTCCTCATGGACCAGGAGAGATGAAGTTGGTCTTCTACTGATTCGGTTGCCATGGAAACCAGAGCTTCATCACTAGCTAGAGGCCTATGCTCACAGGTCACAGGCCTTTGGTACCTGGGTTATCTTCCACCCTTCATGACTTGCCTTCTCACTCCTCTTCTGCTATAGAAGTTAAAAGAATGAGAAAAGCAACCCAGAACTGGAGAGGGCTAGGGCAAGTACAGAAACCCTGGCTACCACGTTCCCATGAAACGAGCAAGGCAGGCACAGACATCCTGTTTGCAGGTCATGCAGGTGAGCACTGAGGCCCAGCACTGTCATTACTGCTGTTCGAGGGCCTCTGGGACCCAGAAGCTGAGGCCCGCACGCACTGTTTTTCATGGGAGTTCTTCAGTGTTCTCCCTGCATGCAGTGAAACTGGCTCCCAGGCCAGGTTCAGCACCAACAGAGCAGGCTCCCTTGTTGAAAGCTTGCACTTAGCCTAGCCTAGCCTAGCCTAGCCTAGCCTAGCCTAGCCCAGCCTAGCCTAGCTTAGCCTAGCCTCTTACTCCGAGGGTCTTCAGCAAGGGTCATTTCTGACCTTTCAGAGTGCAAGCAGCTGGATGGGTAGAGGCACAATGGCTAAGGCGGACTCTGGGTTTCTCTTCTGGGACTCAGTTTCTTTGTCTGTATAGTGGGCTGGATGGTTCCTGATGCCCTTGCTGCCTCTGGCAGCCCTAATTTTCACGAGTAGATCCTAGTGTTTATAGGAAAAGAAAAAGAACTCTAGGCTCAGAAGGGCTAAGCAGCATTGTGTCCACACCATCAAGGTCCCGATGAGATGGAGGAGGGGAAGGAACTTGCCTGAGCACACATGGCAAAGTCCCTGCAGGATTCGTTGCAGCTTTGTGCTTGGCTGCCGTCCCTCCACGTTTTATTGGAGGAAGTCTGGAGGGAAGCTTGCATCCTCTCTCCTGGAGATGCATACCCTCGAAGGTAAAGAGGAGGCTGCTAAGGGTGGTTCAGCTCAAGGTTCCCTGCTTGCATTTAACCAGGAAGTAAAGCTATCAGAAGGGAGGCTCTTTGGTCTATGCGCTGTTTGGGATACAGACAGGTGGATGGGTTATAACACTCCAAGGCCCCCATTCAACCTAGAGTCCTACCAGGCAGCAGTTACACATCCTCAGACCTGAGAAACACGGGTGTTGGGCCAGGTAGTTGCCCAAGGGACTCTCTAGGCAGAGGGATGGGAGCGGAGTTCAGCTACCACACTTGGTAGTCACTGTCTATCTGGTGTCAGACACCCTGGCCTGCACAGCACCAAGTTCCACCTTGAGCTTTCATAGATCTCTGCTTCTGTCTGCTCACAGCCCAGATACTGAGTCTGACCTGCAGCCTGCCCCAGTGGCCAGTGCTGATTGGTCAGTGCTTGGGGTTGCCTCAACATGAAGGGTTGTATTAAAGGGTCTCAGAGTTAGGAAGGTTGAGAGCCAGCCACTGCATTAAAGCCTTCTGCCTTTATTGTTTAAATTTATTTATGAGTGTGAGATCGTATGAGTTTATTTACACCGTGTGTGTAGTTTCCTATGGAGCCCAGAGAGTGTCAGATCGCTTGGTGTCAGATTATGGACATCTAAGCCTTCAGCGGTGGAGGCTGGAAACCAAACCTGGGGTTTCTGTAAGAACAGTGAGTGCTCTTAACTACTGAACCATCTCTCCAGTCCCAGCGTCTGCTTTTAAATGAAAAGTCTTCTGGCTTTTAAAGGGATGGATCTGCAGGTGCCACTGGGGAAGCCAAGCCCCAGCAGGAAAACACTGGTTTAGGACCAGGACTCAGACAGGGCGGGACTCAGCGGCACCTGAGAATACGTGACTCTAAGAGTGGCATGGTGGGACAGTATGGTGTCCAAGGCGCCCATGGCAGTGAGCAGCTTGAAGTGTGACTTTCTAATCTGCCAGCGTGGAAGGACCTCCAGGTGCCTAAGTGTTGGAGGCAACATCATGTAATAAGGAGGGATCAGACTCTTATCTATAAACAGCCCATGTAGCAAATCTGTGACCAATCTCACTTTTGGGGTGAGGGGATCTCAGTGCAGACAAGTATCTTGAGTAGTCGGTGGTAGGACTGGGGTGTTGAGCTCCCCTGTTACACAGTCTGGAGGAGCTGAGAACCATTGCAGTGGGTTCAGACGGTCCTTGTGATGATGCTTTGGGGTAAAAGAGGGCATGCACCTGCTTCTGAGCCCTCAGTGATCTCTGAGACCAAGCGTAGGCTAAGGGTGTGCCCCTCCCACATGCCAGAAAACGACTTAGGACAACCCTGTCATGTCAGTATCTTTGATTCTGAAATCTTCTGATGCCTCTAGACAGAAAGCTCCAGAATACTGCCCACATCTCCTTGGCCAACTGGCTCTGCTGGTGGACTCCCTGTTCTGGTGGGTCTTGGGGGAAAGATAGGCTAGAAGAGAAGGGCCATGTGCAGCCTCTAATCCTGGATGCCAGGTTAGCAAAGGGCCATCTCGGAGGCAGGCCACGAGGGAGACAGCCAGTGCAAAAGATATCAGCACACTTGATGGAATCCCGCGGGGGCAGCAGAGGCTTGCCCAGTGCGGGGCCTGGCTGTAGAGAGCATGGTTTGATAGACGGTGTAACCCAGCCTCATTAGAGGGTGCCTAGACCTGTGCTGATCAGGAAACCTTGCTGTCTGAGAACTTCCTCCTACTGCGTGCTTCTCTCCAGCCACGGGCAGCATTTCATTGGCGTGGCTGAGTGAAATCACAGTATGATGGGAGTTAGTCAGAGACTGCAGCTTTGGCGCTTGGGAGTTCTGGAATGTGGACATAGAATCACTGTTCATGCTTAAAAGGAACGGTTTAGTCAAACCACTTGTCTTGGTCACATGCAACTGAAATCCCATTTGTCCTGGTTTTATCTCTGACCGGGATTGGACATGGCCACACTGGCACAGCCAGGCACACCGAAATCCTAGCTCTGCCTCCCTGGTCCAGAGCGTCATGAACCATGGGGGTCCAGACTTGGCCTGTCTCTTCCTTCAGATGCCTGGACAGAGCGTCCTTTCCCCAGGTCTTCCCGGATCCATCCTCACCTCTTTTCTAGGAACTGAGCTGTGCTCCCCAGCCCCTACCTCTGACACCTTAGGCCGCTCCCACCTGTAGCTCTTCTCTATACTGACCCTGCATCGGGGACTATCCCGCTTCATGACACCCAAGAGGTGGAAACTGCAAAAGAAATCTTTATTTTTTTTAACTTTCTCAATATTTACAAAGAACAGGATGAACAAGTGAGACGCCCTCCCCCCGCCCCCGGTGGATGGCAGCTGAACAGGTGTGTAACAGGCAGTGCCACACTAGGGTCCCACTGCCTATGGTCTCCACAGGGGCAGGGAAATAAATCTGGGGAAAGTTTCCTGTGACTTGGTCCACAAGCTGCAAGCTCCAAATAGGTACCTGTCTGAGAGGAGCCTTGTCCCTGAGGCAGCCTGGCCAAACCCCTGCCCAGCTCCCTCCTCACACGAAGAGCTTGTCAGTGACGGCATCCTGGAGGCCAGGAGAGGGAAGGTTGAGGATGTTCAGCTAGAGGTAGCCAAAGACGTTGAAGATGGGTGGAGGCATGGCTGGCTTAGTGGGGATAGGCTTCAGAACTACGGGTCTGTACACTTTTGGCCCTGGGGTGTCCACATCCTTGCAGAAGTGGGCCAGCTCCACAGGCGAGGCAGGGCTTTTCCTCCACAAGCCCACACTGGGTACTGGGCCTTGAGGCAGGACACCTGGGAGACCCGGGAAGATGGGCTGTCCATGGTACTGGAAAGGGCAGTAGCTCCAAGCGTCAAGACTGCCTACCAGGGATACCCCAGACATCTTGAGTGATTCCGTGTCAGTGAGTACCCTTGGGGACATGGGTAGTGGAGCAGTCTCAGGCCCCAGAGACTCCAGACCCTTGCAATTTTTCTTATTCTCATACAGAGATGCCTCCCTGGGGGCCAGGCCCACCTCCAGCCCCATTGGGTAGCTGAGGGTGGGCCTTGGTTCCTCCCAGAACGAAGCAGGCAGCTGTCTCTTCCTCATGGGCACCTGGCCAGGTCTAGTAGCCTCTGGATTCAGACCCCGGAAGCTCTGCTCCTTAGAGAGGCACTCCTCCCTGAAGGGGGTCCCCAGGGCCTTTTCTGTGCAGCTCCCACCCCCACCAGGGCTGGATTGGGGACAGGGATGGAGGGGTAGCCGTCCGGGCCTCTCTTCAGGCCCCCTCTGCAGGTGGGGCTCTGTCACCCTGCCAGGCAGGCCCCTAGGGAGCCGCGAGTACTTCTGAGAGAAGCGCTTGAGTTGTTTCTGCAGGTACTTGCGATGGTCCACAGAGCGGCGGCAGGGTGCGGACTTGTCCAGGGCCGCCTTGATGTCACTGGACGCCAGGTTTACAAAATTCAGAAGCATCTTCACATCACTATCAGCTGCCATCACCACGGGAACCGTGCAGGGCTTTCCATGAAGAGTGTGGGTTCTGCTGGGGGCTGGCAGCTCGGAGGAGAGCCCCGGGAAGACCTAGGGAACACAATAGGCAGCTGGGGTCTCTCCGGGGCAGTTACACCTTCCCCAGGGCCACCAGGACCGAATGCACAAATCTCCCCACCCAGGCATCCTCCTGTCCCAGACAGAATCCACAATGGGACCTTCTGACCATCTGAGATGAGACAGGTGCCGACCATTGAATTCAGTCTTCTGCAAGTCAAGGCTCAGAAAATGCAAGCTCCTTGCTCAAAGCCACCCAGCTACAAGTGGCATTTCTGGGGCTACGAAGTGAGTTGGTCGCATCTCCCACATATCGTGAGGCTGATGCACACAACTCACCATTCAGGTTTTTATTTTCAAAGCCAAAGAAATTCCCTAAAGAAGGCCAAGCCTCCCCCACCCCCTTGGTGGTGGCCTTCCCCTCCCACCACCCCGCCCCCTCTGCAGCCCCCACGCTCCACCCCCAACTCTCACACAGGGCCAGGCAGGATCTCTGTCTAGCACTTAATCTAGACCTGCCTTCAAGGCTCATCTCAGGCTGCCGGCAGCAGGGGACTCCCCTGTAGAAGCATCTGCAGCAATTTCATGCCTCCTCAGCCACCACCCACACTACTGTGCCCCTCCCCCAAGGCCCTACCCTGCTCACGCCCTGCCCTCCACCCAGCCAGGCCAAACCGCTTGGGACTCCACACTGACCGAAGGTGCAGGCCAGGGCCCCCCGCCAACGTGGCCGGCAGGTTCCCCACCGCAGACCCCAGCAAGCCTGGCGAGGTGGCGTGCAGTGAGCTCCGAGCGAGCGGGATGAGAAGCAGTTGTGCACAGCCCTTGAGTGGGCTGAATGGAGGACAAGTCCAGAGCTGGGGGGCCCTCAGGCCAATCAGGAGCGCCTCTCCAGATACAAAGCTTCCCAATCAGGCGGCGGAGCCCCGGTCCCACATTCTTTGCCGTCACAAATTGTCACCATGGGGACCATCACAAAAAAAGACAGCTCCCAAATGCAATCATTTCCCGGTAAATTTCTACTTCAGCCTCACTTTCTCCAACCTCCACACCCCCTCCTCCCCTTGACCTCAGTACCCTGGTTTCTCGAGGGAGGTGTGTGTGTGTGTGTGTGTGTGTGTGTGTGTGTGTGTGTGTGTGTGTGTAAAAAGTATTCGGGATCAAGGAGGGCCCGGTGCAGTGAGACAGGCACCCAACCTTCCCCAGATACTCCAGGCCTCCAGCTGCCATGCTCCAGTGCAGACAGACAATTGGATGGGGTAAGCCGGGGTGGGCTGCATTCCCTCTGCCCTTGAGTGTTGAGTGTGTGTTCTCTGACTGTGTCTCTGGCTTCATGTCTCTCACCTCTTTCACCCGCCCCTCCTGAAGGGGTCCCCTGGGATGGATCGAGAGGTGCGATGATGTGGGGCAAGGTAGCCCGGCCAGGCTGGCTGAGGGGTGCTGGGATATCCATGGGAAGGGAGCCGAGGCTCTCAGGAATCTTGTCTTTATGTTTGCTTCCTCAATTGAGCTGCACAAAGGCTGAATTGCCCATTCAGTGCGGCCGGACAAAAGGGTGGCGTTGCACGGTCCCCTTGCATTTGTAGTCAAACAGTTAGGGACTTAAATCGAGTCGTCATGATGGAGAAAGAGGTGGACAAAGCCCATGGAACTGCCATCAGCAAACATTTTCCTGTGTCATATTAGCTAGTCTCCATGGCTCCCCCTGGCCCGGGGACAATGGCACAAGTTTGCACACTTGGCTACTGTCACCGTGCCAACGCCGGCAGGGCTGCAAGCAGGGCCGCTCAGTTGGAGCAAGTGAGGGAGCCCAGGCTGCCATGGTGCCTGCCCATCAAATGCTCAGAAAGAAGGTGAGGCTGACATAGTGAAGGAGGCTGTCTGGGAAGTGCTCACGGGCAGGATCTCCATGCTAGCCAGCCCAGTGGACCCCACACACCACCTCCCCTCCCCTTTCCCCGTCTTCCTGCCACCTTCTTCTGTCCCTGTCTGCATAGTGGCCCACTCCTTCATACCACAGCCTCAAAGCCAGGCAGGCATGGCTGCATGCCCTCGCTTAGGAGTGGCACCGAGAGACGCCTGCTGTGACAGTGGGACACCTGCCTAGAGTAGCCCCAGGTTCCCTCCTCTGGAGGAGACTGCTCAGGGCCAGTGAGCTGCAACTCCCGTGCAGAGCCAGAGATGAACAGACAAGGGTGTGCTGCTGGCATTATGACCCCTGTGGTGGCAACCACCACATTTTTCTCCTTCCTTTGCATAACCAAGGACTGACTGTGCTGCTGCTGTTTAACCCTCGCTGCTTCGGCAGGAGAAATTCTGCAGCATGTCCCAGACCACCCACCTTAACAGGTAAGAGAAGGTACCATCCTTCATGCTCCAAACTCTTGGTGCACTCTGCTGGAGATAGACTCTGTGGCCACCGGGTTAAGCTCCTGCCAGCTCCTCTCAGAACTCTGGCTGCCTGCATCAAGGTAGTGTGTACCCCATGTGTCTGGGGCTACCTCCTTTATCTCCCTCCCATACATGCTGGGAGATCACCTCACACATCCAGCCTGTTTCTGCCCTCATCTACTCCTGGCCTGTGACCAGTGCACCCAGTTCCCTAGAAAGAGACAGCTCCCAAGGGGGTTGCTGTTGGTCACTCAGCTTCCTGAGACGGTAGCATGATTGTGCCCTTTAGGGGACTACTACCGCACTGTAGTGCTCTCTCATGCTTCTCTCATTAGTGGGCTTTGTGGGAATCCAGTCTGAAAATGTCTTTCCAGATTTGAGGTAGAGGGGGATAGGATAGCTCAGTGGTGGAGCCCCAGCTCAGCGCACATCAGACCCCTCCAGAGGCCTTAATGTGCGCTGTCCTTCCAGGGCTTGGCATGGGGAGGCTTCTTGTTTCTGAAGAGCTGCCATCTTGTTGACCGGAAATGACTTCTTGTTCTGTTTGCTTGTAGTCCAACTTGAGCGTGCTAAGGGTGGTGAGGGCTCGGCTGCTAGCTTGTCTTAGGACCTCGGACGCAGAGGCGTCCTTGACAAAAGGACCCTTAGAGCCGCTGCGCGTAGATCGACAAGATTGTCTTGTTTCCCTAGGGTGATGGCGCTTAAAGAAGGAGGTGGATTCCGGCTTGCGCCCAGGTGGGGGTCTCTGCCAAGCTCAACCAAAGGCAAATCATCTCAGCAGAGTGACTAAGTCAACCAGAGAGAAGAGCGCCAACCTTCCCCTCCCCAGCACACAGGGCTGGGGAGCCCCCACTGCTGGTTCTCAGACTGGTACCTCCCCCCGCCCCATCTCAGCAAGTAAAGATCCTCCTTGACCTAAAAGTATAAGGGAATGCATGCTAAATGTTCCCCGGATACAAGAATGACTATCCAGTGAAGAGCCGCTGTCCCTGGGCAGGGAAGGACAGATTCCTGCTGGCAGCAAATCCCAGTCTCTGGTTGTGACATCCCAATATGCTGTGGTCTGACAGCTGTCAACTGGAGACAGACCTAATTTCCCCAGGGACTATAGGGAGCTGGCTTACTCCAACCATCCTGGCTCTGGGGATGAGTGCCACCAATCGCTCTGACTGGAGGAACGTGCAAAGGCCACTGGAGGTACAGTAGCTTGCCAGAAGCTCTGTTAATACGGGACGCACATCGCGGGGTGACTTATGCAACCCCTTACATAACAGCTTCTATCAAAGTCCAGCCCGCAGCAAGTGTCAACCACAATCAACCTGAGTAGGGACAGGAGGCGTTGGGCGGAAGTAAGCTCCTGTGGCTGCTGGGATAAGTGCTCCCTGTCCTGGCTGCCCAACTTCATGGTTAATGATGACCCCCAGTATGACTGTGCCCACAGAACTGCTGGCACCTCAGGTGACCATGGGTAGTTACAGCCTCGTGTGGTCAGTCCCTATAGCAACAGAGGTAAGTGTTAACTAGGAATCCCTAGTGGTAAATGCTTTGATTTCTCCCGATACAAATCGGGAGAAACCTCACTCACTAGCCTGGGCTTTAACCTCACTTGCTTTATCCCTAGTATAGCAAGGGTTCAAAGATGAAGTCTAAGGACAACAGGCTCCGGGTTGAGATGGCGCAGCCATTCTCCCTCCATTACACAGAGCCTCAGGAAGGCCGGCTTCTGGAAGGAATCTGACAGGAGTGAGGATGTACACAGCTAGCCTTGTTTGCTCTTGGATGTTGGGAAAGTGGTCAGGTTTAAGTTGAATGGCACACAGATAAACAGACCATTAACCTATGCTCAACAGAGGTCACTGAAGCATGAGGCTACGAAACTTGACAAAAATGAGTGACCGTGAAGGCAATGAGCTGTGTCTCAAATTCTTCACCTTTAAGGGGGGAATCATAGTCCCTGGCAAGATTCATACTGTGATTAAAATCCCACACAGAGAAGAGGTTGCCTGGTGTGTAGCCAATACCCTTCCCTTCTCCTTGCTTCCCCACAGAGCTGGATCAAGTCTGCTCTGTAGGTTGGGGCTGGTGTGGCACAAGCAGTGTGGTAGTTGTGGCTTGGTGCCTCAAGGTTCTGTGCCCAGTGGATCCTGGCCCCACATTCCTGATACTGTTCTGAACCCTCACCCTCAGACCCGCCACGGACAGACACTTCACCTTGGCTGTGTCCTCTCCTGCCTTTCTTGTGCTGAGTCCTGTCCAGTCAGGGCACTGGCCAGGAATCAGAAGTCAGTTTAATCTCAACTGTCAATTCGGATTTGATTGGTCATGCCTCCAAAGAGCCTTGTGGGACAATTCCAAGGCCAGCATGGAATTTGGAATGCTTTGATCAGCTAGTGATGTCTGCCCTGGGGATGGATGGTGATGGTCTCTTTCTCTGGGTGCCAGGTCCCTGATTCCCTGGGAAGGTGACAGGATGCCGAGCTTGGTGTTTTAGTAGTCCAACTCCTGCAGTTTTAATCAAGCACTTTTAAATCAAGCGATTTTCATAGGACACTGGAGGAGGCCAGTGACTTATCCAGATACATATTCCTTTAAGCAGTACCCAGATCTCTTGCTTCCCAGGGGAAGGTGCCTCCGTTCAACTCAACAGGTTTTTGTTTTCCTTGAGACAAGATTTCACTGTAGAGCCCAGGCTGGCCTGAAACATGTGGTCCTCTTGCCTCTGCCTCTCAAAGGCCGGAGCTACAGGCTCAGGGACCATACTTGACTCCACACCTACTGACAACGATCAACACGCAGCCAGGCACTAGCCATAATAAACATCTTATATTTCTAATGGTATTCAATAATTCCTTTTGAGATTTGCTTTGATTTTTATTTTATGTGTATTGTTACCTTGCCGGCATGTTTTATCTGTACACCATGTGTGTGCAGTACCCAAGGAGGCCAGAAGGTGGTGTTGGATGCCTTGCAACTGGAGTTACAGATGGTTGTGATCTGCTGTGGATCAAACATGGGTCCTCTGGAAGAGCATCCACTGCTCTCAACTGCTGAGCCGTTTCTTGAGCCCCACGTGTCCAGTGCCATTTTATACTCACAACCACCCTGCAGGATGGGTTCCTCTATTTTCTCATACTTGGCAGACAGAACTATGGCTCAAGGAGGACAGGTGACTTAACCACTGGTAAGAGGATGAACCAGGGAGGGTTCAAGCCCCACCTCCATGACTGCGACTTTCTATTAGTTTTTGAGTGTCATACAAGACAACAGTCATAACCTGGGAGAAGACCCAGATCCAGAGATTGTGGGCACTCTCAAGGGAGTGCCAAGACAGTGAGAAGTTTAGTGTCTTGTACAGGGGAGGAGGTCACGGCAGGAATGGAGTGATACAAGGTAGGAAGGAAATGTTGGTTCTTCCCATGATTTGCATTCACGAGGCACATAATAAATGCTGTGTGCCTGAGTGAATACTCACATAAAAAGGTCAGAACGTGAAGTAATATGGTCAGCTGACTCCTGAGTGTCCCTTCAGTGCCTGACTTGACCCCTGGGCACACTCCCACCCCCAGCGGCATGTTGCAAACACACGCCACCATCTCCATAGAAGCCCTTGCCTCCTGGCAGTAGGATTTCAAAAGGAACAGTAGGAGAAATGACCACACGCCTGCCTCCAGTGTGTTCAGTGTGGGGATCATGCTGTCTCCAGAGGTGAATAAGGACCAACCGGGCTGCAACCTGGCAGAGATAGCAGCCTGCAACCAGGCACCAAACAGGCATCGGAGAAACCAGCTAAGGACCATTAACCCTAAAGGGTCATATATCCTGGGATGCTGAGCGTTACCTGGAATCAGGTGACCTCTGGACGTGTTCCCAGAAATGAAGCTCCTTTATATTCAGACACCTCCGTCTTCCCCATCTTTGTTTTTATCTCCTCCCTTCTTAACACCCCCATCACGGTTCCTTTCACACATGTGCTAGTAGCATATCCAAAAACGTCGCCATGTCCCTGACTATGGGCAGTGGGTAGAAAGGCCTTCCCCTTGACATGGATTCAGTGACTTCCTCCTAATGAATCTCTGCCTATTAGAAGGAAAAGTGACCGTGCAAGTTCTAGGCAAGGTTGGATGGAGGGGCGTGTGAGTGTGTAGGCAGTTGGGTGGAGAGGTAGGTGTGTAGATGGATGGATGGGTAGGTGGGTGGATGGATTGGTAAGCGTATGTATGCATGCATGTATGTATGCATGTATGTATGCATGTATGAATGTATGTATGTATGAATGTATGTATGCATGTATGTATGCATTATGTATGTATGTATGAATGTATGTTTGTATAAGTGGATGGATGAGTGGATCAAGGGGTGGGTGGATGGGTAAGCGTATGTATGTATGCATATATGTATGCATGTATGTATGTATGCATGTGTGTATGCATGTATGTATGTATGAATGTATGTTTGTATAAGTGGATGGATGAGTGGATCAAGGGATGGGTGGATGGGTAAGTGGATGGCTGAATGGATGGGAGGATTGGTGAGTTGGATGAACGGATGGGAGTGAATTGGATGGGTAAGTGAATGGCGACTGAGCAGTTGGATGGTTGGGTGGATGGACAGTTTAAAACTTTTTGGGTTTCCCAGAAACAGTGTGTTTGGTATGACTGACTGAGTGGTGGTCATAATTTCTTCACATACTTCAAGTCTTTCTGTCTGTGAGGTTGTCTGCACACAAATGCCTTGTCAACCCACTCTTTAGTTTCATCTTGTCTGGCTACCCATTTCCTACTGTCTGCTGCGACCTTCTCTTCAACAGACACTGTGCCATAGATACTGGTGGTAGGTACTGGGGGAAGCATGAAAAGCAACACAGGATGGAGCGAGGGGCCTCTGAGGTCACACGGGGCAGGGGAGGGGCCTCTGACATCACACAGGGCGGGGCAAGGGGCCTCTGACATCACACAGGGCAGGGCAGGGGCCTCTGACATCACACAGGGCGGGGCAAGGGGCCTCTGACATCACATGGGGCAGAACGAGGGGACCTGTGAGGTCACATGGGGCAGGGCAGGGGCCTTTACTAATATCACACGGGGTGGGGTAGGGGGGCCTCTGACATCATACAGGGCAGGGCAGGGGCCTCTGACATCACATGGGGCAGAACAGGAGGCCTCTGACATCACATGAGGTGGGGCATGTAGCCTCTGACATCACACGGGGCGGGGCAGGGAGCCTCTGAGGTCACACGTCTGGCTTCAGGTCTTAGCCCTGCCTTTCACCATCTGTGTGACCGCTCTGAGCAACCTCAGTTCTTCCTGTCAGCCCGTGGTCCCTGGTCTGTTCTTGGAGGGTTTGAAGGCAAGGCACACAGAGTGCTTGTTTCCAGACTGGAGAGCTCTGCCACCCATCAGAACCATCCGCCCGGTCCATCCCATTTGATGAAGAAACACACTGAGATGTACAGACACTTTCACTAAGCAACTTGATGGGTTGATAATTGGAATCTTGCTTCTCAAGACCTACTGTGTCTTCCCTCCCTTTTTACTTCCCTCTCTCCCTCTTTTATTTGAAAAATAGATTTTTTTTCATATAATACATTCTGATTACAGTTTTCCCTCTCCCAAATCTTCCTAGATACCTCTCAAATCCACACTCTTTCTGTCTCTCCTTAGAAAACAAACATACACCTAAATAATAATAATAATAATAATAATAATAATAATAATAATAATAATAATAATAATTCCCTCTCTTCTGAACCCACCTTCAGGATTCACTTTTGTGTGCTCAGCCTTGGATAGCCACAAGGGGGCGCCCACGGAACCACTCAAGGTTTCCAGCCACCTGCAAGCCCCTCAGTCTTTTCTCAGAAAAGCACGGTGGCGGTGGGGTGGCAGAAGATGGCACGGCTGTCACCAGCTGTCCCCGTACAACAGGCTGGTAATCACAACTACTTGGAAGACTGAGTCAGGAGGCCTGCCTGTCTCAGAATAAAAAAGTAAGAAGTTGGCTATAACTCCATGGGAGAGCCCCTGCCTAGCATGTGTGAGATCCCCAGGAAATAAGACAAATTAACAGAACTACTTATTTCTCCGTGTTGCTTGGAAGCAGGAGGAAAGACGGAGTTGAAGGCTCAGGGTTGTCCTGAAAACTGCTGACCCTGAGTTGAGCCCTAAAGGATGCCAAGTGGTTGGTCAGGAAGGTAGGG
Organism: Rattus norvegicus; assembly: GCF_021556685.1. Lineage (NCBI taxonomy): Eukaryota > Metazoa > Chordata > Mammalia > Rodentia > Muridae > Rattus > Rattus norvegicus. The sequence goes on along the minus strand of NC_141539.1, from coordinate 128,530,249 downwards.
CCTGCAGTTTCTAAGCAGCCACAGGAGACATCTGTCCTGACCTCTCAGTCCAGTTCTTCATGGTAGCTCAGAGGTATCCAGACCTAGCCAGAAGCCAGTAGAGGGCACTGTGATCTTTTCTAATCACAGCCTGGCAGCGGCAGACTATGAAGTTAAAGGGAGTCCATGCTCCTGGGGGAAGGAGAGCCCTATTCTCCTGACCCAGAGCTGGAAAGCTGAACATGGAAGGCCAGGGGAAGGACACAGCTCTTGGGGTCAGTGAGACCCAGAGGCAGGATTATGGGGCTAGTGTAGCAGAGAATGAGGTTCAATGATGAAACAGCATTGGCTATAAAGACAAAGACAGAGCCCAGTCACCTCTTCCCACAGCAGCCTCAAACAGACTGCAGTACTGTTCCTGTGCCATCTCCACCCCATTCCCTGGAGAAAGAGGCTACACAGGGAACAAGTTAAGCCCACAGGCCACCTCGGGGCTGCAGTACATCTCCAGTATTTCAGCAGCTGGAGAGGATCTTGATCATTAGAAGCATGGCAACACCAAGATGCCCAAGGCTGGGCACAGAAAAAATGCTCGGGTGCTAACCAAAGTCTTCAGATGCTAAGGCGATGGCCACAGAATGCTTGCCATGACAGTAAGCAATTTAGGGTAATTCTCCCGTCCCCCTTGATTCACAGATGGATGGAGCCTATGGGGAATAGATGGGGTCTTGGTCTCATCGCCCAGCCAGATGGGCTGGTGTCCTCCCCTCCGAGGTTAGGCAAGGTCAGAATTTGGCTCTGGGCTCAGAATTCAGCCATGTGGTAGCCAGATGGTTCTAGGTAGGCACACAGTGGCTTCTTGGTCACTGTTCTACTGCTATGAAGAAACACCAGGACCAAGGTAACTCTTACAATAAATAGGATTTAACTGGGGTTTGCTTAAAGTCTCAGAGGTTTAGTCCACTGTGATCATGGTGGGAACACAGGAGCAGGCAGGCTGGAGAAGGTAGCCAAGAGCGACATCCCGATCTGCAAGGAGAGAGAGAGAGAGAAAGAGAGAAAGAGAGAGAGAGAGAGAGAGAGAGAGAGAGAGAGAGAGAGAGAGACTGGGCCTGGCATGCATGGGCATTCAACTATGTGAGCCTAACAGGCCACTCTTATTCAAACCAGTACAATGGCTCTTGGGTAGCTTAATAACAACTCAGACTCTCGGTGTGCCTACTCTATGTCTCAGACTCCATAGGTTGGGTGCTAATGGTTGCTCCTGGTGTCAGACGGGTCTAGCTTTTGGGAGGGTGCTGATTCTCACATGGTGGCCCCTGTTGAATGAGCAAGGGTAGGATGGTTTGTTCTAACTGATCTTAATCCTGGACCAACCTGGGTAGACTTCCATGTTGATGGGCAGACAGATGGCCCCAAGCTCAGAGTGTCTCACGGGTGTGGGCTGAAAAGGACACACGGTGGCTCAGAGTCTGTCCTCAAAAGATGCAGGGGACAGGAACCATTTGGGTACCTGCACCCCCATCCCATCAGACTCACAACCATCTCCTTAGCACAACCTTCAAGGAAGATGTGTTTACAGAGCCAGAGAAAGCTGCAGAGGTCCAAGACAACAGTCTGCTTCCACCACGGGCTGCTTAGCCTCTGAGGCCAAGGTCACACGTGAGCTAGGGACACAACACATCAGGCTGCAGGACATGCCTAGCATGTGGTGTGAGTCACAGCAGACATTTGTGTCTGCTTAGTCAAGGACATTTGATCTTTCTGGCTGGCTTGAGTTTGGTCTTTGAACTCAGCAGGAAGAACCTGGGGCTCGGCAGAGACACATGGAGACAGGTGGTCCAGGCCACTTCTGGGCTGGTCATTCATGGCATACCTGGCCTAAGGGATGAATCCCAAGTGTAACTTGAACCCTAGATCTCTAGAAATCTCCTTGGCCATGAGTCAGTCAATCTCTCTGTCTCTCTGTCTCTCTGTCTCTCATTCTCTCCCCCCGCCCCGTGTCTTTCTCTTTCTCTGTCATTTCAATCTCTGCCTCCCTGTCTCTCTGTTTCTGCCTCTGTATTTCTCTATGTGTCTCTCTGTGTGTCTGTCTCTCTCTCACATGTATACACGTGAGCATGTGGCACACACACACACACACACACACACACACACACACACACACACTGAGGTCTTTTTCTCTGTGCCCACCCTACCATTCCAGATGGACATCAGGTTAGTAGGTTGGCCCCCTCCCACTTTGCTCCACTTTCTCTGCAGGCAAACCCTCCCTGATTCCAGCTCTGGGGGACTCCTTGTAGGAAAAACGGGACGACTCTGAAGGGTGAGACTTCTCCGAGCCCTTCCAGCTGGTATACGTTTGCACACAGTGGAACATACATTTCTGAGCACGGTTCTGTGCCAGGCTCTCCTGAATTATGCCCACAGTCAATCAGACCATCAGTGGTCATTACTCGAAGAGACAGGCTATTAGCGTCTCTGGCTCATGTCAATTTAAATACCTGAAAGGGTCTGTTCATTCGGATTTGTATCATAACCTTGAGAGCAGCACTTGAGCACCAAAGTCTGGGGTGAGTCATTTCTCCCTGAATGATTAACAAAAGGTTTAAAGCTATTTTGATCCAAAAGACCAAACATTTTAGGAATCTTTTTAATGTCATGTGACAGAAACAGTCTCAGGCTGTGGTGAAGAAAGGGGAGATCTTTATTGGCTGTTAAAAACCAAGAAGTGCAAAGAGGAGGAGATTGCAGGTATGTCTGGCTCCAGAATCCAGTGTCCCCAGGGCCAGTCTACTGCCTGACTCCTCCCAGCGTCAGTCCTCCATGGGCATACTGGGAGCACCACAATTCTATTCCTGCCTCACCTCAGATTTTAGGTTCAGGGAATAAATGAGACTTTCTTTCCCAGGAGTCTAAGGGAAAAGCTTCCTCTTAGTTCAACCAGACTAAGCTGCAATGCCTAGATCTCAAAATTATGTCCCTGTCCCTCTGGCTGGAACTAAAAAACCCATGTTTTACAGCCAAGGGGGACGCCATGAGGGTGTTCTTGTTTCTTCTTCAAGCAGCTGTCCAAGGAGGGCTATGCTGTTCCTTATCTGTGTGGTTCGACTGTCCTGGGGCAGGGGCATGCATACTCTCTGTGGAGGGCTACATTTAGGGTTATGCAGGGTCTCCTCCTCTCTCTCCTTCAACACCCTTTAAAAAGCATTCTTAGTCTGTAGATGAGGCAAACAGCTCCACAGACTTAGCTTACTGCCCCTGCCTTGGGGTTTTGATGTTGTATACATGGAGTCAGGGGCAGAGAGAAGGAAAACGGGTCCCTCACCCACTCCTTGCAACCTTAGCCTTGATGTGGTTGGTATACAGTACACCCACCCCTCCTGATCCTTGAAGTAGGCTTCAGACCCAAGGTCTCCTGACTCCAGCCTGGGAAGGAAAGGTGACACATTCTAAACGTTCTGTACGAACAGCTTAACTCAGATCCGGGCTCCTCTGTAGTCACCAAATTCCCCAAGAGGAAAAGCAGACAGGGCTCAGAGCATCAGCAGCCTGGCCTTCCGGGCATTTGAGCGGTCTAAGATTTGCTGTTTCCGGAGCAGTTCCGTGAGGATGCCGACTTTTCCCAGGTCACCTTCTGAGCGAGTTTTCCTGCTCTCAGCTCTCAGGAGTCCCGGCGTTGGTCTCACCACAGGAACATTTTTGGAATGGAGGAAGAAAGTGACTGGCATTTGTTGGTGCTGGCAAACAGAACAGAAGAGGCTCTGCCCATTCGCGGCTGAGAGAGTGGGCCGGCCGTAGGCAATGTGACTGTTAGCACAGCAGTGAAGCTAAGGAGCCTGGCTGGGCGGGGCCGCAGAATGGCCACACCTCTTATTTGTGTCTAGTATGATTTAGTGACCATCTCCTCAACCCCGGGCAGACGCCAGCCAGCATCCGCTCACCGCAGCCACCTGTTTCTATCCTGTGCAGCAGTGGACAAGAGACAACAAAGCTGAGACCTGTAAAAGAACATTCTTAGCTTTGTGAGGTAGGTATGTATGTCCCTGTTGTGACACGAAAGGTTTTCAGCACCAAGAGGGTCCCCAGAGAGTGCATTCCTCTTCTACCTATAAGTATGGAAAACGAGACCCAGGAAAGCCTTAAGTTGCTTGAAGCCAATCAGTTTTGACAGGACGAGTCTAGATTTCTAGACCTTATCACATGGAACAGGCCCCTTGATCGTTGACACCTCTGTGAGTCTGTGTCTACCATAAATAAAGTGGATTGGATTACCTTTAGGCCCAGACTGCTCGCTGTGTGAAGGGGCTCAGGTTTTGGCCTACTGCTACCCGTCTGCAATTCCCAGTTCGTCCACCAGGTGGCCCAGACATTGCTAAACTGGGCTTTTGGTCCAAAGAGCCAGGCTTCTCTTCCAGTTATAACTGAGTGGCGTGAGCCCTTGTCTGCTTATTTCCCAATCAAACTTAATCAGAACAGAAAGGGAAATTCGCGTCTCAAAATTACGGGGACTCGGTGCTGTAATGAACGAGTGCTGGACAGAGAGGCTGGGGATTGTCTTTTCAGATCCGACATAAGCTGACCTGTTCGCCGCAGAGCCTCCTTAGCCTAGTGCTTCACAGATCTGAGATGCTGGAGGAGAATCCCTTAGACAGCATCAGGTCCTGGGTGCTCTGGAAATTTATTAACAAGGCGCCGCACAGGTCCAGCCCTAGGGTGTCAAATACTGACAGTCTGAGGGAACAAGTCACAGGAGATACCCAGGGTTCCCCCTGCCACTTTAGCGACATGGGGAACAACACAGGACTCCTAGGCCATAGCCTGGCAAAATCCTGCCTTTGTCATCTGCCTGCCCTGGGAGGGTGGGGCAATTTCGCTGTTGATACCTCACATGCCAGGGGCCCCTGTCTGTGGTCAGTTACATCTCTGCCTGGGAGGAGGGGCGTGACACACACTGGGTACAGTGGCTACCGTGGGGGATGTAGTGAAGTCCTTACACTCTCAGCTAGAAGACTGTGTTTATCCATATTCCCTGTACGGAAGAAGATATTTCAGGCTATTCCTATACAAACACCACTTTCATTCAGTTGGCAATCTTTCTAGAATGTTCTGCAAGCATATGTCCCCTTAGGATGGTCTTGGGGTAGCAAAAAAAAGGGACTGTGTTTTGTATTGTATTAAAACTACTCTGGAGTTTAAGGACCAGCTCTTGGATGTGGGGAGGGCGTGTTGGTGGCTCTTCAAGGGTGAGGAAAGGATACCAGGTAAAGACGGAGGAAGAGGAGGCTACAGGACTGAGGAGAGCAACTCGGCGGACAGCTGACGGGGAAGGTGTCATGCACAGGTTGCTGCTAAGGACCTGGTCATCCAAGCACTTTCTAAGTCACACTAAGTGATGGAGACGTGGAAGTCAGTTCACGATGGGGGTGATGGCTGGACCACGTGAGACCTCAGGCAGGAGTACAAGCAACACAGGGCACCAATAAGGAGCAGTCCTGAAGCCAGTTCTGCATGTGATCTCTCTCCTTTCTGCCTTGGTTGCCATTTTTATCCCATACAAAAGAGGCCAGGTAAGATGGCTCCACACATCCCTTCTACTGTGGGCCTTCCAGAATGATCCGTCACAGAATATCTATAAGTATATAGATTTCTACTAAATCTCCCTGGCCCTTGTGGGTGAGCACCTGGAATGCTCCCTTCCCTGAAGGTGATGGGAGAATGAGAGACCATGTTCCAGAACTCCAGGAGGCTCCCCCATGTTGCATCTGTCTTTCCCATGCTCCCCTGTGCTGCGTCTCTCTTTCCTGGGCTTCTCACTTGCTTCCTCCACAAAGTAGCAATCCTCCAGGAGTGTCTGCAGTAGAAATGAGAAGTGGCTGGGCTCAGTCCAGCCCTCATCCTCCCAGCAACCCCGGGAGACTCATTCCTACCGTCAACCACTTCCTCTTAACTGTGGCCATGACCCAAGCGTTATGATAGACTGGGATGTCAGGTCAGCATTAAGTGTCTGGCTGGGCTAACCAGACACCACCACGGACAGCTGCATGGTTCTTGTTCAATCCATCGATGTCTCTTTAAATCCCACTAGGAGGAAGTTGGATTTGTCCCGGCGTGTGGCAGACAGGACAGTATTCATCTGGTGGATCCCCTGGCACATGGACAAGTCTGGTGAGGGTCATCACCTTGAAGAGACTGGTCTCTCTTACTGACATGTAACAACAGAACAAGCAGCTTGTGCTCTGTACGGTCTGAGGTCCTTTGTACCCCACAGTCTAAAGTTCTCTGTACCCCACAGTCTAATGTCCTCTGCACCCACAGTCCAATGTCCACCTGTACCCCAAAGTCTATGCAACCTTTTCCATCTCACCGACTGATTCAACAAACACTGAGAGCAAGCGCCGGGCTCGTCATGAGTGTGGTAAACTTGATCCTGTTCTTGGTTCCCCTCCAGATTGTACCCTGTAGGTATGGGGAGATGGCTCAGTGGGCCAAGTGCTTGCTGCGTAAACAGAGGTGCTGAGCTTGGGTCCTCCACATCCACACAAAGAGCTCACTGTGGAGGTTTCTGGGTTGCTTTCTTTGTCCCATAAAAAAAGAGACCAGATAAGATGGCTCCACAAGTCCTTTCTACTGTGAGCCTTTCAGAATGATCCATCAGGGACCTCCTCCATTGTAAAGCTAATACGGACATGGGACAATTTCTACCTTGCATGAGTCATGCTGACTTCTGGATATACCACGATAGTGGCATGAGAGTTCATTTTATGTCAGTTTCAGCCAGGACTGCTGTGTCGCCCACTGTATAAATATCCCATATGTAACTCCAGCGCTGTGCGTACCCCTGGAGTTTTGTGTCTCTCATACCCTCCACAGCTGGTAATGCACACCTTCCCACGTCTTCACTTCCTGTGCCTCAGTTTCCCTTTATACATCCAGAAAACCAAGCTCCAAAGCAGACATGGGCAGATCCTATGACTCCCCATGGGTTGTGGACTCAGAAAATTGAAGAGTTCAGCCCTCAGCTCAAGTTGGCAGGACCAGAGCCCTAAATCAGGACAGATGCAGCCCGGCCAATCGACTGAGCATGAGGCTCTGGACCGAGATTGAAATATACACAACTCACCCAGCACACACCCTGCTACCACCCGAGCTCCTGCTTTACATCACCAGGGATGTCTGCATCCTGGAGCTAAGTCCAGGATGTAACTGAGGACTCCTCTTGCCTCACGGAGACCTACACTGTAAATCAGGTGCCTGTAGATGAGAGGAGGGGAGGAGGCCCGTGAGAGGCTGGATCCTTCCATCAGCACCCAGATGGTGGGCTCACTGGTCTCTCACAGAGATAGGGCTGCAGATCTGTCCACGTGCTCAGTGGTCCTCACCCACCTGAGCCCTCCTCACCCACCTGAGCCCTCCTCACACTGCATGAGGGTGAGTTGTACACCCAGGGATGCTGGCTCTGCCTCAAGGAGTTCCCACTTGCTTCCCTACCTACCCTATTAGCTTCCTATACTCCCTAGAAAGAGGATCTCTGTGATGGGCATTCAAGGAAACCCTGGCCTTTGTCTCTCAGGGCTCTCACATGGGAGACCTGGTTGGGGTTTCATCTCTGGCTTCTTTCTCTTTGGGACAGCACCCCCAACTGCTGCTTGCTGTCTTTTGAGCCTCTCAGGTTGGTGGCCATTCCTGCTTCTGTCCCAAGAGCTGTCATCTGCCTGTATCCTAAAACCTGGATACAGGACACTGTGGCATTCCCCTCTGTAAATGCAGTAAATGCTCCAGGATGTGGACTGTGTCCGTGTTAGGAACCCTACCGATCCATGTCCCAGGAAAGAATAGTCCACTGCCACAAAGGATGGACAAACTGGACCGGTAAGTAGTGCACCATGCTTCCTGTCATTTTCAATCCTTTCTAGATTTTTCTTTTGTGTGTGAATGGGGGAGTCCCATGTGTGTAGTTGTTTGTACACGCACGTATGTACACTTGAAAATGGAGGCTGGGTATCCTCCTCAGTCACTCTCCTACCTTAGTCTTTGAGGCAAGGTCTCTCAAACAAACCCAGAGTTCACTGATATGAATAGTCTTGCTAGCCAGTTCACTCTGTCTCTCTGCCTGCTGAGGCCAGAATTACAGGTGGTCTGCCCTGTCGATCCAGCAGGGGGATTGGTGGAGCTAAACTCTTGTCCTCATAGTTTGTCAAGCAGGTACTTAACTGCCGAGCTGTCCCCTGAGTAACCCCATCATTTTTACTTATTTTGGGTTTATCAAAAGGGGTTAAATAAAAAATAAAGCTGGGCAGTGGTGGCACAGCCTGGTCTACAGAGTGTGTTCTAGGGCAGCCAGGGGTACACAGAGAGACCCTGTCTTGAAATAAAGGTCTTCCCAAATGTCTTCACATTCAGAGTTCATTTTTTTCCAAACAGTTATCTTTGGGGACACTCCTTTCCATGTTGGCTTGAGAGTTGTGTCCAGGTTACCATCATCACTAACATCACCACCACCACCACCACCATCATCATTATATCATTTAGACTCTGACTCCATACCTTTAAAAGTAACTCAAAACGTACTATATAGGTGTGTGAGATGACTCAGCAAGTAGAGGCACTTGCCACTGAGCTTAACAATAATCGCCCCCTAGAGGCTCATATATTCAAATTCTTGGTCTCTGGTAAGTGGAACTCTTTGGGAAGGATTGGGAGGCGTGGCCTCATTGAAGGAGGCATGTTACTGGGGAAGAGCTTTGAGGTTTCAAAATACCCATGTCATTCCCAGTTAGCTCTCTCTGACTAGTGCTTGTGGATTGGGATGTGAGGTTTCAGCTACTGCTCCACTTGCCTGTACCTTTGTACCCTTGCTCCATTATCATAAACTCTGACCCTCTGGAACCATGAGCCCAATTTGTTCTTTCCTTTGTTAGTTGCCTTGGTCATCAGGTCTTATTACAGCAATAGAAAAATAGCTAAGACACGATGTAAAGTGCAAATGTGCTCTTACGACCTAGAATATGACAGTTCCTTCCTGTTTCACAGGTTCCTTTTTATCATTGGCTTGGCAGAAATGAAGGTATTTTAAAGAGACACCTATGTTCCTCAGTCTGACCATCAGATGACAGAAACAATGAACTCTAAAGAAATGAGAATTCCCCCAAGAATTGTATGCTGGGAGAAGGTTAAGTGTCCTAGCCAGAGGGGGAGTTTGTCTCCTAGAAAGAGATTTCACACAGTTCCAACAACTTATAAGATCACCTGACAGGGTGAAATGGAAGCCAAGACAATGATGGGTCAGTGGGGGCAGGGCACACCTTGACAGGAACTGCTTGGATGCGCATATCCGTGACTACATTGATTTCCCTTTTCTATTTTCTACTTTTAATTTTGTGCCTTTAATGAGGTTATTAAAGACAGGTGGCTGAACCTGGTTTGGGGTACAATCTATGACCCCTATGTCTTGGTTACTGTTCAATTACTGTGAAGAGACATCATAACTCTTATTTTTAAAAAGCATTTAACTGGGGGCTTGCTTACAGTTTCAGAGGGTCAATACATGATCATCATGGTGGAAAGCAGGTTAGGCATCATGCTGGAGCTTTGCATCCTGATCCTCAGGCAGCAGGGCAAAGACACTGGGTCTGGCCTGGGCTTTTGAAATCTCAAAGCCCACCCTGCAATGACACACTTCTTCCAACAAGCCCATACCTCCTAATCCTTCCCAAACAGTTCCATGGGGACCAACTATTCAAACATAAGAGCCTTTGGAGGCCCTTTTCATTCTAAACATCACACCCAAGTTTGCCAATATTATCATAAAGAATATTTATATTGAACATCTACTGTGTGCTAGGCCAGAGACTTCAGCAGGGAACAAGAGGAAGACCCCTCACAAGGCTTGCAAGCTAATCACAGAGACAGTGACTCTTACAGTAAGTCAGGGTCCAAGTGCAGCATGCTATAGTTGAAAAGCAGTACAGGATGTGAAGGCGACTACGTGGAGTATTTATGATACAGAGAGATGGGCCTTAGACTAGTGCTGCCTAGAGTGATGGCAGTGTAGAAAAGATCGCTCTAAGGAAGGAGAGATTTAGCTGGGGCATTCAAGAGATCAGGGCACCTTGGCCCAGCCCATGCATCGTGGCCACGCCCATGGATTTTGTCTCCGCCCATGCGCCTTGGCTCTGCCCATACATTGTAGCTCTGCCCATGTGCCTTGGCCCTACTCATGCACCTTGGCCCTGCCTGTGTACCTCGGGCCCGCCCATGTGCCTTGGACCTGCCCAGGTGTCTTGTCCCCACCCATGCTTCTATATATCTGAGGGACAGAAGAACCAATAGGGCATAGCAGGGTCACAGCACAGCGTAACAAGCAGGGGTGCGAGTGGATGAGCGTGGAGCGTTGAGCAGGTTTAGGTGCTGGAGGATTTGGAAACCTTAGCAAAAAGGTTGCAGACCTAGTCCAGTGCACAGGAGGCTCACAGATGGGGAGAGCAAGCATGCTCTTAAGACCAAAACGAACTGTGAAGCCACGGAGAAAGAGTTTGGGTTCCAGATCCTTTAGGCGTCCTTGCTGGTGGTCACGAGGGTTGAGTCACAGAACAAGAAACCTGTAGGTGGTGAGCAGTGTGCCCCAAGACTAAGTATCTTAGATGGCAGAGAGGCCAGAGCCTAGGGAAAGAGGTGGGTGATTTTGTGAAATCAGCAGAGGAAAAACATCCAAACTTGGTAATAACGCTGACAGCGTTCACAGTGGCAAAGGTTCCACTTCAAACATTTTAGCAGCAACCTGCTGGGATCTGGGCAATCTCTGGAAATGATTTATTTACATATAAAAATGAGACAGCCCCTGGGGCGAGGCTCTCATTGGTCAGCGCCTCTCAGGGCCAGCAGACTCAGGTCTTCCTCTCTACAGCCTAGGCAGGGGGCTGATTGCTCTCTCAGGGGAGGTGGAGGGCCTGCCAGCCGGCATCACAGACTTCCTTCTCCAAAACAAACCCTCAGGAGCATTTTAATGTGTGGCTGAGCCTGAAGTACAACAACATCTCAGTCCAAGAATGCAAATGAGCCCCCGGGGCCTGCAAGAAGCAAACTCCTGGCCCAGAACAGCTTTTGGAAAGGCTTGAGTTTGGGCCCAGAAAATGTCACTTTCTCAGTCCAGATTTGGGAAACTGAGGCTCGGGAGTTTGGGCCCAAAGTTTCACTAGAAAGAAAGGGCAAGGCTGTCTGCTTTTAGTTCTGTGGAATCCTCTAGGCTTCCTCTGTTGCTTGGAGCATGGTCATCCTGTTGGGCAAGAGGCTCTTGGAAGGAGAATGGAGACGTCGTTCCCAGAGGGTCTGACAGGAGGAGTTCATCACAAGCTTCTGCCTGTGATGACTACACATCGGTGGCCCACAGGCTGGTTCCCCTATGAGGCAAGCATGATGTCCCATCATAGAGGAAGAGACACAAGTTCTGAGAGCCCAGCTAGTCCGAGTAAGTCAACCTGCTCTAGAATGAAGTGTATCTACATGAACCAAAGTTCCTGCAAAGATTTAGACCTTTCCCTGAACCCCTCCAAGACTGATTAACTGATCAGAGCCCTAATGACTACGGAGAGGTTGGAATGTGACAGATCCCGATTTTATTTCAACTTACCCTGGGCTATCTTTAGCCCCTTTGATAGCCATTCCTGCCTACCCCTGTGCTAACCCAGAGGTCCTCAACCTCCCTAACACTGCTACCCTCTAATGTAATTCCCCAGTCCTAAAAATTACTTTGTTACCATTTCATAAATGTAGTATTTCTACTTTGTGAATCATGATGTAAATATTTGGTATGCAGGAGAGCTCATACATGTCCCTCCCATGGGGGTCCTGACCCATAGATTGAGAGCCACTGGTCTAATCTAACACCTTGTGATGAATAGCTGAACCTTTTGGATCCCTCCCAGTCAAGGCTACGAGCGCCCCCAAGGCCTGGGGCCAAAGTCTCTCACTTATCGGTAAACTGCCTACCTGACGTTTTAGCATCAGACTTGAAAACTCTCATGATTTATACTTTTCTTTGGTCCATAAAAGTTCATGGAATTTTTACTGCAGAGGAATATGGAGTTTGGGGCAGCCTACATCTGTCTTCCCAAGCCGTAGGTGCTTACATTTGGCTCCAGGATAAATGATCATTTGTTTCTTTAGAAGTGAGAGTTGTATTTCTGCATCAACACCCGTGATTCGAGACCAATCCTGGGTCTCCACAGCATCTCCACAGCAGTTGGGGGTTAAAGACAACGAGAAGAGCCCCCTCCAAATTTCGGAACACAGGGGACAACACAGTAGGCCATCCCTCTGTCTACCTCCTTCCTCCATTCCAACCAATGAAGTCGAGCCAGTGGCTTGATCCATCTTGGGTCTGTATCTCTAACAAGTCACATCCCAGCTCGGAGCCTCAGTTCCCTCAACTGGGAAATAAGGAAAACAGAATTACAGTTTGACCCTCCCTCTGTTACCTGAGACGCCTGCTCACCACTTGAAGGACAATATTTAGGAGAGGAGAGGTAGGAAGATTTAGCCAAGGGCAAGCACCCTGGGAAGATGGGAGGGTGGAGACTCCTAAAACCCTCAAAACATCCTTGAGGATTCAGATGTCAAAGGGCTTGTACTGGTTGGGAGAAAGCTCAGGGTGTTGGACTTGAGACCTCATCACTGGGGAAGATGACATCCAGGCACATGTCCTGCCCCGTTTCTTTTTTGTTCTTAAGATTTATTTTTATTTGTGTGTGTGTGTGTGTGTGTGTGTGTGTGTGTGTGTGTGTGTGTGTGTGTGTGTGTGTGCAGGAACCTTCAGAGGCCAGAAGAAGATACTGGGGCTTACAGGAGGTCATGAGCTGCCCGGCGTGCATGCTGGGAACCAGCTCTGGTCCTCTGAGACAGCAGTAAGTGTTCCTAACCACTGAGCCATCTCTCCAGCCCGCCTTTCCCTTTTTCTTTTCCTGGCCTGAACATCGGTTCATTCTGACCTTTCGAAGCTAGCGCCTACAGTTCCTTCGACATACCACTTTCTGAAACCTAAACCTTATAGCAGTTTGCACGTGTTATGTTAGCTGATACTCAGGTCTAAATAATAGGAAGGACATGACAGGTTCTGATGGCTAATGGGAACATCACCAGATGTTTTGGGTTCTAGAAAACAAAGGTTACTTAGTAGCTGGCACCATCCTCTTTTCTTTGGACAAAGTCTTGTATAGTCCACAGTGTCTCAGACTCACTGTGTAGCCATAACCCTGCCCCTACCTCCCTACTGCCAGGTCCAAATTCTGATGGTTAGATGAAAATCAGCATTCGACAGGAACTTGTGAAGCTGGTTCCGCTCTACCAGAGGAGCCATTTCCTTACCTCTGGCACAGGGACAAATGGCTCTGTGGTGCCCATTAGAACAGCAAAGTACATGCTGGCCTCCAGGCTCCCTGAGCATCACAGGTACCTATTAGAACCTCAGAATCTTTGCTGACTGGCATCCTGGCTCTCCTCACCCTCCCCATTACCCTACATTTCCCCAGCTCATGGGCTTCCTCACCCCCAGCTTCTCGCTTCTCTTTATAGCCCTGGTATTGCGGCTATACTGCCTCCCTCTCTCTTGGTTGACTCTTTCTCTTCCTCTCTGTCTTTTTCCCTCTCTCTTCTTTCATGGCCAAGTCCAGTCTGCTAGCCATGTTCTATTGCTTCCTCTCTCTGCTCTGGATTCTTCATATACCTCCAGCAGTTTCTTCCTGCATAAAAACAATAAAAACCTTCTGCTTAGCCAGACCTCAGCATGGTCACGCTCTCGGTTTATACATCTGGTACTGAAACCCTCAGTCCAGACACCTGGCCCCTTAACCCTTCGATGCTGATTATCTCAGGATTTAGATGGCTGAGCAGAGAGGGAAGCAATTCTGCCAAGGGCGGATCACAAATGGACAGTCACTGTTCAGTGACCAGGGCTCTGTTATGATTGGGATAGAATGCTCTCCCAAAATAAGCAACTGACTGCCTTTCTGACTGCCCCACACCTCTCTCTCTCCCTGTTTTCTTTCTCTCCTTCCTTCCTTCCTTCCCTCCTTCCTTCCTTCCTTCCTTCCTTCCTTCCTTCTTTCCTCCCCAGTCTGGTCTGAATGCCAGGGAGAAACCTGGGACCACTCGTGTTAAGTCCCTGTTAGAAGGCCAAAGATGCTGGGTTCTGATGTCTTTGGGGTACAACAGTAGATGCACCCCCCTCAGGAAGAAGTGTTGAAGATAGGCAGGCTCATAGTTGGTGTCTCAGACCTCTTTATACCACTGCCACTTGCTGTCCAAGTTGAAGGTGGTCTCCCTCCATTAGTCAAACATTTCTACAAACCCTGCTGGCCCTCTCTCCAGCCTGTGAATGAAACCTACCAAGCCCCTGTGACCCTTGGTAGGGAGGGGTGGGACTCAGCCTTACCTGTTATCCTAGGACCCCAATAGGTAAGGTGGAGGTGAGGGGAAACTCAATAAGGTAAAAGTTGATACCCCCAGGCGAGTTGAGGTGGCTGCACAGACAAAATCAAAGAACCAGCTCTTTGTTAGGCGTTCGTGCTCACTTAGGCTTTTGTTAGGGTGGGAATAAAACTACACTCAGCTCAGGATGACGGGGGCCTTGGGTGGGACAACTCACTCTTCCCTGCTAAAAGATGGGGTGGCGTTTTCAACCCAAAGATTCTATCGCCCTGGTAAGAATTCAGTTTCCAAGCTCACCTTGGACCCTATAGCCTGGCGTACCCACGTCCTATGCCTCTGAGCATCCTATAGCTCTATACCCCATTTCTCTGAACCTTTGGCTCCCCCAGTGTTCTGCAGTCTGCCCTCAGACAGGGCCTCTTCCTGTCTAGACACAGGCATTTATCTGCAGCACGGAGGGAGCCACCTGCTCCTGGCCCCACCTGCTCTTCCGACACTGAGATAAGATAAAGACTATAAACTGATTTAAGGTGAACAAATGCAAAGACTAGGATTCAGGGCCAAGGCTGGATGTGCAGAGACGTCTCCTGCGCTCATTGCTGGGGGAGTAAGGTGAGAGCTCCTGAAGACACCATTGGTTTTTGTTTTGGGTGGCCCTTGGTTTTTGATCTTCCTGAGTATCCACACTTTTCTGGGCCAGGTGTTGGGGACCCAGAGTGGCAAAATGGGTGGCAAACTAAGGCCATGGGGCCAAGTTTAGTCCAAGAAGAGCTCTAAATACAACCACAACATGAAAGGATGTTAGATGTTAGATGCCAGTGTTGCCACAATGTTGAGCCCCTGGCCCCAGGAACATGAATCAGTCATTGAGACCATTCTTTCTGGTCAGCCTCTTCCTTATGATACTTCCTTCCTGGTCTCAGCTTCCTCATATTGAAAAGGAAACAAGGAGGATAGTACCAGATGGATGTACTACTTCCTCCCTTGTCTTCTTCCACGGACCCCCTAGGTGTCCAGTGCCTTCCAGTGCCTTCTGCTCCATCCACCCACAGGATATAGTGATGGGGAACAGCCATCTAGGACCAGTGACACTGCCACCCGAGACATGTTTCTCTTGCAAGTCCCCTCCTTAGAGCCACCAGCTCTGCTCTGCCTGCAAACAAATGTCCCACTCTTTGTACCCCTGACCCTTCTGTCATAAGCAATAATTGATCTGCTTGTCAGCTCATGCTTAGGGTAGCTGAAGGGAAAAGCCTGAGACAGACAACATGGGGCTGGAGGAGGGCTCAGGGACGGTCTTACAAACTGCTTGAATTATCTGGTGAGACAACACAGCCAGCTCTGCAGATTACCATCATCCCGTGGATGGCTGGGGACTATTTCCCAGCATTCCCTTCTTTAACAGGTTATATTTGACCATTTAAGACATAAGGCACAGCCACCAATACTTCAGAACAAAACCTTGTTTGGGAAGAGGGTCTACAATGTTGTCACAAGAGAATAGTGCGGGTCCCTCATATAACTGATGTCCTTGTGTGCAGGGTTTGGGGGGGATTTCTACACAGACACATATGCACAAAGATGCAGACAGGGGTCAAGGATAGCCAAAGATTGTGGACAGACAGCAGAAGCTAAGCGCTCTGGAGGACGATTAGCCTCTGGAAGTGTGAGGTAAGTCTTAGTCTGCATTCTGTGGCTGTAACAAAACATTCGGGACAGGGTAATTCATAAGGAACAGAAATTTATTTCTCACAGCTCTGGAGAGAGGGACAGATGCTCAGTACAAAAGTTCTGCAGGTTGGTTTGTAGTCCGCTGAGTGCTGCTCTCCGCTGCTGCCAAGGTGGCACCTTAAAACTGTATCCAATGGAGGGGATGGCCGTTGTGGGTCAAGGACAAAGGGTGAGAGGGATTAATGTCATTCTTCAGGCTCTTTAATAAGGGCAATTAGTCCTACTCTGCCCTCGTGACGAGATAACCTCCTGGGGATTTCAACTTTTCATGTGACTTTTGGAGGACTGCAACATTGAAGCCCCACACCCACCCCATATGTGCAAACCACCAAGTCTGGAGTGCTTTGTTGGACAGCTCTGGCATAAGTATTGTCAGTTTGAGAAGCCCCTGCAATGATTGGGAGGTAGCTTTCTTCTCACCAGCCTTCCATGATGTTCTGTTTCAGTGCTTCTGAGACTTGCAACCTTCTGTTTGCCTCACCAGGCTGCTTGGCTTTACCGGATGCCCTCAGCTCCAGGCCTTTGCAATTGGTCCATCCTTTAGTCTACTGTCCCCTACTCTGTCCACCCCCACTTCTCTCAATATCCTCCAGTACCATTTGCTTTGTCTTCTCAACCCAGACAAACCCACTTGTCCTCGCTGGACTAGACACCTTCCCAGCATTGCCCCCACCCACTCTGAGTCTGAAAGGCAAGTCACTGTCAGCAGGAATGGCTGGCAGTTCTGTGAAGTGGCTCACTCACAGTGACAGTCACAATGACAGGCATGCGGGTGGATAGATTTTGCTCTCTCAGCCATTATGGTGACCCTTGTTTATACCCACCCAAGAGAGTCCTCTCAGTAGGGCGACCTTGTCACTCACCCAGCAGGAGCGGAGACTGCATCCTGACATGGTCTGATCTGCTGTTTACAAAGCCAGAAGAGCACAGCTTTTCTGGGATATATGTGGCAGGCTGGCTTCTTCAGGGATCTGACGAAAATGATTCTTGAGCTTGTGGGCAAAACATATGGCTGCTGTTCATCAGGAACCAAGAGTACTCTGATGCTCCGCCCATTATTTGTTCTGGAAGAATGTTCCTGATGAAGCCATTGGGCAAGTCTCCTGGTTGAAGAAGGTTGAGTGTTTCCATTTCCCAATCAGATTCTAAGTCTAGTCCAGGATTAAAACATTCCATCCTGCAGGAAGCTCATAAGGAGGAAGGTAAACAACTCAAAAAGAGTTTCAGAAAGTTCCTGAAACTGACCAGATTACTAGGCCCCTCCCTCCCAGAGTAAGAAATAAAAGCTGAGAGTACCTCTCAGATAAAAGGAAGCTCAGCCGCAAACAAGACTTTGAGAACAGCCCAACCTCCTAGGAGAAGCAGAATCCAGATGAGCTGCCTGGAAGTGGTTTAGATCCAACTGAGGCACCTGTAAATAGTACTCTCCAACCTGTTGAGCTGCCTGCAGGCTGTGCAGAATGCTCCAGGTTCTCAGCTCTGTAAGCTGTCACCTATGCTGTGGTGAACTTTGCTGATGCAGTTGTCTTTAAATCATTTCTGCTTCTGTAAGTGACCTCTCACCTATATTCCTATAAGTAACTCAAATAAAACTAAACCTCAAAAGATAAAACTCCAATAAAAGTTGGACTTTGGTGATATCTGTACTTCGGTCTGTGGTGAGTCCCCTATCTGGGGTGAGTAGATGTGTATGCTGTATCTCCCCAGGAAAAGTTTGTCACAAAAAGACACGAAAGAGCAAAAGTCCAGATACACAAAGAATATAGACATCTTCGGACTACACTGAGGACAGACCTGTGTCCATCCGAAGACCAAGGTCTGAGCATTCCGGTGTCATCACATCTTACCACACCAAGAGGAACCTAGCATCATCCCTGCTTTCTAAAGGGGGAAAAGGAGCCCCATGTGGATTAAGTGGTGAGATTGAGGACGGCCTCAGCATCCAATATCAGAGCAGGGCTTCAAGCCCTAGTGAGTGTTAACAGAATGGAGGAATAGGTTGCCCACCCTCCAATGCTTTTGATGCCCCACGGGTCTCCCTTGAAGGCTTAAGGATGCATGGGTCTGTTATAGCCATGCCACAGCCATATCTGGGGGAGCACTCAAGCAGTTACTCCTCCTCACAGGGAAATCATTTCCCTGTTGCTTGCCCTTTCCTCAGCCCACCTTCTGGAGTTTTCCCATGGTGGTTCCAAAATGCAAATCCCAAATCCCAGTTGCTCCATGTGTCAGCTCTGTGACGTTGGATAAGATTCATCCTAGCCTTGGCTGGTTTTCTCATCTGTAAAATGGAAAAACACTGAACATTACCTAGAGTTGTTATTAGTGTAAAAACCAACTTGGTACAACCAACACCTGGCACAGAATGTCTCGGTAAATTCGTGGGGCCATTGTGGCCATGCTGGTGGCTGCTGATGCTGCCAAGCCACCTCAAGCATCTATGTCTCATCCGCACAACAAGATTCCCAACTCCTAAAGGTGAGAGAGCTTATTAGCCAAGGCAGGGGATGCAGTAGATACCCAGTAAAAACTCATTGCATACCCATGTAAATTATTAAGTTCATAAGCAACCAAGTTCCATAATTAGTACAGAAAGAAATGGAGGATAGTGATCATGGCACTAATACTGTAAGTAACAATGTTACTGATCACTTGTGGGTTGTTTAACAGGTATCAGGATTCAGGCTAAGCACCAATACTGTAAGTAACAATGTTACTGATCACTTGTGGGTTGTTTAACATGCATCAGGATTCAGGCTGAGCGCTTTACAGAAATTATCTCATTTAACTCTCGCAATAGCTAATCAGGAAGCAGTAGCCCTTATAACGACAAACCTGAGATCCAGCAGCTTGTCTCTGGTCCTAGATACCGAAGAGTGAAGTTGTTAGACAGGAGGCATCTCTAGAGGAGAGAGCCGGTCTTGTTCCTGACTGTGTTCCTGGCATCAGGAAAAGGACTTCACATAAAGTGGGCCCTCAAGGAAATGTTTCTCAGATTTGTTTCTGGGATGACTGGATGGGATGGACAGATGGATGAATGGTTGGGTGGGTAGAAGAATGGATGGGCATCGGGTGAGATGGGGAGTGTGGTGATGATAGACAAGCAGATGGATGATTGAATGGAATGGGTAGCTAGACAGATGGTGGTTACGTAGAGGGATGCGTAGAGGGATGTTTGAGTGGATGTGTCTTTGGGGGATTGTGTGAATAAATGAAGAATGACTGTTTGGTTGGAAATGTGAGTGGGTTGGTATCTTAGTTAGGGTTTTACTGCTGTGAACAGACACCATGACCAAGGCAACTCTTGCAAGGACAACATTTAATTGTGGCTGGCTTACAGGTTCAGAGGGTCAGTCTGTTATCATCAAGGTGGGAACATGGCAGCATCCAGACAGGCATGGTCCAGGAGGAGTTGAGAGTTCTACATCTTCATCTGAAGACTGCTAGAAGAATACTGGCTTCCAGGCAGCTAGGATCAGGGTCTTAAAGCCCACACCCACAGTGACACACCTACTCCAACAAGGACACACCCACTCCAACAGGGCTACACCCTCTAATAGTGCCACTCCTTGGGCCGAGCATATACAAACCATCACAGTTGATATTCATGTGCATACCCAATGGGAAGATGGGTAGAATATGAAGGAAGACCTGTTCCATGTTACCCTTCAGAGGAACCCGTGAGGAACCCTCACAGGGAGGAATGCTGGAAGCAGATGTGCACCAGAGAAAAGATTTGAGGAAGTAATTGTTGGCAGTTCTGTTCCTGGAAGAGAGGCAGAGGCAGGGAAGGTGCCCTGAGTTACAGGAAGAGGCGGCCCCTTGTTCACATCTCTCTTCTGGAAGGGCTCAGGGCTGCACAGAGAAGACACTAATTGGATCTCGTTAAAGTGAAATTGATGTCTTAGCACTGGGAGAGCTGGTTTGTTGACACGTGCTGGGCCAGCAGGAGGTATAAAGGGGCTGCCAGGCACATCCCGCCTGGCTCAGCACCAGAATCCCCAGTCTGATGCAACATTGTGATCCTAGGGCCTGGTTCCCTGCCTCCAGAAATGCAGACTCCAAGCTCAGAGCCCCAGAGCCTTGGAACCTTGGCTACCACACTTAGGAAAAAACCACTCTGTGACCCATGGGAGCTCTACAGCATTCCCGTTGATGTATCAGGGTAAGGATAGGGGCAGAGATAGCCATGCCTTGCCAGTTCAAATCCCATTATATACCCTCGGGGCAGGGCTAGCATTCTCCTCTGCAGGATCGAAGGGCCGCAGACTCTCCCAGGACCTAGGTTCCTCGGCAAAGCACCGGAAAAGGAAAAAGGGTAAAGCTGAGTCTGAAAGAGAAAACTAAATCCTGCTGCCAGCTTCATACCTGGCCCTGAGATTGACTCATCCCCTCCCCCAGCTCCTGACTGATATACGGTTATGTTACAACCCACTGCCCTACAGAAGCTCTTGCCTCCCTCTCCCCACCATCCGCACCCCAGCCCCATCCTCCCTGTGAGATGGGCGGACAAGGTTTAATGGAGATCTTGGGATTCGATAGGCTGAACTCAGAAATCCTTTACATGTAACTTCACAGTGGAGACAACTTGCTCAGCTTCTAGTAATCAGACTGGAATTCAAGTCATTCCTTCATGCTTCCCGGTCCAGGACGCACATGTCTAAGCGTCATGATCCCTTTTGATCTTCAGGATGACGCTGGGAGCTTGGATGGGTAGGAATGACTCCCTGTGCCCCACTTCCAGACAGGCTGGAGAGATTATATATGGTGTGCAGGGCATAGATTAGAATCTATGTGTTCACTCAGGCCCACCCACATGTGTTATTCCTGAGGGTGGGGGAGACATGGGCATAGCCCAGAGGAGATGGTTCTGGATTCTATGGCCAGATGACACGTGCTTGTGTTGCCTCCTCCGCTGCCTGGAACATGTTCCGTCTTCTTAACAGACTGTGCCCAACCCAAACGACCTTTTAGGCACAAATCCCAGGCTACTCGCAGGCAGTCTCCGTGTGATCCCCGGGCAGTTACAACTCACGAATTGCCATTCCGTGCTTGCTGCCCACCTTTCTGTTTGTATCTAAAGGTTCTTGGGGGACAGACCTCTTTCATCTTCAACGCTCCACCCCCTAGCACTGGGCTTGCCCCAGAAACGTACGAGCGCTTTACCGCGTGTGGACTCAGTCCGCCAATTCGATTATGACGCCCATGTGTTTACTATTCACACAGCCGATTTGCATTTTTCTTAATTATCTACCTACTTACTTATTGGCATTCAAGAAGCATGTGGCTGCATTTGGGCTGCAATCAGTTCAGATGCTACAGATCAAGGCAAATTCCTGTATCCTTTCCTACCTGGCACCCTACGGCCTCGTGTCTTTCCCCTTCTTCTGCTGGAGGGGGTGCTGTTGCCAGTTTGTGTGTCTATTTACAGAGGAAGTGGAAGGCTTGGTATCTCAAATGCTCTTCTCTATAAGCGAGCCCCTTGTTGCAGCCCCTTGTTGCTTCCCCTTGTTGATGCTGTCATCAGGCACCTCAAGCTCCCTCCTCTCTAAGATGTCCTTAGGCCTTTACAAGCTGCTGTTCTTTCCTGAGACTCATCTTGACCCAGAGGAGGGTCCTATGCTTCTCCTGCAAGTGATATGGCAAAGCATTCTTGAAGACATTCGGTTTTTGTGACTTTTGCTGTTTCTCCCCCACTCCACCACCCCCAAAGCCCACGCACCCAGCAGCCACCTGAGCTCTGGCCACACCGGAATCTGATCTGAGAGTACTTGAATCTTCTTTGTTCCTAAGAACAAAGACACTAAATCCAACCCACATCTGTGCCTTGTTGATGACTCCCCAAGGTCCACAGGAAGTGTGTGTCCACTCACTGACTAAGCAGCTCGACAGTGTCTGATGTTGGCACAGTGGCTTTGTGGAAAACAAAGCAGGGAGTCATTCAGACCAAACTCCTGGTGCGGCACCTTAGGACTTAGAGCCCTGATTTCGGAAGTGTTCTCCACAGATCTATACCTCATAGTTGCTGAGGAAACAACATATCCCATTAAGGCAAGCTAGCATAAGGAATGGTTTAGCAGCCTGGGACTCCACTTGGTTTGGATTATGAATAGAATATGATCTAGTGACATCCTTGGCAGCCTGAGTCCTTTACCTGCATGTGGTGTGTACATGTATCCCTCTCCAAACAGCATACCTAGTAACCTTAGACCCCTGCCTTAACTGTCTACATGTATGTGCCTCTCTGAGCAGCGGGATACATTTCTCCTCCTCTTGATGATCATCAAGCTTGGACCGTTTCCATTCAGACATATTCCCAAGACATCCTGGCCCAAGAATAGAAGGGTTGATCTTAAACTGGTTTTGGGCACACACAGTGAGACAACATTGTCCTCAAGTGAACTGCTAGGGAATATCTCCTATTTGTCATTTTATGTGTATGCATAATGGGGCATACATGTGACTAAAATTCGAAGCATTGTGAGTAAGGATACAAACAGTAAAAAGAAGATTTTACAACCTACCTACCATCCAAAACCAGTTTAGTAACCAAACTCCTTTAATCCCCTAAAAAGGACCTCAACAGGAGTGGAGCCCTCAAGTGTCTTCTTTTATGTGGCCACTGCTGTCTCCCGTGGAGTATAGTCAGATATTTTCTATTACTTTGCTTCAACTAAAGCCTCCTTGCTACTTGCGAAAATCAATGTATGCTCTTATTTCAATACTTTGAATAAGAGGCCAAGAACAAGGGGCTGGAGCGACAGCTTGGCAGCTGAGAACACTTGTTGCTCTGGCAGAGGACCCAAGTTTGGTTTCCAGAATGCACACTTGGCGGCTGACGAATGTCTATAATTTCAGCTCTGGGGGATCTGATACACTCTTCTGAACTCTGTGAGCACCTGTATGTGCGCGCGCGCGCGCGCACACACACACACACACACACACACACTGAAAAATAAAGTAAATGTTTAAAAGAGACATCACTAAAAGACTTAAAACAATCAATAGCAAAACAACACAAAAACACGAGGCCAGGAACCCGGAAACACTTGACCCTGACCATTAGCAATGACCTGTCCAGAATAGAGACAGCTCTGTTCAGAAGCCACAACACCAGAGGCTACTGGATCTCACCTCTGGCCAGCCTCTTAGGCTTAGCCTATTGTCAGGTCCCACCTGCTCTATGCACTGTCTGCATTCGCCCTCTCTGGTAACAGCCGAGAAGTGGTCTTTTGGTGTGTTTTGAAATATGAACTTAATAGGCCCTTATGTAAGACAGGACTGGAAATCCTCCTGCCACCAAAGTTGCTGACAGTCTGCTCCGGTATCCAAAAGGACTCGGTGCCTTCTCCCTCCCTCCAGCCTCCTGGCACTGTGGAGCTGAGGGTGGAGGGAAAGAAGACAGGTCAGCAAAGCCTTTGCCAGGGCTAAGACGCACAGGCACTTGCCACGGTGATGATGCAATGTGGGCTTTGGGAGGGATTCATGAGGTGTTTCCAGAAACCAGAGATCCTGATGTCCACCAAAGAGCTTCCGTGGCCTCAATCCCAGCATCGATGACTTTAGCTGGGGTGGTAGTCCTGCTCTGAGTATGTCATGGCTCCACGAGGTAGTCCTGGCATTGATTGAGTTCAGCTTACTTGCTGTGGGGTGATGGGTAGTCCTCTTGCTTCTCCCTGGGTCTTGGTTTGTGCACTTGTGACATGGGAGCAAGGATGCCTCTACTTGGTCCTTGCAGCACAAATGCCAGGCTTCACCAGCAGACTCCTTGCAGAGGGCAAAAACAAATGACCATCCTATGCCCAATGTCAAGGCAAGGGAAGAGATGGGACTGGGTCTGGTCCCCGGCAGTGTATGTGAAGTCAGCGGAACGCAGCACATCCTCCACTCTGTAGCAGGCTGGCCCTGCCCCTCCGACTGCACCTCCCATGGGGACTTGGAAGAGCACCAGTAGCTACAGTACGGCTGTCTCTGGCTAACTGACATTTCCCTGCACAGAATCCAGACTTCAGATGCTCAAGAACCCCACCCACCCACAGCCCCCACCCGCATTGCCCTGGGGAGCAAGGAGACAGTGACAAAGAGAGGGTCAGGGAAACTGGAGGTAGATGGAGGGTACAGAATCAGGCAGAAATGCAGGAAGGCCTTGGGGAGGCAGAGACAGGAGTAGATCTGTGGGCAAAGCTGACTTTCCAGCATGGCAGTCGTCTGTGGGCCATACTACAAGAAGTGAGGCAGAGCCTGGGAACAAGGAAAGATACTTGGGCTGGGCGGTCAACAGAGGAAGGGAGAGATTAGAGTCAAACAGGAACTTCCTGATCTCTCCACAGAGGCAGGCCAGCAAGAGTGAGGGGGGCGCTGGAGTGGCTGCCACAGAAGGGAAGCAGGGAGAAGGAGGAGCCGGAGGCCTAGAGGCTTAACGGTGAGGGACCAAGGACAGGAACATGGGGAGACAAAGAGATGGAAGGGAGGTAATGAAAGAAGAGAGATGGAGACAGAGACAGACACACAGGAAAGAAAAAAGAGACAGGAGGGAAGAGAGACTGAGAGAATGGCTGAGAGAGAAGAGCAAGCTATGAGGACAGAAATCAGAGGTGAGAGAAATGATAGAAAGAATGGAGGGAGAGCCAGGAGACAGAGAGAGACCTAGACAGAGAGATGGAGGGAGGGAGGGAGGGAAGGAGAGAGGGAGAGAGGGAGATGAAGAGAGAGAGATGGAGAGAGATGGAGTGAGAGATGGGAGAGAGAGAGAGAGAGAGAGAGAGAGAGAGAGAGAGAGAGAGAGAGAACTAAGAGGAAAGACCAGTCCAAAGCGAAGGCAGGGGCAGACAGTGAGAGGTGAACAACCTAGGAGGTGGGTGAGACACCCTCCCCCCCACAGAAAGCTCTGGAGCAGGGCACCCTGAGTCAGCACCCATGATGCTGGCCCAGGCCTGTGGTGGAATGCCGGACCAGCACTTGGCCCAGACACACCTCCTCTCTCAGCAGACACAGGCGCCTGCCAAAGCCAGAGGACAAAGTCCCTGGGGAGACACACTCAATGTGCAGTACAAACAAATTAAGCAACTCTCAGAGGAAGGCTGGAAATCTGTCACCAAGTAGCGGACCCAAGCCACTTCCACCCCACTGAACAGCCAAGAGTCTGAGCATCCATCAGCTTCTGGAGCACCCTAGACATGCATCAGGGGTCATCCACCATGGCCGCTGCTCACCTTCAGGGGGAGGGGCAAAGCCAGCATTAAGCTCTCAGAGCCACTGAGCTGTTTTTAAATGGTTTGCCATTAATTCTACAGCTTAGTGAGAGCTTCTAGATGAAAGGTCAGTGGGGGGGACCCTGAGGCTGTATTTCACCAGCCTTAATGCTGATTCAAGCCCACAGTCTGACACCTCCTTCAAATCCCTTGGACCAGAGCCTTGATGATGTATACAGTCCTAGGGGACTTCTACAGAAACACTCAAGTCTTCTCTGTGACAGAATCATTTGGCTGTCTGTATTTCTGCTCCCGGAGAAAAATATACTAGGAGATTCATGGTGGTCAAGCATCTGTTCTATCTCCTTAGTTCCAGATTGGCTGACTCACCTGAGTGTCATGATTCATGGAGACCTTCCTGAACAGCAGCTCAGATAACCTACTGCGACTCCTGTTTGCCAGCCCACCTACTCCACCCGGTCAGCCTTCATCCCTGGGGAGATATTCAAGCAGAATTCTTTATTGCCCCAGCTGTGCTCTCAGACATATTTACTAGGCCAGAGTCTCCCTATTCCTAGTAAATGCTGGACCTTTCCCCTGCGTGGACAGCTTGACTTTGTAACTGACAGCTGGGTTGTCCCTGCCCTGCACCTTTCCCCATGGTCGGTTTACACTCCATTTTACCCAACAGCCCCTTGACTTGACCAACTGTAGCCCTGTTCACATGGCCTTCAATACAAGGAGGCTCCTCTGGAAGGTTGCTTGCCTTCTGCTGCCCCTCCCCACTTTGGGGAAATGGGACTCGAGGACCAAGATGGTCCCCAAATCCCCAGCTGCCTACCTAACATGCCTCCCCCAAATCAGCATCCTCTCTACAGGACTTTGCTTAACTTGGGGAAATCAACATCAAACTCATGATCTCGTTCCTTCTCCAACTCTGTCCCCGGTCCCCAAATCTGTATAGGTGGTGTCCTGCCTCCGGTTCGGAGAGCAGAGCGTCTTTCTGGTCCCCTTGTCCCTCATTCCCTATGGCCCAGGTCATCAGTTCTGGTTCTTTTTGCTGCAGATGTGGTGCTCCTGTCCGCCATCTTTTTACTACCTCACACAGGGCTCTCTACCTTCTGCTTGAAATGCTTCCAAAACTCCTTCCTGCTGGCTGTCTCCCCATTTCCACTCATACTTGCCTCTGACAGCAGAACACCATGAGTTCTATGCTGTGGATTGACCCATGGTACCCTTCATGGCCGAACCAGACTCCTTATCTCTATAGTCTGCCCGATAAGGCCCCTTTCAGGTCCTCTTCAGGAGCCGTTACCTCTGCCTGCAACTGTGCTTCAGACTCGCTGGGTTTCTGTTTCTGTGTTAGCATTTACAGCATTCTGCCCAAATGCATGTGTGGGCTTCTCTTTCAACAATCTGGGAACCGAGTTGTTAGTTCAGAGCCCAACTCAGAATCACCCTCAAATATTTGTGGAATGAGTACAAGAGTGAATGGGTGGATGATATGTGGATGGATAGAGGTGTGTGTGTGTGTGTGTGTGTGTGTGTGTGTGTGTGTGTGTGTGAACTGGGGTGGGTGTATGCATAGACATATATACTGAAATATGGGTGAACTTAACCTCTGGGAGATGTAAGGATCCGCTGGACTGCAAATTACAACTATATCCACTCCTTCCAGCTATTCAATAACAAAACCGGGATTCTGAATGCCACGAGTATTTTCCTATCATATACTTGTCATTGATGTTTTTAATCATCATGCATGCTCATATTACTTTGCTTTCATGACTATTGATTCCTATAATTACACAGATTGTTGCTGATCATGACCAGTGAACTACAAAGTGGGGCATCCAACACTGTGTCCCACTCCATCAGAGTTACTTCATTGCTCCTTCCCTGTGTTTATTTTGGATACTGACACTGCTCTGTCAAGAAGTCCATAGCTTTCAGTGCATGGTGCTGGGGGTTGGGGCAGCCCAGTCATGGTTCAGAACACCTTTAAGTGGAAGTGAAGGACAGGGGCCAGAGCCTAGGGGAGCAGCTGCACACAGGGAAACTGATCCAGGTACATTTGGAGGACCATGAGGAATGGGCCGTGCAGGAGACAGTGTGCTACGAAGGACTTAGCTTCTGCCTAGTGAAGAGACGAGGTCCATGCCCAGCACAGCGTCTGCCTTGGACTTCCCTGCTGGTGGATACATGGTTTCTGTCCACCCCACCTTCTAACCTGAAGCACTACAGAAGCCCAGGACCCACGGGGGCACAGATTGGAGAAAGGAATGGATTTGTATGGCAGTCAGTGAGCTAGTCCGAACTCCTGGGTGGTGATGCATCTGCTTAGCGTCCATGAAGTTCCTCTGAGCTCCGCCCTGTTTAATCTGCAGCAGGGTCAACTTCTCTTTCTGCCCACTCCTGCTTCAAGGCAGTAGAGACAAGACTGATGATGGCTGCCTGAACTGAGTCCTGGCATTTATGAAAGATATCACAACACAACCCATCTGTGACCCAGGAAAGACATAAGCCAATGGGCTAGGATACATGTTGAAGCTCTGTGTCACCCAGGACTGGACATAGAGGAACTGGAAGGTCAGAGCGTTGCACTGGATCAGGCTCATCAGCAAGATTTTGTGGTGCTGGCAACTGTTTCCAGTGTCCTTTCTTCCATCTCTTTGGTTAGTAACACAATTATCTCTCTCCCTGGAGTGTTTGTTGAGACACATGGGGCCTGAGTGTGATCTTGTTATCTGAATGAGTCAGCTCAAGCTGATAGAACAAAGAATCCCAGACTGGGCAG
This sequence comes from Rattus norvegicus, assembly GCF_021556685.1. Lineage (NCBI taxonomy): Eukaryota > Metazoa > Chordata > Mammalia > Rodentia > Muridae > Rattus > Rattus norvegicus. Next base: position 128,502,127 of record NC_141539.1, on the reverse strand, counting down.
ATTCAACAACAGATTTATCCCTTCGTTGTTGGAGCCTAACAGTTAAACAGGGACATAGACAAGGGTGTTTCTCAGAAGCCCCTTACAGCTCAGAGATGGCATTTTCTTCCTGGGTATTTGTGTGCTCCTCCCTCCCCGCATGTCTGGGTTCTAGTCTCATCTTATAAGGACACTATCCTTGCGTCAGAAGCCATCCTAATGTTCTCCTTTCCCCCTAATTACCTCTGTAAGTGCCAAGTCTCCAAATACAGCCACATTCTGGGGCACTAGGCATTAGGCAATATATGAATTTGGAGGAACATAATTTAATCCCTAATGAGCCTGTATTTCTCAGCTTCCCTTGCAGCTAGGCATGACCATGTAACTAAGTTCACTCCTGTAAACCATGATGTGTGCATCCTCCAGGCGATCTCCCTAAACATCACAGCACTGCACTTCTCTGACCTCTCCTCTTCGTGGCTGGCCCTGCTGCCTTGGCTAAGTAGGAGATACACACTGGGATGGCAGAGTTGAGAGCTAACCTAAGTCTATGGATAACTTTTCAATTAGAACCTTCTGCTCCTCCTTTATTGTCCTGGTCACACAAATCTCCATGGCCTGAGCCTATGGAGCACTAACCCTAGGGACAAGGTGAAGGGCTTCACACTGTGAGACACTGTACGATGTTGGCTCAGTCTTTCTTCCTCTCCTAAGAGATTAAGGCCAACCACAGGAGCCTCACTGTGATTGCTAATCTTCTCACTGTTTTGGGATTTAAAGCCACCATAGAAACAAATCTCTGGGCATGTCCTTGAGGGCTTATCCGGCTTAGAATAACTGAGGTGGGAAGACCTACCCTAAATGAGGGTAGGATCATTTCATGGGCTGGGGGCTTACACTGAATATAAAAGAGAAAGAGAACCCAGTGTCTTAATCGGGGTTTCTATTCCTGCACAAACATCATGACCAAGAAGCAAGTTGGGGAGGAAAGGGTTTATTCAGCTCACACTTCCACATTGCTGTTCACCACCAAAAGAAGTCAGGACTGGAACTCAAGCAGGTCAGGAAGCAGGAGTTGATGCACAAATGGAGATTTGTGTGACCAGGACAATAAAGGAGGAGCAGAAGGTTCTAATTGAAAAGTTATCCATAGACTTAGGTTAGCTCTCAACATGGAGGGATGTTACTTACTGGCTTGCTTCCCCTGGCTTGCTCAGCTTGCCCTCTTATAGAACCCAGGACCACCAGCCCAGGGATGGCACCACCCACAATGGGCTGGGTCCTCCCCCCTTGATCACTAATTGAGAAAATGCCTTAGAGCTGGATCTCACGGAGGCATTTCCTCAAGGGAGGCTCCATTCTCTGTGGTAACTCCAGCTTGTGTCAAGTTGACACACAAATCAGGCAGTATAACCAGTATCAGCTTTCTTCTCTCTTTGCTTCCTGACTGTGGATGCCATGTGTCTAGCCAGGTTCCCACAGCCATTCCTGCCTGGTCAAGACGGGCTGTGTCTCCTGGAGCTATTCCTATCCGTCCTCCAATCCCTTTCCTTTAAGTTTCTTTGGTCAGAGATTTGTTGCAGCATCTGAAAGGCCCCACTAACAGCCTTCACTGCCATCAGCTGTATCTTTAAGGATCAAGTTTCCAACTCAAGGACTGGGGGCCATGTTCACCTATGGTCCTCCCTACTAGGAGCTCTTCTTGGACCCCCAGATATTTCAAGACCAGCGTTTGACATCTCAGAGGGTATCTGCCACAGGTGCCGGGCTTGTGAGCGAGAGGCCTGCACTGGTCTCCGGGGCAGCAGCTTAGAGACCTTGGAGGACCTTAGAAACAAGGATTCTGCCTTGCACTGCTGTGGGCAGGAGGCAGACCCTGGATGGAAGTTGTAGGAAATCATTTCTCTGCTTTGCTCCCCTTCAACCTCTACTCTGACCAACTTTCCTCCAGCTGACTAGAAGCCAGAAGGGTAATCTTATTTTAAAAAAAAAATAATAGTTTTCAGACTTCTAGCATTATAGAACAGATGGGAGTGGTTGTCACAGGGGTGGGAAAGCAGTGACTCACTGTTCTGAAGGTGTTTGGTACACATCACCCTGTACAGAAAGCTGCAGCCAATTGATGCTGCTCCCTGCAGGACCCTGGGTGCAGGGTCACTCCCAGTCCCCAAATCTCAATGAGCCTATGGACTTGGACTAAGCATGGGGACCCCAACAGAGGAGTTAGAGAAAGGACTGAAGGCGCTGAAGGGGTTTGCAACCCCACAGGAAAAACAACAATATCAACTAACCAGATGCCCCAGAGCTGCCAGGGACTAAACCACTACCCAAAGAGTACACATGGAGGGACCCATGGCTCCAGATGCATATGTAGCAGAGGATGGCCTTGCCAGGCATCAATGGGAGGAGAGGCCCTTGGTTCTATCAAGGCTTGATGTAGGGGAATGTCGATGTGGGGAGGTGGGAGGGATGGGTGGTAGGGTGGGGGAGCACCCTAATAGAAGGAGGGGGAGATAGCGGGTTTCTGGAGGGGAAACCAGGAAAGGGGATAACATTTGAAATGTAAATTTAAAAAAAATCCAATAAAAGAAAATGAAAACAAACAAAACCAAACAAACAGCTTATAGACAACCTCCTTTTCAGTTGGCCAAGAAAAGATATCCTTCCTTCTTCCACTCCTTGTTGATCTTCGGCCACAGTCAATGGGTGCATGGCTTTTGGCCTCTAAGCCACCGCCTGTTTTGTGAGTTGTTCAAACGCAATGCCAAAATAATTAAAACGTCAGGTTTTATGTCTTTTGTGCCCATTTTATTACAACATTCACCTTTTTCACATCAATTTGCAGCACTGCTTTCTACATTAAGGATATTAATTCTTGCGTGTAACACAGGCTGCAGGGAACGTTCTCTCACTGTGCCTCGACATTGGGTTTTATTTATGGTGTTTTTGCTGTCAGGCTGTTCAATTTATAAGTGGTCAAATCTATTAATCTTTTCTTTTATGCATTTGCTCCTGGTTTCATACTTAGAAAGCCTCTTTCCCAGGCCAAAATTATATAAACATTTATATTTTATTCATTCTTTGTGATTTCTGTATTCCCCAAAGTGATTTTTTTTACACTAAAGTAAGGAAATTATTTGGGGATACAGTATAGCGTTGGAAATGATGGCATAGTTTGATTTCCTTTATAATTTGTGGGGCTGTCTTTCACCTTCATTAAATTCAGATGATTTTAGTATGTTGTAAGATGCGTCAGACAGACAGACAGACAGACAGACAGACAGAGATCTAGACTGTCTCTTTTATTCCATTAGCCTGTCTGATACTAAGATTTCATGTCTTCTTTTTTTTTTTTTTTTTTTTTTTTGGTTCTTTTTTTTCGGAGCTGGGGACCGAACCCAGGGCCTTGCGCTTCCTAGGTAAGCGCTCTACCACTGAGCTAAATCCCCAGCCCCGATTTCATGTCTTCTTAAAAATGTAAATTTCCCAGGACCATCTCAACTTAGATTAGGGTGTGGTACACCAAAATTAATTGACAATTATGTTTTGAGATGTGCCTAGTGGCACAGGCCTGTCCCCTCCAGTTACTCTGGCAGTGGGGCAGGAAGATTTTAAGTTCAATTTTGTCTACACGTGAGTTCAAGGGGACTCTGGGAAACCCTGTGAGGCACTGTCTCCAAATAAAAAGTAAAGACAGGGCTGAGGCCATAGCTCAGTGGTGGAACACTTGCCTGGCATGCCCAGGGCCTTGGGTTTCATCCTGAGCCCTGCAGACAGAATGATTAAAAGAAAGGGAGTCTATACTGAGAGGCTGCACAGACTTCTCTATACCGGAACATGTTTGGGTTTGCATTTTTTTTTTTTTTTTTGGTTCTTTTTTTCAGAGCTGGGGACCGAACCCAGGGCCTTGCGCTTCCTAGGTAAACGCTGCATTTTTTTTAAAAGTCGGTTGGTCAGTAATTTATATGCAGCTATGTCTCCTTGCTTTGAGTATCTGGTGGGTGTGATGGATTTGACAGGTTCACACAGCAGGAAGTCACCAGGTCAATTAAGACAGAGAGCTGTCTCACAGTCTCAAGATAGCTCCATCTTCTTTACTACTTTTATTTTAAACCTCAGTTTTTAAAACGTTGGTGAAATTTATCATCTTTACCATTTTTTTTCCTTTTTGGAAACAGAATTTCACGTAGATCAGGCTAGCCTGAAACTTGATATGCAGCTGAGGCTGGCCTTGGACTCTTAGTCCTCCTGCCTCCACCTCCCAATTGCTAGATCATAGGCCTAAGCCACCACACCCCATTTCTAGGCTGGAGACTGAACCCAGGGCTCTGTGTGCACCAGGCAACTTCATCAACTGAGCCACATTCCTAGTTCCTCTTCTCCATCTTGAAATTTATGGTACAACAGTGTTAGGTCCATCTGCAGCGTTGTGTAGCCAATCAGCAGGACTTTTCTTCTTGCAAATCGGGAGCTTCTAACTCTTGAAAGTTCCCTACTCCCTTTCTCCAGCCACCAGAAAATGCCATTTGGCATTCAGCTTTGACAAATTCAGTTCCTCCAGGTACTTGGTGTAAATGTGGTTGGTTGCAGTGTGGGGTTGGCCTTTGTGGGTTGAAAATGTTGGAGAAAAAAAGCCCAACTGTATCTGTACTGAGCTTTGCAGCCATTCCCTCTCCATTCTCTGAGTCACACAGTGGGAGTTCTGATGTATCGTGTGCATAGGTAGCGCGAGACACAGATAGTTCAAAATATGTAACAAGATGTGTGGAAGTAAGACACGCATGCTCTGCCTTCCTCCAAGGAAGCAAACAAGGAGTCTGATTCCCTGGGGTCCTGGAACCTTAGGTGTTGGAGATCACTATGTCTCTCTGTGTGTGCATGTTCTTGTGTGTGCATATATGTACTTAAGTGTATGTGCATGTGGAGGCCAGAGATCAGCCTCAGGGGTTACTCCTCAGAAGTCAGCCACCTGGATTTTTTGAGACAGGTCCCTCACTGGCTTAAGGCTCACCAATTAGGCTAGACTGGCTGCCAGTGAGTCCCTACTACACTCCTGTTTCCACTTTCCTGGGGCTAGGATTGCAACTGTGTGCACGAGGCCTGCCTCTTTGCATGGATGCTGGGCTCAAACTCAGGTCCTCAGGCTTATGTGGCTGACACAAAAGTGATTCCCTGACCCTTCCTTTTCTCTTAAACACCCCTTCGTACCGGGCAGGCCTCTTAGCATCTCACTCCTGCATGCGCCAGGCCCTGATCTCTTTTGCACCGTTTAGTTTTACTTCTCTAACGGTGGTATGCACAGCCCCTCCCAGGGTGCAGGCTTCCAGGACTGGCATTCACTTCCTGCAATGCGTAAGAAGCCCATCCTTATGAATGGAGGTGCTGCGTGGCCGTGCTTTCTACTGGTGTTGAGCCACATTTCATTGTATGGATGCATCAGGATGATTTATCCCTCTCCAAGCTGGACAGAAATTTGGGTTGTTCATGTTTTTGCTATTACTGCCCCATAATTCGTTTTTATAGTGAAAGCGTCTAATTCAAGCTGTAGTAGCTCATCTTCTGTGACAGTAATGAAATGCCTGAAGCTAGAGGCTTTATGAAGAGACAAGGTTTATTTAGACCTCAAGTTTAGGGATTCGATGTCCAAACAGCATGACATCAGCTCTGCTGAGGGCTCCACTGTCTGCTTGGTCTCATGGTAAATGGCCTCACCATAGGCAAGTGCATGGGCATGAGGTTACCTGTCTAGACAGAAAGCCAGAGAGGGAGGAAGACTTGGAAGGACCTGGAAGGTTTTATAGCCACCGGTTCAACAGAGCAAAAGCTCACGATGGATAGCACCTTCAATTCCCCAGTTATTTCCTGTTGGGTTCTGTCTCTGAAAGGCCCCACTACATCTCCACACAGGGGCACATTATACAATATGCAAACTAAGGGGTTACTATGCAGGTGCCAGAGGCACTCAGAGTTAGAGGAGAAGCAAGTACTCCTAGAATATGGAAGTGAGAGGGGAGGGACCGACCTCCTCACAGATCTGAGTAACCAAGACAGAGGACTTACCAAAATAGCCAGCTCTTATAGGAAATGAAAACCAAAACACCAACCAACTAAACACACACACACACACACACACACACACACACACACACACACACACACACTCCTGCACCTTCCCCACTCCCCCCAAACAACAACAACAAAAATAAAAACCAAATAAATAAACAAAAAACAAAACAAACAAAGCAGGGCTGGGAGATGTCTCTTCTAATAAAATGTTTGCCTCTAAAGAAGAGGGACCTGAGTTCAAATCCGAGTACCCATGTTGTTGGGGAGGGTTTTTTTGTTTTTGTTTTTGTTTTTTTAAATAGTAGAAACCTCTTAGAATTTGAGAGAGAGAGAGAGAGAGAGAGAGAGAGAGAGAGAGAGAGATGAAGAGAGAGATTCCTAAAGCTGACTGGCCAGGCTATGTGCTAAGTTCCAGGCCAGGGGAAGTCCCCACATCTAAAACAAGATGTGCCTGAGGAACAACACCTAAGATTGTCATCTGGTATCCACATGTGTAGCTGGGTGAGGGCCTTTTCCTGGTATGTACAAGGCCCTGGCATACATCTCCAGGATTGCAAGAGCAACTCACATACACAAACACACACACACACACACACACACACACACACACACACCACACAAACACACACATACACATACCACACAAACACACACATACACACAAACACACACATACACACATACACACACAAACACACACATACATACAAACACATACACACATACACACATACAAACACACACACCACACATAAACACACACACACATGAACACACACATACACACACACAAACACACACATACACACACACAAACACACACATACTTACAAACACACACCACACATACACACACAAACACACACACACAAACACACACCACACAAACACACATATACATACAAACACACACATACACACATACACACACACATACACACATACACACACACACCACACAAACACACACATGCATACACACACACACACACAGAGTGTCTTGTGATTAAAGTACGGGAGTCAGACCCCAGGCTTCTGTTATACCCCAGCACCGAAGTAGAAAGCTAACACTCAGGGTTAGAAAGCTAACACTCAGACGCACTGCTTGCTGACTGTGACTTTAGACAAGTCACTTGGCCCCTGGGAGTCCCAGTCTCATTGTGTATAAAACAGAGTCAGGAATGTCTCCTTCACTCAGCTGCGGAGGTGGACGAGATTCCATCTGTTAAGAACCTGGCATGGCTTGTGATTCACAACACACCCACGGTGGGTGTTATTCTTAATTGTCCATCTTCGGCAAAACCGAGGTGCAGATTACTGACCACAGGCCCCACACTGCCTCAGCCTCCTATCCAAGGGACGCTGTGGTCCAGGCTGTGGCACAGGCTAGCTTCCTCTGCACCCCACCCCCACTCTGGGCATCTCAACTGCACACCCAGACTCCCACCTGAGCATCGGTGAAGAAATCCCCAGGGAGCCCCAGGAGTCCTCAGCCTCGGTCCCCACAGGCCCCAGCTCTGGCCTATCGATTCGCAGGATCGGAGAGAAGACAAACGCCGGGGAAATTAGAGCCCCATCAGGTGACCATCGTCCACTGCACCCTTCAAAGTGATCAACAGCCCTCTGGCTCTCATCCTGAAGATGGAGGGGAGGGATGACTCCACCAAACTCCAGCCTGTGCTGACGGAGAGCCAGAAACCGTGATGGATGGAGTGCTTGAACACAGAAAGAAAGCCAAGAATCTCTATCCATCACAAGAGGGGTGCAAGGACCCACGTGGCCCCTTGCCTCCAAGCCCCAAGCCCCGGCCCCAGGACTCTAGTTTCGGGAGAGTGAGGGCCACAGCTGCTTGTCTCCACACCTAGTAAGTAGGTCCTAGGTAAACATGAGATCCACGAATAAATGTATGAATGAATGAGTCCTCGTTCTGTCTTTCCTGCTGTTAGAATTTTGTCTAGTCACAATGGACCGGTCAAATGGCCAGTGGGAGCCTCGGTTTTCTCATCTGTAAAATAGAACTATGGGAAGCACTGAGTCTGCATCCCGAGCCCTGAGAGGGTCGGAAGATGAACTATCAGTGAAGCTGGAGTAGAGGTGGCAGGAAAAGGGACACCGTAAGTTCAAGTCTGGACAGGCAGCTGATGAAGAGTGCAGCTGACCCCCAGGATATCTGGTGGCCTCTTTTATCTGGGTCCCATCTGCCTTGGATCGGCCATACAGAGATAGGGCCTTCTGTGTTTTCTGTGGCACGGGGCATTCCTGAGGGACGAAGGATGATTAGGGCAGTAAAGGTCATCGGAAGTCACGAGCGGAGGACTTCTGTGCTTTCCTGGGGCAGGCTCACAGGGCGGAGTTCACAGTGGGAACTTGGCCTTTGTGTGGCATACCAAGGTGAGGACATCGCACTTCATGAGGAGGACAGTGGGAGCTATGGGAGGTTCTGGAGCAGCATATAGACTTGGTAGTCCTTATCTTTGTTAGACAACTGAGGCTTTTACGCCTCCCCGGAAGGGATCTGCGATCGGACATTGGTGCCTGGAGTTGAGGAGTAAAGGAAACGGCCAGGGAGGTCACTGTCCCACAGGGTAGCAACTCTCTACAGGCATGGATGCCAAGAGTCCTTCAGTGCTTCAAGCCTTAGTCTGAATGAACCCCGAGATGAGCATAGAGGGATCCAGCATGGGGATGACAGGGGCTCTGTGCTTCTTACGGTATCAGCAGGGAGCAAGGCTGGGGTTGGGCTAGCCAGAGTTGGGTGAGACCCAGAGAGAGAGTGAAATGACTCAGAAAAGGTCTGTGGATCCAAAGCTAGGCCTCCGCAACAGGCTTGGTGCTGTTGGGGTGACATGGGTACCATTCCTAAGGAGACCCAGGCAGGAGCAGAAGGCTCCTTATCTTTCCACAGGGTTTTCCTTCCTTGACACCTTCCCCAAGCCACCAGGGCCCTGAGGCATGTACCCACAGTGCAGTCATGAGAAAGAAAAGGGGTGCCTTCCATGAAATGTGCGTCAGGGCCCAGAGTCCCCCCTCCCCCCCACACACACTGCCACCTAAAAAAGCACATAGCTCAATCATAGGGTAGCAGAACTGAGGGGATGTGTGTGTGTCTGTGTGTGTGTGGGGGGGGTGGCGACATGCTGTAACATCCAGGTTTGTAAATCTAATCAGTTTGTACAGATCACAGGCTGACTAGCCAAACCCTTTGCACAAAAAGCACTGAGTTCAGAAAGGACTTTGAGTAGATTCCTAAATAGAGGAAGCAACTGTTTGTTTTCTTCCACCCCCAGTTATTTGATCGTTGGATCAAAGCCTTCCCAGGGCCTTGTTGATTTCCAGGACTTGGGCCAGACCTGGGTCAGGCCCGCAGCTGAGGAAGACAGCCCCACCCCCAACCCCGGCACCACAAGGATATGAGCGCCAAGCTGAGGGTCAAATGGAAGCCCTGCTGCAGGGGGCAATAATTCATGGGTGGACCAGAGGTAACCCTGGAGGGCTTCCAGTGGAGATGCTGTCTGGTGTGATCACCATGGATATGTAGGGGTTGTCCTGGGATTTTGGTGCCTGTCAGGTCATTTTCAAATGAGGAAACTCAACTCTTTTAGGGAAAGCCTGGGCAACACAGTCTGCAGAACCTGGTGGAAAGTAAATGCATTTTCTCTGATTCCAGGCTAGTGAGCCTTGGCGGGGGTGGGGGGGTGGGGGGGGTGGTGGTGTGTGGGGAGGTGGGGTGGTTGTCACCTGGGAGACAACGTAGTCAAAGAAGACAGGGGTTCCTGATCTTTCCAAGACTTTTTAACATGAAGGGGTGTTGAATCTTGGCAAATGCTTTCTCAACATCTAATGAGATGATCATGTAAACCAGTAGCCAACATCAAACTAAATGGAGAGAAACTTGAAGCAATCCCACTAAAATCGGAGGCTAGACAAGGATGCCCACTCTCTCCCTACTTATTCAATATAGTACTTGAAGTCCTAGCCAGGGGGATCAGGCAACAAAAGGGGGTGAAAGGGGTACAAATTGGAAAGGAAGAAATCAAAATATCACTATCTGCAGATGATATGATAGTATACTGAAGTGACCACAAAAGTTCCACCAGAGAACTCCTAAACCTGATAAACAATTTCAGCAAAATGGCTGGATATAAAATTAATTCAAACAAATCAGTAGCCTTCCTCTACTCAAAGGATAAACAGGCTAAGATAGAAATTAGGGAAATGACACCCTTCACAATAGTCCCAAATAATATAAAATACCTAGGTGTGACTTTAGCCAAGTAACTGAAAGATCTGTATGACAAGAACTGCAAGTCTCTGAAGAAAGAAATTGAAGATCTCAGAAGATGGAAAGATCTCTCATGCTCATGGATTAGCAGGATTAATATAGTAAAAATGGCCATTTTACCAAAAGCGATCTACAGATTCAATGCAATCCCCATCAAAATACCAATCCAATTCTTCAAAGAGTTAGACAGAACAATTTGCAAATTCATCTGGAATAACAAAAAACCCAGGATAGCTAAAACTATTCTCAACAATATAAGAACTTCTGGGGGAATCACCATCCCTGACCCCAAGCTGTATTACAGAGCAATAGTGATAAAAACTATATGTTATTGGTACAGAGACAGACAGGTAGATCAAAGGAATAAAATTGAAGACCCAGAAATGAACCCACACACCGATGGTCACTGGATCTTTGACAAAGGAGCTAAAACCAGCTAGTGGAAAAAAAGATAGCATTTTCAACAAATGGTGCTGGTTCAACTGGAGGTCAGCCTGTAGAAGAATGCAAATCTATCCATGCTTATCACCCTGTACAAAGCTCAAGTCCAAGTGGATCAAGGACCTCCTCATAAAACCAGATACACTCAAAATAATAGAAGAAAAAGTGGGGAAGAGTCTCGAATACATGGGCACTGAGGAAAATTCCTGCACAGAACACCAATGGTTTTTGCTCTAAGATCAAGAATCAACAAATGGGACTTTGTAAAATTGCAAAGGTTCTGTAAGGCAAAGGATACTGTCATTAGGACAAAATGGCAACCAATAGATTGGGAAAAGATCTTTACCAATCCTACATCAGATAGATGGCTAATACCCAATATATACAAAGAATTCAAGAAGTTAGACTTCAGAGAATCAAATAACACTATTAAAAATGGAGTACAGAGCTAAACAAAGAATGCTCATCTGAGGAATATCAAATGGCTGAGAAGCACCTAAAGAAATGTTCAACATCCTTAGTCATCAGGGAAATGCAAATCAAAACAACTCTGAGATTCCACCTCACATCAGTCAGAATGGCTAAGATAAAAAACTCAGGTGATAACAGATGCTGGTAAGGATGTGGAGAAGAGGAACACTCCTCCATTGTGCGTGGGATTGCAAGTTGGTACAACCACTCTGAAAATCAGTCTGGAGGTTCCTCAGAAAAGTGGACATAGTACTGCCTGAGGACCCAGCTATACCACTCCTGGGCATATACCCAAAAGATGCTCCAACATATAACAAGGACACGGGCTCCACTATGTTCATAGCAGCCCTATTTATAATAGCCAGAAGCTGGAAAGAACCCAGATGCCCTTCGACAGAGGAATGGATACAGAAAATATGGTACAACTACACAATGGAGTACTTGTCAGCTATTAAAAACAATAATTTCATGAAATTCATAGGCAAATGGATGGAACTAGAAAATATCATCCTAAGTGAGATAACTCAATCACAAAAAAACACACATGGTATGTTATAGTGGATAATAGCCCAAAAGCTCGGATTACCCAAGATATGATCCACAGACCACAAGAAGCTCAAGAAGAAAGACCAAAGTGCAGATGCTTCGTCCTTCTTAGAAGGGGTAACAAAATATTCACACGAGGAAATATGGAGACAAAGTCTGGAGCAGAGAATGAAGGAAAGGCCATCCAGAGACTGCTTCACCTGGGGATCCAGCCCATGTACGGCCACCAAACCCAGAAAGAAGTACATGTTGACAGGAGCCTGAAATAGCTGTTTCCTGAGAGCCTCTGTCAAAGCATGAAAAATACAGAGGTGGATGCTCACACCCAACAATTGAACAGAGAATGGGGGCCCCAATGGAGGAATTAGAGAAAGGATTGAAGGAGTTGAAGGGGTTTGCAACCCCATAAGAACAATACCAACCAACCAGAGCTCCTAGGGACTAAACCACCATCCAAAGAGTACATATGGCAGACCCATGGCTCCAGCTGCAGAAGTCGCAGAGGATGGCCTTGTTGGACACCAATGGAGAGAAGCCCTTGGTCCTGCCAAGGCTGGACACCTCCCCCCCCCAGTGTGGGGGAATGTCAGGGCGGGGAGGTAGGAAGGGAGTGTGTATGTAGGGGGGCACCCTCATAGAAGCGGGGGGGGGAGATGGGATGGGGGTTTATGGGTGGGAAAACGGGAAAGGGGATAACATTTGAAATGTAGATAAAAAATCCAATAATAAAAAGCAGACAGGAGTTTATTCTGTGGAGAAGTCTGCCAGGGTCAGTGTCTTCATAAATACAACAAAGAACAACATGTTCAGGACTAAAGCCAGACGTTTGCTGCAGAGCCATCCATCACTCTGTTCAGCCATCCTTCCATTTTCTCTTCTTCTAGTCATCCATCATCTCTCCTACCCGAGTATCCTCTCATCCATCCTCCTCCTCCTCCTATCCGTCAGTCCGTCATCTTTCCTTCCGTCTATCCAGCATCCATTCGTCTTCCCACCTGGCCTCCTCCTCTCTCCTCCCTACGTCCCTGGTAGCATCCCCTGAGCACCTCATGGGTATGGAGCAAACAAGAGAGCCGAGCTGTTCTTAGGGGTGGAGTCCTTTCTTCCTGTGGAGTTTCCGGAAACCACACAAGACAGTAACATAGTATGAAGATACAATGTAATTCATATTCCTGGCTTCCTGAAATCCATCCTCCTCAAATGTTCACCTTCATACCCCCTGTAAGAAGAAAGAAGAGGGGCGGGAGGAGGAGGAGGGGGAGTGAAGAGGAGGAGGAGGAGGAGGACATACTCCGTCATTTCTGATGGGGAACGTGCTGGCAGCAGGACCAGCCGATCTTTTCTGCTGTAACTGATCACCATGCTGTGAAAGGAGGTACCCTACTCCTTTGGCTATCTACAGGCAGGGACAGCAGAGCCCATGCAGGAGCAGAGCCATCACAGTTGAAGATCCTCTATGTCCCCACCCACCCCATGTGAAGACAGCCTGTTCACGCTGTAGGTTCTGGGTAATTATAGTCTTCACTCTTGGGCTCTTCTGAATAGAGCATTAGCTAATTCTTAGTTCTCTTCTCCTTTCCAGGAAAGACAGCCTGGGCCCAGGAGAGTGAGCAACTTCACCATAAGGCAACGAAATTATAGACACAGGAAGTCAGACCTAGACCCTGGCCCACTGATGCTGTACTGTGGGTTGGGGAGGTGTGACTCAGGATCAGGACAGAAGTAACATCAGTGTGTGTGTGTGTGTGTGTGTGTGTGTGTGTGTGTGTGTGTGTGTGTGTGTATGTATGTATGTATGTATGTATGTATGTATGTATGTATGTATACAGAGTGAGCACAGCCAGGGAGAAGGAGAGGTTGAGGCTTGGGTAGGGGACAAGCGAAGCCTCTGAGCTGGGACCACCTCTCCTAACTCACAGAGTCTGAGAGTCTCCCTTAGTCCATCCTTGATCAGCAGTTCAATGAGAAAAGCATTCAGTCCAGCAGGCTGCCACTGTCACTTTATAATAAGACTTGTTTCTTCTACCCTAAGCCTTTAATGACTAAGTTAAGCAAACTGCAGAAGAGGGAGGAGGCTCAGGCAAGTGGGCGGGACATGCTTAGAGACTTGTCACTCACAGGAGGCTGAGTCGTGACTCAGAGACTTCTACACACTGCACCCATATGAACATGCATACACACCTGCAGGTATCACACACACACACACACACACACACACACACACACACATACACACACACACACACACGCTCCTAAAAGGTCACCTCAAGTCCTCAGTGTTGATCATTCAACTTCCAATTGCAGCCCTGCTGTAACACACAAAGAGCCTATCTTCATGCCTCACTTTCTTAATCTGTAAAGTAGATGGTGTCAATCCCATGTCTGACCACATGAATGGTAGAAGTGTACAGAATAAAATGAAGTTGCTAATGCCAGCCTTGATAACACCTCATGGAGCGTTTTGGTGGGTGACCACTGGACAACCTTCCAGGCCCTGCTTGTTTACTTATTTCTAGAATTTCCCTTTTGTTCCTTTAACAGTGTTTTAACAGACTATCTCTGAAGGCAGTCCAGGTTGGCAGCCCTGATGGAGGTTCTGATGTGAGGAGGCCCAGCTTTATTGAGCACCTATTATGTACCAAGCCCCATCCTAAGAACTTTTCCTCATCTGACTTTTTATAGAACACCAACGGCATCCTCACCAACTCTTTGAGATGGCAAAGCAGAGTTCTGACGTCAGAGCGTCTCTGCCCCAGCTCCTTTCACCCCTATAGTTAAGAAGCCATGAAGTCATGGAAGACCAGGGGTCCTCAGGGAAGAAGTGAATCTTAGAGGAGTTTGTTTGTCTTAGTTAAGGTTTCTACTGCTGTGTTTGGACACGAGGGATAAAAGCAAATTGTAGGGGAAAGGGTTGATTTAATCTTCCATCACTGAGGGAAGCCAGGGTAGGAACCCAAGAAGACCATGAACCGGAAGCGGAGGCCATGAAGGAGTGCTGCTCCCTGGCTTGCTCCTCTCGGCTTCTCCAGTTTGTGTTCTCATACAATCTGTGTCTTATATCCATGGCTGGCACCACCAGAGTGGGCTGAGCCCTTCCACATAAATCATCAGTTAGGAAAATGCCTCTCAGGCTTGCCCACAGACTAAGTTTATAGAGGCATTTTTTCCAGTTGCAGTTCCCTTCTTTCAGACGACTTTAGCTCGTGTCAAGTTGACAAAAGAATCAGACAAACAAAAAGGAAACAAGCAAACAAAACCAATAAAACAACAAAACAAAAACAATGAAACAAGCAATAAAACAAACAAAAACAATAGAACAAACAAATCCAACACAACAAACAAATAAAAACTAGCCAGCACATTGTTGGTCCCCATTTCTGTAGCTTTCTGGACTCCAAAGATCAGGGTCTCCTTCCTGTACCCAAAGGCTGACAAGGAAACCAAGGCCTCACCCACCACCCAGCTCAGTGCTGCTCCAGAGAAGGATTCCTGGGCCCCCCCTCACAGGGGATTCTCCCATACCAGGCTGACTCAGGATCTGCTAAGCCTTTTACTGTCACTGTCCCTGGAGAGGCAACCTCACCCACAGCAGCCAACAGCCCCAGTAGCTCTGGAGGAGTGATTTCCTGCCCTGCCTCCCTGGCCCCTCCCCCATCCCCCTCCCCACTTCAACCTCCAGCCCCTCCCCCACACCTAAGGTGTCACATGCTACTCTGGGACTCATGCTGGAGGTTCTACAGAATCCTTTGCATCTCAATCTCCTCTGAGGTGGGCTATGCCCCTATCCTCCCAGTCAGTCCTCCCTGCAGCCTAGTAGGAAGGACAATGAAATCTTGCTTTTAAACACAGGAGGAAAAGCTCAGGGAAGCAAACCCACTCATCTAAGATCCCCCAGCCTGCAGATGGCAGGGAGGGATAAGACCTGAGTCTAAGAGGGTCTGATGACACAAACGTTGGGCCCCCTTTCCACCCTGGCTCTTGGAGACCAGCCTTTGGCTGTGACACTGATCTAACCACGTACCTGACCTCCACCCTATGCTTCTGACTTCACTTGGCTGTGACTGGCAGCAGATGTGGGGGCGGGGCTAGGGGTTGGAGGGGGCGGGGTGGGGGATACAGAATCATAGCCGCCCAACAAAGGACTAAGGCATCTGTCTCTGTCAGGCATCTCAGTGAAAAGCCAGTGTGTCTATGGGATTGGGGTTGAGTGACAGCCAGAGATGTAGCTGTGTACCAGGAGGCGGGGCCTAAGCCTTGCAGCTCGGGTGTCAGGAAAAGCCACGCCTTCCGGTGTGGAGGTCAGGGTCTAGGGAGTGGAAGGCTGTACACCTCAGGCCAGGAAAGAGGCTGTAGCTGTCCTTGGCCTCAGGAAACATTAAAGCACTTCTTCCAGGGCACGGGCTCATAGCTGGAAATGCAAAGATGTCCGTCTTGGGCAAATAAAAAGCCACACTGCAAAAATGCAGGCTGTCCAGGGAAGGTGGGAACTAGCATGGCTTCAGACTCCCAACTAGCACTTCAGTCTGTCAGACAGAGATGAGGGAGGCAGGCGATGCCCTTGCATGATCTCAGGACTGTGAACTCACGGAAGAGTGGCGGTTAAGGTACCACAGACCCAGACTTATCACCTTGGATCTGTGAGGCATCTCTGGGGAGGTAAGTGCCCAGGTTCACCCGTTATTGCCCAAAGCTTACTCCAGCCCTTCTTCGTCATCGTAGGTTTCTGACTCAACCCAGTCCACAGGGCCCCCTGAGCGTGGTTCTGGCTGAACCCTGTGCTCAGTGGGGTTCTCCATCCATCCCCAGAATGTCACTAAGACGAGAGCCATGTGGGTTATTATGTGGGTATCCTGGGGACTCCAGACGTCAGGGCCTGGCCACACTGGGGTAGAACTGGCTGCAGGGTTGCTGGGGTTTCTCCCCAGGCAGCAGGTTGGAATCCACCTTTTTCTCAGCCCCATGGTCCTCAGTACACTGGTCCCGCCCCATTCACTTCTGAAAGCACAGAGGACAAAGTGTGAAGTTGTCCACCTGGGGATGGGGGTGGCGGGGAGAGGAGTCGGGTGTTTAAAGCACCCTGCAGCAGGGACATCATTAGGCTGTGAACATCTTCCCACAGGTCTTCTTCCTACAGCGAGCACTATTTTCTCCTCATTGAGTCCTCCCAGTGAATGCGGGGCTGGGCATCTGAGCGTGTCAAGGATTTGAGGCAGACACTGACAACACACTGCCCAGTCACTTCCCAGGAATGATGGCTCCCATTGGACCACCTGGCAATCTAAGCCCCTTTGTGTTACCACATTACTGTTTTCAAACTCACTCCTAATTTGACAGTAAGGTTGCTATTGGAACGATGTTTTCTCCCTAAGCATATTAGTGAGTATTCTTATAATGTTCATTACCGTTTTGTTATGCGTTTAAAGCATCTCAGATGTAAGTGTCATGAAATGAGGGGCACAGGTCCCTTGGGAATAAATGTGGGAATAGGCTTGCCCAAAAGTCCCAACCACACAAAGAAGGGAAAAGGCCAGAAGGAGCTAGAGATGTGACCCAATTAGGGATCTCTTGCCTGGGCCTGTAAGGGGCCATGGCTTCTCCCTAGCTAGCATAAGTGGGAGTTAGTGTCTTGTAATTTCAGCAGTTGAAGACCCTAGCTTCAAACAACAAATCCAACCAGTGCACTGAGTAAAGTTGTACGCAGCGTATTGTTTCGTATACACCTTTGTGGCTCTCATGTGCTACACGTTTTAAAGGTGATTTAACATAGGAATGATCTGTCCCCTCATGCTTTTGTGTATTCAAACACACACATGCACACACAAATGGCCATCAGGAAAGGCACACATATCTCCACAGAGCATGGTGGTGGCGCCTATGAATTATTGAGTAGTTTGATAACTAATTCATGACTTTCCTGCTACAAATGGTGTCATGAGAAACTCATTGAGTAAAAATCTGGTGAGCCCAGGGCCTTCCTAAAGCTAGAATAACCCAACTGTTTCCATGAATGTGTGAAAGAGGATGGGTGTATGTTGTGTGTGTTTCTATAGGCCATGTGTATATGTGTGTGGATGCCTGTGTATATGCCTCTGTGTGTATGTGCATGTGTATGTGCAAGTGCATGTATGTCTGGGCATTCTGTATATGTATGAATGCACCTGTGTATGTGTATGTGTATGTGCGCGCCTGTGTATATGCCTCTGTATGTGCATGTGTGTCTGTGCTTTCTGTGTATGCGTGCATGCACCTGTGTATGTGTGTCTGTATGTTCTGTGAGTGTGAGCGCCTGTGTATGTATGTCTAAATATTGTGTGTATGTGTGTGCGCATGCCTGTGTATGTATGTGTATATGTCTCTGTGGGTGTGCATTTATGTCCAACCATACCCCTGGCTGTTTGCTGAATGTTGAAGGCATGTTCCCAAGCAACCCCAGGCTTGTCTTGAACTCCTTATCTAGCTGAGGATGTTCTTGGACTAACTAACCAACTAATTAACTAATGTTTAAGAGTGTCTTAAATCCATGTAGGTATGTATGGGCTCCATGTGTGTGCAGTGTCTGCAAAGGCCAAAAGATCCCGGGAACTGGAGTTAAAGACTGTGTTGTGAGCCTCCACGTGGGTGCTGGGAACTGAACTGGGCAAGTGCTCTTCACTGCCGTGCTACCTCTGCTACCTTGCATCCTGTGGTTTACCTACTCATCTGTTGATAGACTTGGATCGTTCCCACCTTCTGGCTATAGTAACAACGCAGTGGTGTCCAAGTACCTGAGCCCCAGCTTTCAATGTCATTAAATTGATTATTTTGTTTTTATTTAAAGTGTGGAATTTTATGCTTACTACTCATTTACTATGCTCTAAATATCTTATTACACTGTGGTGGTTTGGATGAGAAATGACCCCCCCTCTGCTTTCACGGGAACCCCATCTAATCAGTAAGCGGTCCCCTCTGGTCCACTCTCAGCCCCGTTGTCTAGATTCATAATCGTCACCAAGGCTTCGTTTTATTCCACAGACACTTTAAGAATACTTGCAGCTGACACCGGGAAGCAAGGGAGGCCAGACATGATCTCAGCTCTGAGACCTTCAGCAGCCTGCATGACCAGACCAGACAAAGGCGGGAGCCTCTGAGACCCTGTGCCTCAGTGTGTGACGTGACTGGAGCCCAGAGCAAGGTTCTTGAAACCAGACAGGACGCTGGAACCTGCTGGCAGATGCTGCCACAGCCAAGACATCAGGGATGAAAAATCACCCGGCAGACAAAGGGCCAAGGGTGCTTTGGGCCAAGGAAGAAAGAATATTACTAACGTCTTTCTTTTCTTCTTTCTCTCCCTCTCCCTCTCCCCTCTCTCTTTCTCCCTTTCTCCTTTTCTCCCTTTCTCCCCTCCCCCCTCCTTCCCTCCCCCTCCCTCTCCCCTTTTCCTCTTCCTTCCCCCACATCTCCATTTTGTATTTGTGCATGTCCCTGAGGATGCACATGCCATGCACACGTGTGGAGGTCAGAGGAGGACTTCTGGGTGTTGGTCCTCAGGTGCCTTCCACCTTTTGATTTTTCAGACAAGGTCTCTCATGGACTTGCAGCTTTATCATGTTGGCCACATTAGTTGGGCTCCAAGTTCCCAGGGATCGATTGACCCACCCCCCTTCCCCCAATCTCACCATTGCTGGGGTTATAGACACCAATCACCATGCTCCACTCTTTATGTGGGTTCTGGGAAGCTGAGCTTAGGTCCACATGCTTTCAGGCCAGTGCTCTACCCACTGAGCTATCTCCCCAGACCTGCCCCCTTAACACATCTTTTAAAAAAAAGATTTAATTATTTTTATGTGTGTTAGTGTTTTGTTTGCATGTATGTATGTATGTATGTATGTATGTATGTATGTATGTATGTATGTATGTATGTATACACCCACATGTGTGGCTGGTTCCCCACGGGCATCAGAAGAGAATGTCTGATCCCTGAAACTAGATGTCTATGAGCAACGACAAGAGTGATGGGAACTGAACCTGGGTCCTCTGGAGGAGAGACAAGAGCTTTTAACCACTGAGCCATCTTTCTGCCTTCCTTTTAGCATTAATAAAACCCTTTCTCAGGTTTCTAGTCCCTCCGGGAGTCTTTCTTACATAATCCTTCTAAGAACTTTGTGTGGGAGCCCTGACTGAGTGACTGCCTTAGTTAAATTGCCAACTTGACACAATGTAGCCACCTGAGAAGGGAGCCTCTGCGGAGGGATTTCCCTGATCAGAATGGCCTGTGACTGTGTCTATGGAGGGGTTATTTTTGTTGGTACTTGATGTAGCAGGGCCCCGCCCATATTGGTTGGTACTATCCCTAGGTAAGTGGGCATGAGCTTTATGAGGAAGCTAGCTGACCAGGAGCTTGTGATCTAGCAAGCGGCATTCTGCCATGCTTTCTGCTTCTCTCTGTGACGAACTGGGGCCTGTAAGCTGAAACAAACCCTTTCCTATGCTAAGTTGCTTTGTTCACAGAGTTTGTCAAAGGACTGTCAGTGACTAATCCCATTTTACAGATGAGGATGTGGAGGAGTGGTTACCCAACTGAGAAATGGCCGAACTCCCATTCAGCTACGGGTCAACTTGATTCCAGACAGGAAAGTCTGAGCTGCAGGAATTCATTTCCCTGCAAGTGGGACAGGAGTGGCGGGTGGAAGAGTCCACAGGGCTCAGATTCTGGCAGGGACAAATGAGAGGAGTCTGAATAAGGTGACAACTAGGTCGTATTTGGAAATTTTCAAACATAATTCTGACTATCGCAAGGAGAGCCCCTCCTGTTTCCCGCAGTGGGAGAGGAAAAGACCTAGTTGGCTGCATGGCCAGTGGGGTAGAGAGCGAGCAGCGCCCCCCTGAGGCTGGCGTGGGAGTGGCAGCAGGGTCGGATCCGCTATCACTTCCTGCCTGGCTCAGCACTCCTTCCAGTGAACGAACTGCCCTCTGGTGCTAACCTTCCAGGGTCTGAGGTTTCACTAAAGAAAGCGACATTTTCTCTTAAGTTTCTCTCTCTTGGAAAGCCTAATAAGCAACATCTAATGAGCAAGGAGGGCCTCCAGGGCACCGTAATGTACACTATGACAAGTTTTGACTTATCCTGCTCTCTTCCAGAACAATCCTAATTAAGTAGAAGGTGCCAGTAACTCTGAAAGAATTTACCAACTGTCTCTCAAAGTGACTCTGATTAATAGCAGAGGCACAAAAATGTCTCTCTAACCAGGTCACGTGATACAATACAAATGACTGTCTGCTGCTATTTTTAAGTAATGTTTATTAAAATCCCTCGGCGCGTAATAAATTTAATTTACAGCTGCTTGCAGTCTGACTTACACACACAGCCTCCTGTGGTTCAACTCATTAACACACTTGGGGAAGAAATGAGTTTTCTCTCGAATTCTCCCATTCCATTTCTCCTTCCTTATAAGGCCAGATTTCAAGAATCTTGGAGAGCAAACACCCACCCTTGTCTCCAGTACGAACCGTCTTAAATGCTTAATTATGGAAAAGGCACACAGCACAAATTCGTGTTAGATAGCCTGAGGCAGAGAGTTGAAGGAAGACTTTGGTGAGCCACTTAGTGTTCCCACAAGTGATCACCCTCCGTGGGAAGGATCAGATAGGGGAAGCCGGGAGACAATTTGAGTCAGAATCCAGTCAGAGAGCTAGAGACCTCTGGATGAATTTATCACCAGATGGTAAATCCTTTCTAGGTCCAGAGAACAAAGACCTGGGTTCTAATTCTGCTTCTGAGTTGGAGTTGAAAGACAGCAAATGGGTTGAGGATTTAGCTCAGCGGTAGAGCACTTGCCTATCGAGCACAAGGCCCTGGGTTTGGTCCCCAGCTCTGGAAAAAAAAAAAAAAAGAAAGACAGCAAATGACATTAATTGGATTCCTTCCAATTTATGGCCAAAGATCTGAATTCAGAGATGAAATATTTTGGTTGGCTAACATGTTCCCTGAGGGGTCACAGAGGATGCATCTAGAGCCTTCATACACTTTGCATATCAAGAGGTGAAAGTGAGAGATGCTACTCACATTGCCTAATACTCTTAAGAACGTTGTGGAGCAGAGTGACTGAGTGACCGTCTTAGTTCCACAAGGAAGAACAAATTTCCACACATTCCTAATAAAGAAACCACATATTATAGGTAAGTTTAGAACTGTGTGACCCTCCTACGCTAAGAGAAAGAATACAAACCATTTGGTTAGGTATCGTATTCTTTCCCCGGACTCCAAGATGGCATTCTCCTAATCAGAATGAGAAAACAATGTCATCTGTCCTAACCATTCATAGCTCATGGGCTGTCCAAGAACAGGTAGGTGGTGGCTTCCCTTAGCCGTGGGCCACACTTCAACAACTAGGATAAAATAGCCCTTTTGATATGGGGCATGGGGGCTGGGGTGGGGGAACTACTCTACCAGGTTCTAAATGCAGTGCACTGATAGTTTGCTGGAGGAAAGGGGGGTTTCAACATTTAAAAAATGTATTTGTGTGAAGTGCAAGAATATGCATTGACACAGTGTGTGTGTTTGTGTGTGTGTGTGTGTGTGAGAGAGAGAGAGAGAGAGAGAGAGACAGAGAGAGACACAGAGAGACACAGAGAGACACAGAGAGAGACACAGAGAGAGACAGAGAGACAGAGAGAGACAGAGAGAGGATAACTTAGGGAAACAGTTCTCTCCTTCCACCCTGTGGGTATCAGGGACCAAACTCAGGTCACCAGGCATAGCTGAAAATGCCTTTACCAGTTCAGCCATCTCACCAGCTAAACCCATTTCATGCTCCCTTCTTAGAAAGGTCACAGCCATGCTGTAGAGCCCTAGTGGTTGACAAGAAGAAATGCTCACTTTGACTGTGAGTTCACACAATTACCTTGATCTTGGCCAAGCTCTGCTGGCCCAGGCAGGCTTGCTCATGACCAACAGTAGCCATGGATCAGCTAACAAGCTTTGAGGATGTTGAGCCTACAGCTCAAGGTTCAGCTGGCAATTGGCTAATTTAAGGTGTCCTGGGTTCCACAGCCCTTTCACCTCTGCCAGGCTAGTGTGGATAGTGTCTTTATCTGACCACAGGCAGAGAAAGGCATGCAAACAAGCCCAGGTACACAACACCCAGCACTGTCTGGTTAGTTCAGAGCTACGGCAATGGCTGCAAGCTTCAGTGTGAGAGGTCCTGGGTCCCTTGGCATGGCAGATGGGTACGGCGAAGGGTCTGCATTAGTCATTTCTGTGTTGCTAAAGATACCAGGAGTTATCTTGAAAATGCAGAGCGAAGAGGATATTTGACCCACAGAACTGGTGGCTGGGAAGTCCAGGGAGCACAGTGCCTGCATCCAGGAAAGACCACTTTGGCGTCATTGCATGGTGGAGAAAGAGAAAGGGAGAGAACCATAGGGGAGAGCAAGCCAAGCATACAGGCTCTCCCGGTTTTGTCACAGTCTACTCTGCCAAGGATCACTCACTCCTTCAGAATTCCACTCACCTGGAACCATGAAAATAGGTTTTTGGTGGAGGTTTCAGCATGAACCAATCACCTTCTACTGGGCCCTGGCTTCTTAAAGGCACAGTACCTCCATATCTAGATTTACCTGCACACCAAGGTTCTAGCAGATAAACTTCTTGGAGACAAACCACATCAGACACAGCAGGAACACACACAGGGCTACTAATTCAGCTCCAGTTTCTTATAGACGTGTGCAGTAACAGTCACTACCTTGTATCAGTGCCATGTCCCAATATCCTATTAACAGCAAATGCTGGGCATTGTGGACTTGCGTATTGGCCCTGAGCTCTGGTGTCTTCACTCTTACTGCCTGGATGACACCCAAGGTTCAAAATGAAAGGTTTACTCCTGTACTCTTGGTAACTCTTACCAACTATCTGAGACAGCCATCTTATACCTCTTGGGCTTCGAGTTTCCAAGACTGACTGTTCCTGTGACTCAGAAGCACAGTATGCCAGGAATGTGTAGCAGTCATTCCACTCATGGTGGGATATAAGAGAGGAAGAGGAAAAGACTGTGGTCCCAGTGTCCTTTCAAGAACATAAACTCAGAAGACTTCCCAGTAGGTTCTACCTCTTATAAAGTACCTACACTTTATGAAAAGCACCATAGTAAAAATCTGACAGAAATTTTGACCACCTGCTAGTCCCTCCATACCCATCTCTATTGCTCATTATGGCTGTCCTGGTTAACAGCTTCTCTTGCAGCTAGGTATGGTCATGTGATTATGCCCAGGGCTATAGAGCCCAAATAGGAGTGTCATGTGAGACTTCCAAAGGTGGCCTTTAGGAAGAAGGATGTTTCCTTTTTCTCTTCCTTTTTCCTGATGGTAGGGCTGGGGATGTGATAGCTAGACTTGGAGTAGCCATCTTGAACTATAAGGTTAGAAGACTCTTACATGCCAAAGATGGCAATTCTTTGTGCTAGAGAGAACATGGATATTATTCCATGGGGCACTGTATTTCCCACCCCTCAAACACACACACATATGCAAACTTCCCATTTTTTTTCCAGAGAGAAAATAAAATTCTTTCATGCCTAGGCTTCTCTGGACATCGCTGATCACATCTTGTATTTATATAGTATTTTTAAGTTTACAAAACCAATTCTCATTTATTTTTTCTTATGATATTCCCAGGCAAAAGAAGTGATGTTAATTATGTTCTCATTTTATAGATGGAGAAGCAGAGGCTTAGGGAGTTTAAACAGTTGTGCAAGATCAGTGTGTCAGGCAAAAACCTGAACTGTGAGACTTTTGGGTTAAGCTGTCCATCAGCTCAGGGTGTACTCAGACCACCAATCTCACTCCCGTCCTTTATCCTTCTACTGGACATGACTGGACAGGAGAGAAAGGCAGGGAGAATCTGGGGGCACAAGAAAGGAAAAGGAGTCCCTCATTCAGGCATCTGGCTAGAAGCAAGAACTGCAGCACAGTGAACAAGACCATCTTTCTTCTCAACAGCAAACCTGTCATTTTCTAGGAACCTCACCAGAAATCCCATTGACAGAAAGGACATTTGACAACCTCTGTGTAAATCTAGCAATTCCTGTATCACCTGTCAGGTTAAAACTCCATCCAAGGCATCTCGGGAGACACTCTGTAATTCCACTTGTCAAAAACATTGAGAAAATGTATCAAAAGGTTTCTTAGAAACTAGGGAGCCACACAAATGATGTATATGGTTACTGCTAAGACAATCCATTGTGACTTCCCCTTGAGGGGACCATACCTGCCCCTGGGTGTGGCACACGATCCACCCACCCCCTCATTTACATAATGAGTTCCAGGCTGTGGTGGTTTGGCCGTGAATGGCCCCATAAGCTGATTTATTTGACTGCTTGGTCCTAGTTGGCGGAACTGTTTGGGAAGGATTAGGAGGTATGGCTTTGTTGGAGGAGGTGTGTCTAACTGAGGTGGACATTGAGGTTTCAAAGGCCCACACCATTCCCAGTTAGCTCTTTCTGCCTCGTGCTTGCGGATCAGATACAAGCTCCTAGCTACCACCTGGTTGCTGCCATACTTCCCTTCAAGATGGTTATGGACTCTAACTCTCTGGAACCATGAGCCCTAAATTAATCTTTCTTCTATGAGTTTGCTTCGATCATGGTATTCTGCCACAGCAAGCTTTTTAAAAAGTCATTAAGATACAGGCCAAGCAGGGCTACATAATGAGACCCTGTCTCAAAATAGAATAAAATGAAACAGACTTTAAAAAGCATCTCTAATGAAATCCCAGCTCTGCCTGCTCACACTGCCAAGTTCTGAAATTCTTTTCAGTGTCAAATCTGCAATTCCTGAGTTGACCTGAGTCAAAGTCCCTAAAATATTAGAGGAACCTCCTGCAGCTGCTGAGGGTGACGGTGTGAAGCAGCTGAGGGTGACAGTGTGAAGTGACTGCTGAGGGTGACAGTGTGAAGTGACTGCTGAGGGTGACAGTGTGAAGTGACTGCTGAGGGTGACAGTGTGAAATGACTGCTGAGGGTGACAGTGTGAAGTGGCTGAGGGTGACAGTGTAGTGTGAAGCTGCAGCTGAGGGTGACAGTGTGAAGTGGCTGAGGGTGAGAGTGTGAAGCTGCTGCTGAGGGTGACAGTGAAAAGCTGCAGCTGAGGGTGACAGTGTAAAGCTGCTGAGGGTGACAGTGTGAAGCGGCTGCTGAGAGTGACAGTGTGAAGTGACTGCTGAGGGTGACAGTGTAAAGCTGCTGAGGGTGACAGTGTGAAGCGGCTGCTGAGAGTGACAGTGTGAAGCGACTGCTGAGAGTGACAGTGTGAAGTGACTGCTGAGAGTGACAGTGTGAAGCGACTGCTGAGAGTGACAGTGTGAAGCGACTGCTGAGAGTGACAGTGTGAAGCGGCTGCTGAGGGTGACAGTGTGAAGTGACTGCTAAGGGTGACAGTGTGAAGCGGCTGCTGAGAGTGACAGTGTGAAGTGGCTGCTGAAAGTGACAGTGTGAAGTGGCTGCTGAGAGTGACAGTGTGAAGTGGCTGCTGAAAGTGACAGTGTGAAGTGGCTGCTGAGAGTGACAGTGTGAAGTGGCTGCTGAGAGTGACAGTGTGAAGCAGCTGCTGATGGTGACAGTGTGAAGTGACTGCTAAGGGTGACAGTGTGAAGCAGCTGCTGATGGTGACAGTGTGAAGCTGCTGCTGAGGGTGACAGTGAAAAACTGCAGCTGAGGGTGACAGTGTAAAGCTGCTGAGGGTGACAGTGTGAAGCGGCTGCTGAGAGTGACAGTGTGAAGTGGCTGCTGAGAGTGACAGTGTGAAGTGGCTGCTGAGAGTGACAGTGTGAAGTGGCTGCTGATGGTGACAGTGTGAAGCTGCTGCTGAGGGTGACAGTGAAAAGCTGCAGCTGAGGGTGACAGTGTAAAGCTGCTGAGGGTGACAGTGTAAAGTGGCTACTGAGGGTGACAGTGTGAAGCTGCATCTTTGTATCTTACTGCCAGCACTGCCAGCATGGTCTTCCCAAATCACCAGTAACTGAGGCCATTGACATTTGCCTTTTAAAAAACCGTTAGCTCTACCTTACTTTGCCAATGTCTAGCCAGGCTCACCAGGCCACCATCCCCTTCCCCCAGTCATCTTTCCCTCCACTACTTTCATCTCTCATTCTCTCTACTCGTGCCCAAGAGAGCATAGTCAGATATGTTAGCTATGTATCTCATCACCATGGCAAAATTCTTAACAGGATCAACTCAGGGACCGAAGGGTTCGCTTTGGCTCCTGATTGCACAGCTAGCCCTGGCAAACGGTCCATGGCGGTGGGCTCGTCAGTCTGCTTTCTCACATCTTGGAGGTAGACCAGAAGTAGATAAGTTAGGCTGCAACAGGGGTCACCCCCTCTCTCCCCACCCCTGTGGTTCCAGTCTATCACCTAGGTCCTAATGGTTTCACAACTTTCCAAACAACAGCACCAGCCAGGGACCAAGTGTTCAACCATATAAGCCCGTGGGGAACGTAGCATGTTCAAGCCAGAACCCCAGGGAACAGCAACCCTAGGACTCCACCCAGCTGTTCAAGTCTATATGTCTTTCTCCCATGACACTTGCCTTGATTCTTCATCCTTCCCTAACTTTGTAGAGGGAAAAGGACAGCTCCAAGTCCCTAGACCCAGCCCAAGCACAGCACTCGGGGAGAATCAATGTGGGACGGGGGAGAGGCACTACCTGGGGAAAGCTCAGGGTTGGAGCCAAAGAATGTTGAGGGCCCTGCTAGGAAGTAGAGGGTAAAACCGTCAGGGTAGGAGTACAGCATATGTGTGTGGCAGAGGTTGGAACTGAGTGTGCACAGGAAGCCACTATGGATGGCACCAGGAAGAAAGCATATCTGCTCCCAGAGCTGAGAGCTCCAGGTTCTTCTAGTGCTTTGTAGCTTGTGGTCATGTGTGTTCACACCACACTATGACAGTCACTTTCCTTCCTGTTCCTTTTTTTTTTTTTTTTTTTTTTTGGTTCTTTTTTTTCGGAGCTGGGGACCGAACCCAGGGCCTTGCGCTTCCTCGGTAAGCGCTCTAACCACTGAGCTAAATCCCCAGCCCCTCCTTCCTGTTCTTTATCACCCAACAGAAGTTCTTAGAAGGAAGATGGGGACCTTGTTCAGCCATTCTGATTCCCAGGGCTCAAGGCCTGGTACAGAGCCTTCAATGCAGACACGCTTTTTGAAAGCCAAGTGAGGGAGGTGGCAACAATATTTAGAGAGCTGTGAACCCCAACTGGTGTTTCTACACCAGACCTTGAGAAAACTGTGCACTTCCGAGAGTCATCGGGAACAAGCTATGTGCCCGGCTGGCTGGTGCCAGTGTGAGCGGCAGGTCTCCAAGCTCCTGGGTGCTTCTGACATTTCTAACTAAAGTAAATGGCAAAGCCCTCCCTCCCTGCAAGATCTACAAAGCCTGGAGCCAGACAGGTTTCCAAGCGGAAGCCATTCCCAGAAAATCCTACTGTAAACAAGAAGCTGTAGAATTCAGTGAGTTCCCCCTTGGAGGAAAAGTCACCCAAACCTTTAATCATAAAGCAGGGGATGGGATACAGAACCTTGCAAACCGTCTCTTTTCATTCACTCACTCAGCAAATACAAGTTGGGCTACAGAGAGTCCAGCTCCAGTCTGTCTTGGGAACACAGCACATCTTGAGCTCCCAGATGAAGTCCTCCAAAGCAGAGCAGAGAACAAGTCAGGGCGCTCCTGGTTTAGGTGGGAAATTAGCCCAGAAGCAAGAAAGATGGGGCGAGAGGATTGGGCAGGAGTCAAAGTAGTGCTGTAGAGATAGGGGCTCCTTCCACTAGGGCCCTCAGAAGAGTGCAGAGGATCTTAGAGCCAGTTGTGCAAGGTAGAGAGTCTAGGTGTGCTTACAGCAGCCTGATCTGTCATGCCAGTAGCACTATAGTCTATGTGCTACCCATACCTGTGGGGTTAGGTTCCTACACAGGCTTACTGGACTTTCATGCAAAGAAATAAGAAGATGTTGCAGCAGGAATGTAGGGGCTGAGAGACAGAGGACCGTCCCCACAAGTCCTTTGGACCCATCAGTGGGCTGAGGGGACGTAGTATGCAACCTCTGCTCCAGACAACAGAGAAGGAAGCTAAACTCCCGCCCACCGGGATCACACCTGCAAGTGAGGGAGACAAGTCACAAACGAAAGAGATAGGTAGTAGAAAGTGTGTGCTAAAAAGCACGGGACATTGAGGGGGTTGAGAGTGAGGGCTTGCCCCAAAGCCTGGGGACATGAATCTGATCCTTGGGACCCACAGGGTGGAAGGAAAGAAATCATTCCTACAAATTGTCCTCTGACCTTCACATGTGAAGTGCAAGAGCTGGTGGGTTGATATAAACGAGGCAGGGCTGTGTGGCTAAGTGTCCCCGTGTGTTTGGTGTAGAGATCACAGAATAGCCGAGATGACTCAATTTATAGAGAGCAGAAGGTCATTTGTCCCAGTTTGGGGGTTTGGAAGTCCAAGACTGAAGTGCTGGGAGGTTTGGTGTCTGGCAAGAGCCCTGTCTGTTTCCAAGATAGCATCTTGTACCCTTTCCATAGGAGCACTCATCCAGTCTGAGGCAAAACCCTCATGACCTAAACACCTCCCACTAGTCCCCAGCTTCCTCTCTGGGCTCAAGGTCCCACATGAACTTGGATGGCATGAAGTACTCAAACCACAGCAGTGTGAATTGTTGACAAGTCCTGGCAACTGGACAAGAGCTGTCTAGACGTCTGGAAGGACCTGGCTGAGGCGAACTCAGGTCAGAGGGTTTGAGAAATAACAAGATGGTTGACCTGGAGTCGCAGGGATTGGGCGTCTATGACCTCAGCAGGCTGCAGAGAGACAAGCCATGGGAGACAAGAAGGGAGTTCAGCCCAACAGGACTTGGTGGCTGGTGTTGGTACAAACTTCAGGAGTCTGACCCTTAGTAGCTTATTTTAGGCATATTTAAACGTATCATACTTTGGTGAAAACTTTTCTGGAAATAATTAACTCAATCCCACCATGCACAACAAAACATACATAGTTCCCTTGAGGATCAAGGTCAGCTAACTACAAATCAGATGTGGCTACATCAAAGCAAACTGGGAAACATGCTGGGCATCTCAGAGGGAGCCGCTGGCCATGGGTCTTTAGCTAGTGACGGCTCTGACTTAGGGAGGGTAAGACAGGAGCAGAGTCATCTCCTGGGACACTGAGCTGGAAGAGATAACAAGGCCAGAACTGAACTGGTTTCCAAAATTCTTCAAGGTCTCATCAATTATAATAGAACTATCATAGAATCCATAGTGCAACCAAAAGTGTATCAATGTCACTACGTAGCCACTAAAGGTCATATTAGAGGGTATCTAACCCTTCTGGAAAGTTCCCCTAGACCTGCATCGACATTTTGCTGAATGGTTGACCCTGCGAATATTGATAATTTCTACAAAATAAACACCCTTTGCGTTTGCACACTATTTGAGTCTGGGGTCTTCAGTGATTCTTAGACTTAAACAGCTACACAGTTAGAGACAAGGTCACCGGTCTAGTAAGCACATCTGGGCACAGCCCTTCTGGGCAAAAATAACTGACATCACATTCCTTCCCTTGAAGGAACAACCGGTGTGTGTAGCATTTCAGTTTCTCCTATTGATTATCTGTGAGCACAAAGACCTCCATACTTTCCACAATGGGGGTCGCAGAAAGGCTGTGGAGGAGATGTGAGGGGGAGTCTGGTTCATAGGCTCTCGACGTTGGGTTGGTTTAGCAATGCTGCCTCGCCAGCCCTTTTGGATGTAAGATGGATTGCAGATGCCCAGCCAGGAGAGGAGGCTCAGAAAATCTAAGAAAACTTCCCAGATCTGTCCTGGAGTCAAGTGACACCAAGATCAGACTTCTCCCGGCAGTCTTTCTGAGTCCTGTTCCGGCCTATTTTCTGTTGTCATAAGAAAATATCTGGGGCTGAGTACTTTGCAGAGAAAAGAGTTTTATTTAGCTTATAGTTTTAGATGTTGGAAACTTCCTTTTTAAATACGTTTTTTAGGAGTTATTTTTAATTAACTATACGTGGGGGGATGGCTGGATACCCACAGCCTTGTGTGGAGTTACAGGTGGTTGTGAGCCCCCACATGGGTTCTAGGAACACTACTTGGGTGCTCCTACACTAGCACTTGCCGCTAACTGCCAAATCATTTCTCTTGCAAGAGTTTGAAATATTTAAAACCAGGATTGGTGGGGGCCAAACAGTAGACATCTTCATATTGGACGTCCATGCGAAAGCATCCGTGTAACCCAGGATCTAGTGAGGGCAGTCCAAATTTTGCATGACAATTCACTTTTGCAAGAACTAATGCAAGTCTCATGAGCTCTGCACTCACACACAGAGCAGGCCACGTGAATCCCTTTTAAGGGCAGTGCTTGTAATAACCTAACTAACTCCTACTAGGTCCCACCCAGAAAGGTCACAATGTCTCTTAGTATCATCACATTGATGACTAAGCCCTAACACATGAACTACATTAAACCCATCTCACAATCATATAATTAGACTCCATTAAGAGGTGTACTGTGCTAGGCCTGAGATGGATAGGAGAGCGCCACGGGAATTAGCAGGATTCCCAGGAAGAAAGGGGATTGTGGGCAGAGGAAGGAACATGGGCAAGGACAAGGAGGTATAAGGCAGCAGGCGTAAAGATGTACAGTATACATAATGTATAGTATACATACATAAAATGTACAATAGAAAAGTGAGCCAGACCGGGAGGAGCCTGGGGTGGACGGTCCTCCAAGGCTATGTTGGGGTTTCTTCTGGACCATTTGAAGCAGGGAGAAGACACAGTCCCATTTGCAGTTTAGTGCTGTGCGTAAGAAATGTGAGACCTCAGAGAGTAGAACTCTCTTCCTTTCTGACGGCTTCTAGCTGCCACAGCACATGTTGGTGCCCAGCTCAATCCAGGACCTGGAGCTGGCTCTGCCCGTCGGGCTGGCATTTGGACTCAGTTGCCCTGGCCAAAAGATTGGTCAGCCAAATGGGCCCAACCAAATGTTCTCTGGATCTCTTGTTTGGACTTCCTTTTGATGTAGAAAAATGGCCCTGGCCCAGAGTGACAATCAACTATGCCCAGACCTGAAAACTTCTCCAACTCTTGGCTCTTTCTTAGTGGGAAAGGAAGGGCAACAGGAAGGCTTGGGATGTTGACTCCATGGTAGAGCGTTTACCTAGCGCTCTTGATGATCTGGGCTTGATTTCCAGTACTGACAAAAAGTGTGTGTCTGTGTGTGTGTGTGTGTGTGTGTGTGTGTGTGTGTGTGTTTGTGTGTGTGCGTGTGTCTGTTTGCCTGTCTGCCTCTGTGTGTACGTATGTCTGTGCATTTGTCTGTCTGGCTCTCTCTTTCTGTATGTGTGTATTTGTCTGTGTGTGTCTACAGGTCTGTCTCTGTTTATGTATGTGTCTGTCTGTGTGTGTATGTATGTCTCTGTGTGTGTTTGTGTTTCTCTGCATGTATATATTTGTGTGTGTGCATGTCTGTCTTCCTCTCTATATGTTTATCTCTGTCTTCGTCTCCCCCTTCCTCCCCCTCCCTCTTTCTCTCTGTGTATATAGGGAAGATAGGGATAATTTTAAGTCAAAGTAAAAGTCTGGGCTTCTTCCTGGCTCCTTTATGCCCACTTCTAGCCTCCAAGCTTCAGACTAAACGTGGTGTTGGGAAAAGAACAAAATTGCATTTTGAGGTGAAGCAAATTCGTCTGCCACACACCACTGAGGGCAGATTGCTGCTTCGCTTTTAGGTCATTGACAGAAGGTGGGACAAACCACAGAAGGCCCAGTGATGTCTCCGAGAAAGCCCAGGAGAAACATGCGGCCCCTCCCTCAGACCCAGTGAATGGTGAAACATCCTCTCTCCAGAGGCATAGCTGTCTTGTGCTGTGCCACATGGTTAACTGAGCTGGAAGTAGTGGATGACTGGGGTAAGGCCAGTGTCTTTGTAGATAACCATGTTTATCTACATGCAGCGTTTGAAAATGAAACGGGAAGCCTAACAATGAGCATTTCCTTCCTAGCCTAATGGGCTTCTGTTGTTTTCTTCATGTTTTGCTCAAGAACATTCTGGATGCCGATTCACGTTCCTGTACCACGTTTCCCTTTACCCTTCAAAACCATTACAGGTAGTGGGTCCCCCTTCGACCAGCTGCTATTTGATAACCTTCAAGAATCATCTGTGTTAACTCTCCCCAAAACACCGTGACCTAATTATATTTAAATACCATTCTAAACCATAATGGGGAGAGGAATCGGGTGTCAGGACTTTAAAAACTCCTCAGAGATTGATATAGTGAAAATCAAGGTGTCTTCTAGCTCAAGAGTTCGCATCTATTTGTCTGTTTTTCTGTTCGTTCTGGAGACAGAGTCTTGCAATGTAGCCCAGGCTAGCCTCAAACTTGCGATCCCTTCCCCTATGCTGCAATGCCTGGTGAGAGCCTAAAGAACACCATCTTCGTATTTAAGGAGCCACTTCATTTGATTGCACACAGCCACGCAGATGGTCCTGATAGAAAATATTCCGGTTGCTACATTGTTCCACTTCATTTGAAGTATACGGCCACAACCTCTGGGGCACATAAACCCCTTAGTTTTATGTGTCCCAGAGGTTGTGGCCACATACATCAAAGGCAGTGCCCCAAGGATGCTAGAGGAGAAACTCCTTGTAATAACCCATCATGGGTGTGCACTCCAGGGCAGGAAGAAGGAGAAGTGCAAGAGAAGCGGGATAGGAGAGAGGGCAGCTCACGGGTGATGCTGAGCCAGCCGCAGCCTTGCCAGGGAAAACAGCCAGCTGTTCAGTTGCGCAAGACATATTGGACTAAGCCATACGGAGCCGCAGATGAAGAAGGGGAGATAAATCATCCACAGATCTTCCTGGACCCTGTCATTGATCAAAGTCCATCCCCCTAGAGAGTTGGCTCTCCTACACTGCTGGGTCTATTCCTCAGCCCACGTTGATAGCTGGAGGGGAAACTGGCTGCTTCAGCTCACCATGTGAGGTTGGGAAGACAGAGATTCTGTGATTCCAGCCCGCTCTGGTTGTAATCCATTGCTGCAATTGCCTTTCCCATGGTGGGTACCGTGGCAGCTGTGTTCGGGGTTAGCTGCCCACGGGAGGGAGGGAGGGTGGGACCGTTGGAGGCATCTTGTGATTGGACGATGGTAGCAACTTCAGCTCTCTCCACTTAGCAGTAGGAAGAGTAAGCAGACCTGTAGGTGCCCCAACCATCCTCTATGTTCTGGTTCACTTCCTCTTGTCCCCGTTAAGACTTGTTATAAAGCCTATTGTCCCGATGTGGAAGTGTCAAGAGAAAGTAAGGCCTTTAAGAGCTAATCAGGAAGTTCGAGGTGCTCGAGGGTTCCTGTGGGTGGCTTCCTGTGAAAGCTGCCTTCCCTGTCACATGGCTTTGCGTAGCAGCCGAGAAGGTATTGGTGCCATGTTCTTGGGCTGATGGAACCAAGAGCCAAGATCAGCTCCGTCCATTATGAATTCCCTGGGCTTAAGGGTTCTATGACAGGAAATAGACTGAGGCAGATGCAGCTCCTGTCCTCTGATATTTACATCTAATTTAAGGACAAAATTACCATCAGTCTGAAATCTGAGAAAGCCCAATCTTGGATGTGGTCAGTTCCAACTTCCTAAAAAAAAAAAAAAATGACGGCAAGGATTAGTAAGCTAGGCTGGAGTTTGGTCCCTGCAGCTGCCCAGAGGCCATGATTGACACCAATTATCTTTCCCTTCCCCCTCGGCTGTTCTAGGTTTCCATCTGAAGCTCTTAACCTGAGGGTGTCTGGATGCTGGAGTTGCTCGTAATGAAGATCTCCGACTGCCAGGTGCCATAGCAAAATCGCCCCAGGCTGGGCAGCTCCGTCAACAGGGACTGATTTCCTTACAGTTCTGAATGCTGGGAGTTCCAGACTGAAACTCAGCCATCCCTGATGAGGGACTTGTGCCACTTTGCTCTAACCATGACCTTTCACCTTTGCTCTAGGGTGATGGACAGAACTAACAAGCTCTGGGTTTTCTTACCTTTCTGAAAATAAGGTGTGATTGCCCCCGACTCCCATCCATAGTAATTAAGCTTAATTACTCCTGAGAACCCTGTCTCCAGATACAGCTACACTGAGAGTGAGAGCTTCATTGTAGGCATCTGGGGAGACCAGAATCAGCTCCTGGCACCAGGCATACACCTCTGTGTGATAACAGCCCTAGCTTCTACCCCCTCCCGGAGTCCCTCTTACTCCTGTTCATTGACACGAGGATTCCAAGGTGCCAGGCCACAGTCCGTGTCTAGTTTAGTGGGACCCCTCCATTGGCAGATAGTTTACACCTTGGAATCCAGGTCCATTAGTTTTTTGAAGTCCAAGATGGCTGGGACAAGAGGCGTAGCTTTGCAGGTTTCTCCCCAGAGAGCTGGACTCACGGGCCAAGGTGTTCCTTCTGCCTGGTTTCCTGACTTGTACATTTTAGTCACTGCGAATACGTCTTCTGGCTCCTTCTATCTCCCAGGGAGCAGCTCTCTAGTCCAGGAAATCTCATCTCTAAGCTGGATGACACAGTTCGTTCTTCCGTGGAACACTCCAGTGCCTGTGGAAGCACAGGGTGACCAATGAGAGAGGTCCTGCCACCACTTCACACTATCTCCACAAATC
The DNA here is from genome assembly GCF_021556685.1 of Rattus norvegicus. Classification (NCBI taxonomy): domain Eukaryota; kingdom Metazoa; phylum Chordata; class Mammalia; order Rodentia; family Muridae; genus Rattus; species Rattus norvegicus. The sequence goes on along the minus strand of NC_141539.1, from coordinate 128,466,678 downwards.
TAGCCATTCACTGCCTACAGCCCCCCCTACATCACTAGAGTTTTTTTTTTTTTTTTTTTTTTTTTTTGGAGCTGGGGACCGAACCCAGGGCCTTGCGCTTCCTAGGTAAGCGCTCTACCACTGAGCTAAATCCCCAGCCCCCACTAGAGTTTTAATTGTGTTATTTGCACGGTTTTTTTGAGACAAGGTTTCTCTGTGCCCTGGATGTCCTGGAACTTGGTTTACACACCAGGGTGGCCTTGAACTCACAGAGATCCACCCTGCTTGCCTCTGTCTTCTGAGTGGTGGGATTAAAGGCACACACCACTACCACCTGGCCGTATTTGCATATTCTTTTTTTTCTATTTTTTCTTTATTAACTTGGGTATTTCTTATTTACATTTCGATTGTTATTCCCTTTCTCAGTTTCCAGGCCAACATCGCCCTAACCCCTCCCCTCCCCTTCTATATGGGTGTTCCCCTCCCCATCCTCCCCCCATTCACCCTCCCTTCCAACAATCATGTTCACTGGGGGCTCAGTCTTGGGCAGGACCAAGGACTTCCCCTTCCACTGGTGCTCTTACTAGGATATTCATTGCTACCTATGAGGTTGGAGCCCAGGGTCAGCCCATGTATAGTCTTTGGGTAGTGGCTTAGACCCTGGAAGCTCTAGTTGGTTGGCATTGTTGTTCATATGGGGTTTCAAGCCCCTTCAAGCTCTTCCAGTCCTTTCTCTGATTCCTTCAACAGGGGTCCCGTTCTCAGTTCAGTGATTTGCTCCTGGCATTTGCCTATGTATTTGCTGTATTCTGGCTGTGTCTCTCAGGAGAGATCTACATCCGGCTCCTGTCGGTCTGCAGTTCTTCGCTTCATCCATCTTATCTAATTGGATGGCTGTATATGTGTGGGCCACATGTGGGGCAGGCTCTGAATGGGTGTTCCTTCTGTCTCTGTTTTAATCTTTGCCTCCCTATTCCCTTCCAAGGGTATTCTTGTTCCCCTTTTAAAGAAGGAGTGAAGCATTCTATTTGCATATTCTTAAACTACCACCCCCTATCATTTACCTCCCTCATAGAAAGCAGCTCAGGTGTACACCTCAGGCCCTTTCCTGTGTTTCATTCCTGTCCTTGAACAAAGATGGTGTCTTAGTTTGGGTGTTCTTGATCTGAAGAGCACCGTGACCATAGCAACTCTTATAAACATTTAACTGGGGGTGGTTTACAGTTCGAAAGTTTAGTCCATGATCATCATGACAGGAAGTATGGCAGCATGCAGGCAGACGTGGTGCTAGAGAGGTGACTGAGAGTTCTACATTCGGATCTGCAGGTAGCAGAAAAAGACAGTGAACCGTTAGGCCTGGCTTGGGTTTCTGTCCCCCGCCTCATGCCACACCTGCTAATTGTGACACTCTCTATGAGCATCTAGGGGTCATTTTCATTAGACCAGCGCAGATGGCGTGCACCAATGTTCTAGCTAGCACCAGTATGGTGTATAAGTCTGTACGGAGTTGAAGGTCTGGCTCTTTTCCCCACTACTAGACTTTGAGAAGAAAGTCCTGCTTCAAACTGAAGAAGGGATATTTCTGACCCGAGAATCTGGGCCAACTGTCTAGCAGCTAGCCTGCTGTTTCTGGAGCCACTCAAGACTGACTTTCAGTCACACATTGCTGGATAGCTGTTATTGCTGGCCATCAGACTGCCCAGTCGCATGGTCCTTCTTTTCCTTCTGGTGTATGTGTTCGTGAACTCTGTATGAACATGAACATGGGGACACATGCCCATGTGTATCTAACTGAGATTCTCATGCCTACAAGACAGTTTACTGACTGAACCATGTCCCCAGACCTTGAAATGTATATATTTCATTTAACCTTTTATTGATTCTTTGTGAATTTCATGTCCTTCTCCCCAGTCCCACTCATCTCCCCCTCCCCCTCTACACGCTTTACAAGTTCATCCATAAGGTAAATGTAGGGTTGGACCAACTCATAGCCCTGGATCTGGGCCTGGTGGACGGCTGAGTTGGTCAGCCCACCAGCTCTCCTGTACCCACACCTCCAGGGTGAGCTCTTCAGTACTGCCCCAGATAGCTCACTGAATGCCACAGCTAGCAAGGGGCAGAGCCAGCCCTCCTGATGTCATGTCCTCAGGGCCAGCTCACTCATGCCCACGCCAGCGGGGTCGGCTCTATTATGGTGCCCAGTCAAGGTTGCCAGGCCCCTGCTCTCCTAAGCATTTCAGCCAGTGAGGGGCAGGGGCAGCTCTCCTGTTCTCGTGACTTTGGGGCCAGCTCTCCCACCTGCCATAGGGGGCAAGGGGCAAGGGGTGAGGGGCATCTCTTCCTCTTCCACAGACATGTATATTTTTTTAAGTATAAAAACAGACAGACGAGCTACTCTGAGGGAAAAACCTTAAGTTCATTCAGAATAAAAAAGGTAGAGCATCTTTGAAGAAGGACCATATGGGTCTGGAGACATATCTTAGTGATAAACATCTGTTCCCTAAGCTCAATCCTCAACACCTACATAAAAATCCAGGTTTGCAGGTGCATACTCATATTCCTAGTATTGGGGAGGCAGAGACAGGAGGATCCCTGGGCTCAGTGGCTGGCCAGTGGCCTAGCTGAATCAGTGAACCCAGGGTCTAAGAGAGGTAGGGAGGCAGGGATAGGGAAAGGAAGAGGGAGAGAGAAGGAGGGGAGAGGGAGGGAGGGAGGAGAGAGGGAGAGAGAGAGAGGCAGGGAGAGGGAGAGAGAGAGAAAGAGATAGGGAGAGGGAGAGAGAGAGAGAGAGAGAGAGAGAGAGAGAGAGAGAGAGAGAGAGAGTGCCCACTGTTTAGTTAGGGTTTTACTACTGTGAACAGACACCATGACCAAGGCAACTCTTACAAGGATAACATTTTTTTTAAAGATTTATTTATTTATCGTATATAAGTACACTGTAGCTGTCATAAGACACACCAGAAGAGGGCATCAGATCTCATTACAGATGGTTGTGAGCCACCATGCGGTTGCTGGGATTTGAACTCAGGACCTCTGGAAGAGCAGTCGGTGCTCTTAACCACTGAGCCATCTCTCCAGCCCACAAGGATAACATTTAATTAAGGCTATTTTACAGGTTCCGAGATTCAGTCCCTTATCACTAAGGTGGGAGCATGGCAGCATCCAGGCAGGCATGGTGCAGGAGGAGCTAAGAGTTCTACATTCTCGTTTGAAGGCTGCTAGCAGAATCCAGGCAGCTAGGATGAGGGTCTTAAAGCCCACACCCACAGTGACACACCTACTCCAACAAGGCCACACCTACTCTAACAAGGCCACACCTACTTCAACAAGGCCACACCTTCTTTTTTTTTTCTTTTCTTTTTTTTTTTCGGAGCTGGGGACCGAACCCAGGGCCTTGCGCTTGCTAGGCAAGCGCTCTACCACTGAGCTAAATCCCCAACCAAGGCCACACCTTCTAATAGTGCCACTCCCTGGGCCAAGCGTAGACAAACCATCACACCTGTCTCAAAAATCAAGGTGGAAGGCACCTAAGAAACAACATCTGAGGTTAAGGACTGAACTACACAAACATGTGCACACACCTACACATGCACACCTGCAAGTGCACACCCTCACACCTACATGACCACACTCATACAGAACTGTTTATATGTCAATCAACACTCTTGTTAGCTTTCTCTCTGTCCCCCACCTACTTACATGCGATGTCACAGAGCAAGGTGTCCTCGCAGCCATGAGAGACTTGGTGCCTCTGTGAGTTATGCCCACATTGTGACTTCTGACTTGATATATTCCCCCGGCTTTTGCCATCACACTGCCCTGTACAAGCGAGTTAATTTCCACCATCATCGATTCCAGCTCCTGGCTTTCAGAGCAGAGCCATTTGTTGTGGTAAATATTAATTGGGGGTTTCTACCCCACCTTAGATCACTTAGTTCCCAAATAAAAGACACGAAACCTTTATATTTATCATGATTCTATTTTAACAATGGAAAAAATAATTCATCAACATGCTAGAGGGCCTTGGCTGCTAAACATTTTCATGCCTATCTATTCAAACATCTCTGCAAGATTATAAGGCCCAATCTATTCCCTATAGGAGCCCTGATTTGGACACAAGATACAGGGGTCCTGTGCACTCGGTCTCCTTTTTCATTAGTTATCCTTCTAACCAGGTCCTTGGTTTTCAGTCTGTCTGGTGTGCAGTAAGAGTGTTCCTCAAGCTTTTTTTTAATGAGGCATGGCTTAGGCAATCAATGCTCTAACTCCATTTTTTTATTCCTACAATGTCAATGATCCCAGAAAAGGTCCCTGACCAATCTCACATTCTTACAATGACCATTGCTCTCACTCTGAAGCCTTTGATCCCATAAAGCGATGCCTCCACCAGTTCCTCATTCCCATTAGCCACAGACGAAGCTTTAGCCATTCCCGTGCTGGCACTGGAGAGGCGGTTTTGTGTTTTTCCACTCTTCCAGATGAACTTAGTTCATTAGCACCTGTGGGTCATGTACAATTGCTTGTAACTCCAGCTCCAGGGAATCTGATGCCTTCTTCCGGCCTCTGAATGCACCTGCACTCCTGTGTGTGTAGCCATACATGTAATTAAATTTTTTTTTTTAAAAAAGACTCAATCTAGCCGAGTTGACAACCAAGATCATCCATGCTTGCAGGGACAACCTACATGTACCATAAGTGGTCTTGCCAAGCAGACTTTCTCCGTGAGATGTCGGGCTTGGACCTCTCAGTAAGCAAGGCCATGCCTGGCAGGTCTGTTAGAGTAGATGGAGACGCGCAGAGGACTGGTGAAGCACACTCCGGGTGTGTCTGTGACAGTTTCTCCAGAGATAATCGACAGATCAGAGAACTGTTTGGGAAAAGACACTTCCTGAATGGGAGAAGCGCCATCTGATGGTCTGTGAGCCTACACTGGTGAAAAAGGAGAAGGGGTTTTCTCAGTCCAGAGGGCACAAGCTACTCCTATCAAGAGGTGATTGGGGGAGGGGCTGTTACCATCGTCAGACCCCCATAGGTTCTCTACTATTTGACTACAGATTTGCATCAGTGATTTTCTAAGCTTCCAAGCCGCCTGCCTTCATCTGGGGCTTGGTTGTTGTTCTCTCTTGTTCTGAGGTGCCCAGCTTTGTGCACTTAGTCATTTATTTCCTGAAGCCTGCAGCCAGATCCTGTGAGACTATGTGGCCTCTGATTGTGTACACCCGTCTAATAAATCACCTCTTATTAGCCCATTCTGCTTGTTTCATTCCTCTGGAGAAACCTGTCAGATACTCTTTGGTGAGGAACAAAATCCTAGAGCAACAATAAGGTGGTGTGGTGGGGCGGAAAGGGAAGGACAGAGGCGAACACAAGATTAGATGTTATCAAGCTGGAGGGTGCTGTCCACTGCTCTGCCACACCTACTGGAAACACCTAATAGGCCAAATGAAACCACTAGATTCCATAGCCAGGCCTCCCTTCATTCTTCATCTACTGTCTTCAGCTGGCCTGTGCTTTCCCAAGGGGTGGGAGAACTATCTCTTAGTAAAGTCACTTGGTGATTCTTGTCATTAGACATCACAAGCCATGGAACTCAGGAAGGCTGAAGGACCAGCCTAGGTTTTCAATGTCATGGACAGTCTTCATGGACTTCTAAGGGAGTTTGTGATATTGCCAGTGTCAGGATCCCCAGTCTCATGGGCCAGGAAGTGGTGGACCAGATGACTCTCCAGAGGTTCATAGGTTAAGTCCAGCATCAGAAAACCAAATACCAACATACAGACCCATCCCCCTTGCCTCCCACTTGCTATATAGCTAAGGATGACCTTGAACTTCTCACCTTCCCGTCTCCACCTAGACCTCCTGAATCCTGGGACTTGAGATATGCACTACCATGCCCAGTTTATGCTGGGCTTCTGGCCTTGGAATCTGACCCAGGGCTTTGTGCATGGTAGGCAAGCACAACTGAGCTACATCCCCAGCCTGGAATGTCTTAACCCTTTAATTGGAAGATAGTATTTGTGAATCTTAGGGAAATAGCTGTGTGATTCCGGCTAGAAAATATCTCTGGACTTTCCAAATGGAACAATTGCTGAATTTAGACAGGACGAGGAGAGAATTTAAAATGCAACATAGTGGCTATTTCCAAGTAGCAAAGAGTTCCCTGAGGCAGCTGCTGTTGTCTTAACTAAAGACTGGAGTCCTATACTGGGCAAAACACTCCAACTGGTTTAGGTTACAAAGACAGGGAAACACTCACACCATTTACCCTCAGCTGATCCACAGACCTCAGTTCTATGCCTCTTTGTCCCTTTCCAGACTGTCCTGGTCACTGTTCTAGGCAACTCCACCCTCATCAAACCTGTCTCTATCCCTTCTCCCTGACTGTGAGGGTATATGATTGGTCACACCCCGTACTCTGCTGGCACCTACTAGGTGCTTGGGAATACTGTACGAAATGAATGGCTGAATTAACCAAGGTACAAATGTCTTATATTTTTGTCCAAGGGACTACCAGACCTGCTGGCATGTTCCCACAGCCCCAGGGCACTTGGGCTTTTACCCAATCTGTTCTCTTAATCAGTGTAGGCCAAACCCGTCTCAATGACAGCGGGATACCACAATGTTGGCAGCCTGCTAACATAGTTTCCTGACCCTCCCTCCCTCCCCAGTTCTTGGTAGGGGAAGGCCTCATTCACATCTGTGGTTCGATCTCTAGAAGAACTGGACATGTATGGGGCTCACCAGTTCATCACCTAGGCATGCCGGGAGGAGGAGAGGCCTTGCTGCTGTGCTCTGATGAAGGAAGCTCCCGGAGAATTGGTCTGAAACCTGCTTTGCGAAGCACTTTGTACTTAAGTGTGAGTTTACCTGGAGTGACTCAAGGGCGCCCTTGGAGACAGCCAAGGGGAACTAAGTAACTTTCTTAACCAGTGGGCTGTGATATCTATCCTCCACTATAAGCCTCCCTTTCTGTCATCCAACCCCAGACAGGACTGCCCAGCTCTTTGGGACTTTGACTGGAATTGTCACACCCCCACCTCCCCGGAACATCAATCAGAGCACTTAATAAAGCGCTATCACCAGATGAGCAGGGCGCCTGCATGGCGCCTGGGAAGGTTCCTGTGAGGTAGGAGCAGCAAGCAGCTTGTTTGAAGGAGATCCAACCAGTTCCTTCCTGAAGAACCGACTTGTTGATAATTTCGCATCCAACAGGAGTTTGCGGAAAAACTCTGGGTCCCTGAAACGTCGCAACTCCCCCTAAGACGCAACTGAGTAAAGAGAGAGGTCTGGAGGGCATGACAGCCAAAAGGAGGGAGGTCAGGGTCAGGCACATTGCTGGGAGGGCTAGCCAGCACCATCCCAGTTCGGCACAAGAAGAACCTGAGGGGCGTCCGCGATGATTGCGGGCAGAGGGGTCCCCACTTGTCAGACCTTACTACTACCTTCCCGCAGCCTGCAGGATGAACTTGAGGGAAGGGCAAGCAGAAGCAGGTTGCCACTGTCACTGGGAGTCCTCGGCCTCTAGGGTGAATAAATAAATTATTAAGCGCCCAATACACAATAGCCTCGCTAGATGGAGACGAGGAATCACTGCAGCGGCGCTGGCGGCCGCGGCAGCGGGGAGCGCGGGCGGGAGCGCAGCCCGGGAGGGAGGCGGGCGAGGCTCTGGCTCCGCTCACGTCTGTTTTCCTTTTTCGTGCATTATTTATTTCGCCTCCGCCCGCGGCCCTGCTGCCGGAGCGGGTGCTCCCGGCCGGCGCCTCTCGCCCGCTGCCTCCAGCGGGCCCCGGGTACCCTGCGCCCCGGGTAGCCGCTCGGCGCCACCGGGAAGGGCGGGGACCGGGGCGGCGCAGGGACCCGTGGCCGGGCTGAAGGAGGACTCGTGCAGCCGGCTAGCGGAGGATCCGAGGACACTTTCCCCGCCCTCTGCCTGGGCAGCCCGACCGGGACCACGGGTTCAGAGGTGACCGCCTTTCCCGGCCCGCGCGCGGCCAAGCGGAGCCTGGAGCCCCGTGCGAGCGCGCCGCGCCCCGGTCTCCCAGATCAGCTGCCCTGGAGGCCCACGCAGCGCGCAAACTTTTGCTTCAGCGGCCCGCGCTCGTCCTCTGCAAGTGAAGCCCCCGAGCGCGCGCGCAGCCGCCAGGGTGAGCTTGGAGGCCCCGCCTAGAGGGCGGGGGACTGGGGAGGCGGCTGGCTTTAAATGGGGGCTGTCCAGCCAGCCGCTGAGAACAGAGCTGCCGTGGGGGGAACCCTGAGCTCCCTTCTCCGTGTGGACGATCGGTGGGGGTCGCCACCAGGCAAGGTGGCGTGAGGCATCGGAGGGGTGCGGGCGGTGATGGGGGCGTGCAGGAAAACCTACGCCTTCCTGGGAGCAGTAACTGGGGTTTGGGCGGCAAATGGGGACACACACGGAGGTGCCTATGTGACAGTGTGCGCAGTGAAGTCCCTGGGGCAGGGAGACTACACGCAGCGAGTGATTTGGTGGTACTGTGCAAGCAGAGTCAAGGAGTGTGCGGGCGGGAGTCGGTGGCGGTGCATGGGGGTCACAGTGCGTGCGCGCGCAGAGCGAGTGATTCTCGCTGGGTTTGAAGTCAGAGTTGTGCATGACCGTTTATTGGGTCGTATGAGGTTCAGTAAGTATGTTTGGATGTTTCTGGAGGTGTGCATAGGATCAAGGTGTGCATGCAGTATTCTGAAGGGGCAGAGGTGTGCGCCAGGATAGGTAGGGCGTGAGTTCTGGGAAAGCACTGAGAGTCAGCAAGTATGTGCGCGCGCTGGAAGGAAGATGAAGACTTGATTTGCGCAGGTGCCCCAAAGTGCGGGGCAAGTGAGTGCTCATCGCGTGGTTCTTGAATTGATGCTACCGTGCCTATGCAGTGTCCACCTGACTCAAGCCTTACTCCCTTGACAGTTAGCTCACCAGTGGGCGCCGCGGGCCGAGATGCTTCTCCGGGACCTGGTGCTGCGCCATGGCTGCTGCTGGCCCTCACTTCTGCTGCATTGTGCGCTGCACCCACTCTGGGGTTTAGTTCAGGTGAGAAGCGGGCAGAGGCCTCCTGGGAAGGGGGTAAAGGTCACTTCAGAGCTCCCGCTACAGCCACCCACTGAGTGGTCCTGGGGAGACTTGAGGAGAAAGAAAAACTGGTCAAGTCTAACGTGCTCTGACCCTGGAAAAATAAGAAACTTCTCAAAGAGCCTCAGCTGTGGTCTAAGGCCTGCCAGACTGAACTTGATATAGGAAGGCACTAAGACCTCATAGTGAACTCAACTGCAGCTTTTAGGGAAAGAAACGAACTTATAAAGAACAAACAAACAAAAACAATAACAAAAACAAAAAACAATCCCATAGTGGTGCCTTGTTTCCTACCAGATTGGACCTCTAAACTTCAAATTAGCCTTCCAACTTTCTTCAACCTGGAGTGAGGGCTGTGCTTCTTATAAGCAGAGGCTGGGGAGGTAGATGGTGTCCCACCATTCATGCAGAATACAGGCTGTCAAAATGGCCAGAGGACAAACTCTCACCTTTGGCCTCCCAGTCTTCAGGGCAGAGACCAAGCAAGCAGCTACCAACTCCAATTACTCGAGGCGGAGAAATGATTGCATAGGATGTCCTCTAGTCCTGCCCAGAATCCCTGTGCTCCGCTCGGTCCTTTACCAGCAGAGTGACTGAACAATGGGTTTCTCCTTCCTGCTTGTTATGGCGTCAGTACTTGTTTGCTTGCTTCATCACCTGGATCGCAGGAAACATGGTTAGTAGCTGTCCTTGCTGTTGCTGGGATGTGAGATGTTACATCCAGTGGACAGAGACCCTCTCACCCCACCACATCACCCTCTAGAGACACTCGACCCCAGCTCAGGCCAAGGCTTCTGGTTACTCTGCTCTGGCCTGCGTCTGACTTATGACTGCCTTGTTTAAATGTGCTTTGTGTCCTCAGGATCTGGGGCTGTCACTTCTCAACCCTCGGACCATTGAGACTCGGTCCCTTTGTTCAACTTCTAGCTGAGCCCCATTGTGGAGCTCACCTGTGTATTCAGGTGCCTGGTTCTTTGTCTTTTCAAAACCTTTCAGCTAGGACTGAGAGAGGAGGGATGGCAGGGACAGCAGAGGGGCCATGTATGTCAGAGGGCTCTAAAGAGAAGAGCCACTGTCACCTGCCCAACCTGTCAGAAGACTAACACCAAACAAAACAAAACTGTCGTGTCCTACCGCCAGGCAGTGTTTACAAAAGCATTCGTGCATGCATGTTTCAGATTCTCAGACTCAATACAAATCAATTCTCATGAAAATCAATTAGAAAAGAATCCTTGAGTTAAATAGAATGGGCCAGATCTTGGCTCGAAGCTCTGGAAAATTCATCTACAGATGCTAGGGTTAGGGAAGCCAGAGGAAAGGAAGGAGGCTTGGCAATGAATTGGGTCTAGGTTTTTAAGCAGGAGAGCTGGATTTGGGGAGGGACACAGGAGGAAAGAAGGAAGTGTGCAAGCTCAAAAGGCCATGTGTTTAAGTGAACAGAATAAATCCATCAGATGCTAGGAATTTCCCGAACATAGAGAAAGATCTGAGGGCCATCATTGCTTCCATGAGTGATTGCTCTGTTTAAGAATCCTCCAGAGAGTAAAGGATAGGTCTGATGCAACCGTCCTTTGATTAATGGGCCACTAGATGAGGCCAGAAACCTGAGTCCCTCGTGTGGCAAGTTCTTCCCTTGAAATTGGTAAAACTCATTGGCTGTGGCAAGATAAGAGTTGCTTAAGTCCCATGTCATTTAAGTTGCCAACGGTGGGTGGGGTCATTCCGTAACCCTCCCTCCTTTTGAATGTGTCTGGAATGGAGCTTCTGTGATCTAGGGTTCTTCTAAGTTCACATCAGTTGATTTTCCTTTCTTGTAAGGGACGAGGATGACAGCTGGCAGATTTATTAGGTGTGACAGGAGTGTGTCTCATCAAGTTACTGTGGTCCTGGCCTATCTCCTTAAAAGATGCCAGAAGCCATCATGCTTGTGGACACTTATCTAAAGCAAGTGCTAGGGAGACAGACTTGGATCTGGCCTTATGTGTCTCTGTGTGCTGGCACGAAGCTATCCCAGGCTTAGTAGAAGCTGAGCCTCCGCTCAGCTCCCTCAGCTTGCATTTTCCAGCAGCAGGCTTTACTGGGCACCTCCAGATGACAGACTGTATGTCAAGAGCAAGTGGCTTAGTGGTCCCAGTAGTCGTGGCACTGACAGGCTATGCCGGTGACGTCATTGAACAAGTGATCCCAGGCAGACGCTCTCAGGAGGAGCAAATGGCTTAGACCTGGAGGTAGGAGAAAGAATCCAAGAAACCTCTCACAGAGGTGCTACCACAGAGATGTGACAGAGTTCTAGATACACCAGACAGCCAAATATTTGACAGAAGTAACAGCCTGAAGCCAGGGGCAAGGATAAGGGTTGGCAAGACCTGGGGAGGGAAGGAGAGGCAAGCCCCTAACTGTCTTGAAGTTCAGATTTGACCCTGGGACTCCTGAGCGCAGTGGAGAGTTCAAAGTCAGACGTGACACCGTCTCAGATTGTCACTTTAGACATCTCAGCCTAGGTCTCCAGAGAGGATGGATTCTGATTCCAGAGCACAAGACAGGATGGCAAAGAGGCACACGGAGAGGGGCAGGGCTGCCATAGTGTGCATTTGCCAAGCCCCGTTTCACTTTTAGCGTGAGTCTATTCTGTACGGTCTTGGAGATATTTGTAAGATGTAGCGATGTTTACTGTTTACTTGTTGTTCAAGTTTAACAAGACAGTTTCCCTAGCAATAACAGGTAAGAGGCAGTTGCTACCCATGCATAGACATGGCTGCCTGGCGCAGGGCAGTAACAGAGGGAATGTCGAGACAGAGGCGAATCCTGAACACGTTCAGGAGGCACCATCCACACAGGATGTTAGAGCCACACAAGCTGGCCTCGAATCCAGCTTCACTCACATTCTCAGGACACAGGCGAACTCTCGGCCAGATCACCCCATGAATGGCCTCCAGCCCCTTCCCAATAAAGTCCTTGCTTCCTGACTGTGGACACAATGTGACCAGCCACATCTGCCTCCTGCTGGCAGGGGATTTCCCATCACGAAGGGCTGTCCCTGGAGCTGTGAGTCAAACTAAAGCCCTCCTTCCTGAACTTCTGCAGTCATACATTTTGTCACTACAAATGAAAAAGTAACCAAGAGAAGCATCGGGTGGTCGCTGGGTCTGGACAGTGTTGGATTGGATGCTGGGCACGCCATTTAAGCTTGTTGACCCCTTGTCTTGCCTGTTGTACGGCTAATAAGCTTCCTGTATCTGTTGACCTCGTGAAGGGATGACGGTATGTCCCTAGCAGGGCTTACCATGCCACCTGCTGAGGACAAATACAACACTCACCATCTACTTGTCTGCCCCAACACAACCACAGTTCGAGTGAGGGGACAGACAGTATAAAACAGCAGGGAACTTGCCTCAAAGGACAATATTTCCATGGTGAAAAAGCAGCAATGAGCAGAGAGGCCCAAGTTGGGCTCTAGAGACAGCTTATCCCAGAGGATTGTGTAAGAAAGGGCTTTGAAGGGTGAAGAGAAGCCTGCTGGTGGATAAAGGGGTCAGTGGAAGGAGGCTTATCAATGAGAGGCTCAGGCACAACCAACCTATAGGAACTCCAGTGGGGCCCCAGCTAGAGCCCGCCTTCAGGCAAGAAGTACAGTCCTTCTTGGCCCTTCTGTGAGGACAGGTTCTTGAGTGGTTGTCCCCTTGGGTCTCAGTGGAGCCTTCCCATGAGAGAGACCAGGAGCCATTGATGTCTAAGATGCGATGAACGCCTTCATTTCTTCCTCCTTTGATCCTGAAACTTGGTCCCAATCTTCTTGTCTGCCCTTTGATCGTATTTAAAACACTCCTGTAGATCTTTGCTCTTGTGGGTCCTTGTGTCAGGCCCGATCAGGCCAATGTGCTGCTCCTGAACTCTGTGGCATTCAGTGTGTCTGGGAGACTGGGGAAGGGATTGCTTTGGCTGGGCTCAGAGTCTTAGACGGTGATGCTCTCTGGGGGATGGGCTTGAGTCGTGCCACTACAAGAATGAAGTTCATACTCTGAGCCACGAAGCCTTACCCTGGGAGACAGGACTGTTTCTGGGGTCAGAGACATAGTCTGTGGCCCTTTAAAAATGCTAAGAGGTGGTCCAAAAGAGCCTGTTGGCCCCTTAGGGACTGTAAATTGGTCCAACCTCTCACTGCCACCCTGACATCCACGATGCTCTGTTGTGCCACCAAGCTCATTGGAAGCCTCTCTCTCTCACACACACAGCAGAGGGACTCTCGGGTCCCCAACTGCAATGGCAGGCTGGAGGAAGTTGCAGGGACACTGGGATTCTGTGTTTCTAAATGCTTCTATGAAGCCACAATAATTAACCGTGCCTCTTGCCGAGGCAACGCGTTGCCCCAGCTCTTTCCTTCTTGTCTTGAAGCCAGCTTTGGACTCCTGGCTCTACAATCCTCTGCATATAGAGGGACGCTGGCAACTCTCTAACCCATGGTTCTCGGACTGTGTTTGACTGGGAGACTAAAGCGAAACACCCCAGGCTCACCTCAGTTCACTGGTCGCAGATAAGGCAAAGGCAGGAAAGTGTCAGAGCTGCTGGAGGGGCCTCCAGGTCCCTGCTGGAGGGAGGAAGCTGGAATTGAGCATTACCTGACTACTGTTGTCTTTAGCTGACTAAGGAACCAGAGACCCATCCTGGGAGGGTGTCAGACCCAGACTGACGAGGCTTGCATTCCAGTCCACTCTTTGATGTGTGTTCATTCACTGGCCAGCTGTCTGTGAACGCTGGGCCCTTCCCTTAGGTGTCGGTTTTTAATAACGAGAGGGAAGCCAAGGCATAGAAAGGCCTGGCATAGCTTACAGTCGCATGGGAGAGACAGGCTGGAGTTAAGTAGCAGACATGAGCCATGATACGAGGGAACCTTTGAGAAGGAGATCCGCCCGGCTGGGGACAAGAAAGCAGAGCTGAGGGGTGGCAAAGGGTGAGGTGGGGACCAGGATAGCCTTCACAATGGCCCAGGGTGACAGGAGGGTGGGGGAGGGGGAGGGGGAGAAGGATGCACGGGGCTTTCCCACAAAGCACTCAGCTGTATGCAGAGAGCATCAGGTTAGTTACTCTGTCCATTGGTCATGCAGGATGCAGACAGAGGGTCAGTCAGGTAGGTTTCCTCTCCAAGATGGGAGGACCGAATCCCAGACTGACACAGAAAGGCCAAAGGAACTGTGACTGGAAAGGTAAGGGCTCAGCCTGTGCGGTCTCAGGGAGATAGACGTGTGTCTGGGGATTTAGATGATGCAGCGGCTGCCATTCTGTGGGAACAATTCCTTTGACTATCCCAGGTTGTGGCCTGGAAGGGACCTGGGGGCAGGCTCGGCTCAGCTTCTAGCTGCCTTTGGCCTCCTACATCTCCTGGCTGTGCCTATATCTGCAGGTGACGCACGCTGAGCCCCAGAAGTCTTGCTCTAAGGTGACTGACAGCTGCCAACACATCTGCCAGTGCCGGCCCCCACCTCCTCTGCCCCCGCCACCCCCACCTCCGCCACCTCCCAGACTACTCTCTGCCCCAGGTAAGTGAAGGCTCATTCATTGTTTGTTTGGGGTTTGTTTGTTTGTTTTGGGGTGTACATGTTACTCTATGTATTTTCCCGGGCCCGGGAACAGCTGATGAAAGAGAGGAGACGGAGGACAGCTCTGCCTCTTTTGTAATTTTCCACTGGCCGAGCGGGAGGGAAGCCAAGACCCAACTTTCCCCTGCAGTCTGCAGAGCGCTCTTCCCCCAGAATGCCTCTGCAAGATGGAGAAGGATGCTTCTCCCTCGGTTAATCGGATAAAAGTCAATCTCCATTTGATAAGTGACCCAGCCTGGAACGTTCCGAGGGCCAGATCTTTAAAGGGGGAAGCTGCTCAGTGCGGTCTTAAATACCCCACCCACGCGGTTTAATTTTCGATTCCGATGCCTGCTTAGGAAGCCAGTTAGGGTAGAGCCCAAGGCAAAGGTCTGAGAGCCGAGATCCACTCTTGCATTTTGGCCGTTTGTACCCAACCCGCTGAAACCCCTGGGCTTGCCTCTTTCCTGGGTGGCTGAATTTCTGAACGCTTTAATTGCCTAATCTCGAAAACAAAGGGACATTTCTTTACCCAGAAATGGCCTCAATCCTGCCTTCTGCATAGTTAAGTTCTCTGCCTACAAGTGGTGGGACCCAGGGTCTCTTAGCTGTAGGCTAAGGAGATGTTTAACTCTCCAGGTTTGCCCTAGAGTGCACCAACAATCACATCTCCACTGAACTGAGCGTGAGTGTATTTTAAATAACCTTGATGAAACTCAATGTCTGCTAGGCTGTGTCTAGCCTCTTGGTACCTAGTGGGAAATACAGGGGGCGGGGCCATCTTTGCAGTTTGTGTGGGTTCTTTCCTTTTTATCGGCTCCTTGTGACCCTGTGTTTCTGGGAGTGTAGTTCCAAATAACCTTACTTACAGCCTCTCTTGTTTACTTTAAATCTATATGAGTCAGAGCCTGTGGGCCAGGGCCTAGAATGGCCCGAGATCACTCAGATGCAGGTTTAAGTGAGAACCAAATTCCACCAAGCCCTCTGGCATCCTTCAGCATCTTCCTACCCCTGGGTGTTCTCTGGCTTGCTTATCCTGAGAGACCCCATCTGCCCGTGCTAAGAACTGGCATCTGTCCCTGGAGATGTCACCTTTCTTTCCTGAGACGTCCTCTCAGCCCAGTGTCTGGCCCCCAGGCCCGTGCGCTGAGATCTGACAGCTCCCCACATTCAGCTACAGTCCCTTCTGTTCCTCTCGTGCTGCCACGCGCCCGGAGTGAGGAGGATAATTTGTTCTTCTGGGATCACTGGCTCTGCAGAGGGTGTTGTATCAGTGAGCCATAGGGTGGCCTTTGAGGACATGGAAACTGTTGGCAGGGACGCTGGAAAGTCCCGAGTGCTTAGGCCAGAGTCTACCCCTAAATGTCAAACCAGCCTCCCTACTGTTTCCACCTGGGGTGGAAACTGTCTCTTGTAAGCAGTGGCTGAGGAGAAGGCTGGATTATTGCCACATGACCCACCATGGGACCGTGCTGCGTTGGTATGGAGGTTGTGTGAAGAAGACGTCCAAGTAGTAAGAACAAGGCAGGCAAAGCCTGGGAGGTAGGACTGTGCGAGACACATCATCTTGGGTATCGCAGTCTTCAGTGGGGTTGTCCTAATCCATGTCCTGTGGCTATAAGACAATACCAGAGGCTGGATAGCTTATAAAGGAAAAAGAGCTATGTTGGCCGGAATACCTAAGCATCTGGTAAGGGCCTCCCACTGTTTTATGCCCCAGTGGGCAGAAGGGTGGGCAGGAATGTGCCGATGTGACAGGGACAAAGATGCTCAGAGTCCATTGCTCTGTAGCATCCCCGTTCCCAAGAGAACCCATCCAGTGTCATGAGAAAGACATTAATCCCTCTTTAAGGTGCCATCTCCACATGTCACGATGTTGGCAGCCAGCCAAGTTCTAACAGGAGTTTTGCTGGGGCAAATGACATCCAAATCACAGCAGGGTCAAAAGGGGGCAGCCATGGGACAGATCTTCCAGCCCTGTGGGTCTGCAAGGCCTGGGTGAGCAAGCCGCATCCCATCCCTTGGACCATGGTGGGTCACCAATTTCCCCATATCCAAGTACCACCTCTCATTTTTCTTTGCTTTTCTGTGTGTATTCACCCTGGTTTCCATAGGATTAGTCTTTTTCTTCTGTTTCCCCATTCCCCATGGCATTTCCTGTTGTATTTATTAAAAGATAAAGAGAGGAAGGGATATGTTTTATGGATGTGTGGTGAGGTATGGGGAAAGGGAGCACCTCAGCGGGCCCCATGCTGAGACATCTCTTCCCCTTGAGTTTATTCAGGACATGGGGAGGGGAGTCAAGAGGGTAGCAGAGGCAGAGAAAGGGAGAGACAGAGAGAGAGGGAGAGAAAGAGAGAGAGAGAGAGAGAGAGAGAGAGAGAGAGAGAGAGAGGGGGAGGGGGAGGGGGGAGGGGAAGGGAGGAGAGGACAGGAGAGGAGGGGAGGAGAGAAGAGAAGCAGAGGAGTAGAGGCTGACATGAGCACGCAGAGAGAGGCGGGGGGGGGGAAGGGAAAGGGGAGAGAGCAGGGAGCTGGAAGGCAAGCACAAGAGCAAGAGAGCAGGATTCTTTATAGAAGTTGCATAAACAAGAAACCAGGACCACTTGCTTCGATAGAAGGGGCCCATAGACCCAAGCAGATGAAAACAAGGCAGTACTTTAAGATATTAATCAGAAGGTTTATGAGAGAACCAAAAGGAGCATGCTATGTTGTTGGTAGTGTTTCCGTTACAGATTTTGTGTTAGCTTCCTGTCACTGCAACAAAACACCCGAGACAATCACCTTACTAACAGGGAAGGTTCCTTTAGACTCCATCTCAGAAGATTCAGTTATGATTGTTTGACCCTGGGCTTCAGTTATGTGTGTCGGTACACAGCCTGTCATGGTGGGAGTGGATGATGGAGAAAGCCTGTTCACAGTCTGGCAGCCAAGAAGTGAAAGAAGTAAGAAAAGGCCTGGGGTCACAGTATATCCCTCAAGGTCATAGCCCTAATGACATAACTTCTTCTTCTTACTAGACCCCGCTCCTAAAGGTCCCATCTCTTCTCAGTAACACCACAGACTGGGCACCAAACTGCCAACACATGGCTCTTGGAGAGCATTCAGGATCCAAACTGTAAGAGCCTCAGTGTGTTTGAGCACCGTGTGCTGTCTAAAGTCTATGGTACTGTAGGGACATAGGCCCATCTTTTGGGACACTGCCCAGATGGTGATGACCCAACAGAGATGTTAGACAGGCAGATGGCATACCATCGCGCCTCCTGCTTCAGAGAAAATAACTTATTTTAACAACTTGGAGTGTGCGTTAGGGTTGATTTGCCAGACAAGATTGTGTGTGTGTGTGTGTGTGTGTGTGTGTGTGTGTGTGTGTGTGTGCTGGGGGGGGTGAGTCTTGAGATTATTTGATATCCAGAGCTCTCTGACACATGACGCTAGGCTGGGTCCTGTAGAGGGTGGGTTGAAGATGCTGTCTGATGAAGGGGTCAGAGCTGAGCTGTAGGCAGGAAGATGATTCTGGATGAGAAGAGATTAGCATGGTTGAAACCGTAGCTTAGCTATAAGCCTCGGAAATGACTCTTCTGAATGGACCTCGATCTTAATTATCCTCTACCTTCCTCTCCCATCCCCCAGTCCTCACCGACCCACTACCCAGCTACCCACTCTCCTCCTTTCACATCCTCTACTCTTTTTGCTGGGGCCCCAGTGAACGTCATTACAGTTACTTCTAGAAGCGTGGGTGAGAGGTCATGTTCAGGACGACACCCAGGTTACACCCCTGGATGAAAATGTCTGACTGATTATAGACCCTCAGAGAAGAGTGGGACTTTGTGAGCCCCTCCCCCATCCTCAACAGAATATTGCCGAACCCAGTCTTATGCAGAAAATTATAGTTCCCAAGAGTGCCGCAGCCATGTCGTGCCCGGAAGACAGCTTCCCCCAATACTCCATCACATTCTTCCAAGACCACGTGATCCTTGGAGGAAGTGATCAACATGGCGAACTGAGGGCCAGGCTAGCAACATTTATTTTCAGTGCAGTAACAGCTGCCCACACGCAGCAAAAGCAAACAAAGGAAATTCTCCCGTCGCCATATACGTAAATATTTCTAAGACACTTGTGTTGGTAGCTAATATCCATTTAGCAAAATGACAGTGGTCACTTCCTCATGGTCTGCAATATGGGCTTTTGACCAGTGTGTGTTGGCTCATAAACATTAGCATTTATTTATTTATTTATGTATTTCGTGGGCAGAGGAAGGGAGGTACTCTAGCCCATGTGTAGTGTTCAGAAGACAATCTGTGAGAGTTCAGTCTGGTTTCAGGTGTGAAAGGTCAGTGATTGTGTCTCCATCTTTTACAAGATGGTCAGTGAAGGAGGCAGGATATGAGGAGGAAGTCAGGAAGGCATGGGGCTGAGAGAGGCTGACAAGACAGGGAGCAAGTGTTCCAAAGGCCCAAGGACTGGGGACATGTGTCTGTAGTAGACTGCTTAAGCACACTGACATCCGTTGGCACAGACTCCATGGAAGTGACCATCAGAAGCCTTTTCTGGACCCTTGTGGTCTCCACATGACTGACCATCCCTCCCTCACCATGCAAACAGCATCCAGCCACTTCCTTGGTGCTCAGGGTGACCAGTGGGTCTCAGTTTCCCTAGGACTCTCCTGGTTTTAGCTCCCAAAGTCTCATGGTGGGGAAACTGCTTAGACTTGGTTGCCTGGCAAAGCCAAGGTGATTTTAAAAATGGTTTTCTGTTGCGCTCATTCGTGTCGTGTGTATTTGCAAGTGTGTGGGACAGATGCCTTGCACTCTGTAGAGACCAGCTCTGTGCCGCTGTCGAACACCCCTCACCCTTCCCCACTAGGAAGGAGCATAGACATAGTTCTTGGGATGCGGAAGTTCGAGTGTGAGAGAGTGAGCGCACGAGCAAGTGGGTGAATGGGTGAATGCGTTAGTTTGTTGAAACAGTATGTAGTCTGGGCTAGCCTCAAACTTGAGATCCTTCCCCTCGACCCTCTTTGTGCTGGGATTACAGGCATGAAACACCATGTCTGACATGCCGTGGAAGGTTCTTGAACAATGGGTTTATTTGCTGCCAACTTGCTCTTGACGCTCTGCCTATAGGGCAAAGGGCACCTGCCTGGGGGAATCATTCTTCGAGAGTGTGTGTGAGCTGTACCATAGGGAGCCCCAAAGCAGAGTCCTCAGAAATCAGTGGGAAGCTGTCTTAAGATGCTAGGCCTTATCCCCTGGATTCCTCACTCAATAGGTCATCATGGGGTCGAACAGCCTGAACTCATCCCTCATCTCAAATGGGGCTGATTCTTGGTCACAGGGGCACTCTGAGAAGCAGAGTCCTAGAAAATGACAGTTAAATCAAAGGGCATTGGAGACCCAGGGGATCCTTTCCCTTAGCTCTGTGCCAACCGTGCCAACTGTAGCTCTCTCTCTGGGCCTCAGTTTTCTCACCTGGGAAGGAACCGGATGGAAGGAGAGGAGATTCTGCAGGCCACCTTAGGTGAGCTCTGTGCAGCCCCAAAGGTGGTGTCACAGAGCCGAGACTCAGAACTTGGCTTTCCTGCCCTGTAACCTTTGCTCATTAGCCACATGAGTGACAAGTAGCTGTCCCTGCCACATGTGAGTGGTCACAGGATCTCTGTCAAATGAACCTGTGGAGAGCCCAGAACGCAGTTACCACAGTGGCAGCTAACAAGAAATGTGAAGGCTAGGCCGGGGAGACGGCAAAGGTGCTTGTTGCCAAACCTGATATCCTGAGTTCAGTCCCCAGGGTCCATGAGGTAGAAAGAGAAAATGGCTCCTGTAAGTTGTCCTCTGGTCTCCACACATATGTCGTCATTGTCATCATCATCATCACCATCATCATCATCACCACACACACACACACACACACACACACACACACACACACACACACATGGGGGAGGGGAGGGGAGGAGAGAGAGTTAGAGAGAGAGAGAGAGAGAGAGAGAGAGAGAGAGAGAGAGAGAGAGGAGAACAAGGTAATAAAACTTCAATTTAGGTTAAACTGGGAGTGATGATTTATACCTGCAATTTCAACTGGGAGTGATGATTTATACCTGCAATTTCAGCCCCTGGGAAGCAGAGGCAGGAGGATCAGAAGTTCATGGCCATCCTTGACCATATAGTAAGTTCAAGGCCAGCCTGGGCTACATTAGATCCCGTCTCAAAAAGGAATTAAGACTGACAGTTGTAGTCATCTTAGGCCACTAACCATTAGACTAGCAGTGGCCTAAACAGGTCACCGGTAGATTCTGGAACCTGGCTGAGAATAAACTTGGGATAGAGTGGGCTCTTACCAGCTGGCTAGATTCTGCAAAACAGGGAGCTCTGAGAATTCCATTCACACCCCTTCTAGGGCAATCCTCAGAGTAAAGTGGAATCCCCACCCTCTCCCTACTATGTTATTTCTCGAAGGTGGGGGGCAGCCACCAGAACAGAGGGCCTGAGCTGCTTTCTCAGGCCATGGGAAGAAGAACTGTATACCAGCCCTCAAGGAAAAGCATGCGCACCCCCTCTGAGACTGGCTTCCAGGCAGACAAGCCAGAAATAGCTATGGCAGAGCAGAGAGGCATGAGCCGGTGTGTCCACAGAGCCCAAGGACTTCAAAGCACTGGGTTAGCTTTTATTTCTGCCTTTATTTAATTCTTACAAAACTCAGAAGAGAGGTTAAGTGACTCCCCTAAAGGGCACGCATCAATGGTAGAGCTGGGAATAGGGCTGCTTGGGCCCCGATGTGCCAAGAGCCGTGCATTAACAAAATTCCAATTAAACCGTGAACATTATAGAATTTTATTTTTGAGGCGGGGTCTCACATTGTAGTCAAGTTTGGCTTAGAACTGTCCATCCTCCCAGTCTTCCCAGTAATAAGTTTGCAGACATGTGCTCAGCTAGAATGCACCCCTCGCTTTGAACAGTAGAAAGGAACCAGTATTTAGTCCTGGGTCTTGCAGGCAGGAGCTCGGCGAACCCTCAGACACTCCTCTGTGATAAGTAGCATTATCTTCACGTTCTCTGCAAAGACCAGAACTTCAGAAGGTGCAAGTTACTTGTTCCAGGCTGCCTCCGAGGATCTCTCCTCACCCCGCCCTATTCTTGTTTCATTGGGTGACAGAACAAGCTTCCTCAATAGATGACCCACAGAAGGGTTGTTCCTTCCCCGTCCCAGATTACAGGATGAACTGGATCCTGCCAGGATGCTCTCCCCATGTGTCTTCAATGAAGCTGTAGTGAACTGCCTGGGGCTGGGTCATCCCAAAGACTTCCCCTCTCGGGTTTGCCAGTTGACATTGGCTTTGGTCACTTGTTGCAGGGTCCTCAGCTGGGCCATGCACGTGATGTCACCACACAGTGTGGGCTTCCTGTGTGCAAGGCAGGCAGAAGCTGTGCTCCTTTTGACAGTGTGGTGGAGAAAGGGCACATAACAGTGTGCACATTGTGTTCTGTTCTGTGGAATCAAGTGGCCAGCACTGAGTCATCAAGGAGTGGGAATTAGACCTCGGCTCTCCATGAGGAGGGTCAGATAAGGTCAGATAATTTACCTTTCCCCATTTTCTTCGTGTGTGTGTGTGTGTGTGTGTGTGTGTGTGTGTGTGTGTGTATGCGTGCATACACATGCGCCTTTACCTGTTCATATGAATGTGTGTGTACACATGTGAGTGTGCGTGCATGCTTTTACCTGTTAATATGAACGTGTGTGCCTTTACCTGTTCACACGAGTGTGTGTTTGCATGTGTGCATATGTGCTTACCTGCTCATATGAGCATCTGTGTTTACCTGTTCATGTGTGGGGGGGTGTACACATGCACACGTATACATGTGTGTGTGCAACTTTTACTTTTACAGTGCTGATGATAGAGCCCAGGCCTTGCACAGGTCAGACAAATGTCCTCATCCAGCTACATCCTGAGCCCTCCCCCTTTTCTTAGATAGGCTCAGGCTGGCCTTGAACTCTCTGATAGCCCAGGCTAGGCTTGAACCATGCTTTTCCTGCCTCAGCCTCCCTAGTGCTGGCATAACAATTACAGGCTGTGATCCCGTGGTGTGTTGGGTGGTCATGCTGGCCTATGGGCCCATGTTCTCTGATCTTTCATTTTCCTTTGCGGCAATCATCCTGGAACAGGAAAATGGAAGACAGTGTATGGACGACTATGCTCGGAAGGGATGCGGAATGGTCACCAACACTAGTGGACCTGAGATCACATGTTAGCTAAGAGCCCCCTAAAGGAGAGGAGGAAGCTGAGGAGATAGGAGGAAAAAACATTCTTACCGGAGGGAACAGCCTGTGTAAGGTCATTGTGTGGGGTGATGCCTGGGCTGTGAGAGAAGCCATTGTGGCGGCTGGCTCTGGAAAACAGGAGGGGCTTTATAGTCATGGGGGAAGGGGTGATATGAAGAGGCAGGAGCAGGCTACACAGAGCATCAGAAAGGAGCTTGGACTGCATCTGGAAGAAGCAGGGAGCCTCGAGAGCTGAGGTTCTCTACCTGTAGGTCACAACCCCTGGGGGTGCTGTGGAACGGTCCTTTCAAGGGTTTGCCTAAAACCATATAAAAACACAGACATTTGCATTACAATTCATAACAGTAACAATATTACAGTTATGAAGTAGCAACAACTTTATGGTTGGGGTCACCACAGTGTGTGAAAGGGTCACAGCATTAGGAAGGTTGAGAACCAGTAAGCTACAGGGTAAGATGTCTACTTTTCAGAGACTGATCCCATGGAAGGGAGTGAGGGAGAAGGGAAGAGCTCAGGGCTCAGGGACAAGGCTGGTATTGTGTCCAGCCAGCAATGGTGGTGATGGTAGCAGGATGGGCTAGGGCAGGTGAGTTATGCTGAGCTAGCTTGGATTTGAGAACATTCTAGAAGACCCAGGGCTGCTGTGCCTGGTCGAGGAGAGAGGTCTCTGGGTGGAGGATTCAGGGATGCTACTGAGCTCTGGTCAGTCTCTGGGTGGAGGAGGCCACTTACTTCGTACTCTCCTGGTTTGTAATTTCACAGTAGGATGGTGGTGAAGATCAGGTGGGGCCAAGGGGAAGCACGAACCCGTCTTTCCTCCTGTGTTTCAGTTGCTCTCATCTTAGGCTCCAAATTCCCCAGCTAACAGGGTTAGCTCCACTGAATCTCCAAATGGCAAAGATTCTCACCACAGGCAAACAGGAGTCCTCCTGGATCGTGAGTGTGAGCGGAGCATGGTCTGCCTGCCCTTGGGGTCGCAAAGCTGATGGGCACAGTAGATAAATTCATCCCCCATCACCTTGCCCTCTGTGAGGGATGCCACCCCCCCCCCCTTGGAGGTCCATAGATGCCGCTGGCCTTGCCCTTGGCTAGATGTGGAATAAGCACCAGATAGTGCTTGGGTATGGCATACCTAGGGGCTGTGCAACTTGGAAAGCATCTTGCTTCCTACCCTGTGTTGATGCAGAGTTGGTCTTCCCAGGTTCGGACTCTATTCTTCCATCTGTAAAGTGGGCCAACTCTCACATTTTAGTCTACGCTCACCGTTGCTAGATTCCTGGGTCTTTTTTCTGTTGCTGGAGGTGCTGCTTTCCTCTCGTCACTGATCCATGTTCCTGTGTTTCGAGGTGGGACCTGGAAGCCAGGTGGGCTCTGGGTCACTCTAGCAGTATCTTGGTCACCCTCCCTCTCTGGGTTCCCATTTTCTACATCCGAAGGTAGTTATGGGAGTTAAAAACATAATTGGGAGCCTGACTCTGCCCCCCAGTGAGCAGCCACTCTCCATAAGTAGAATTTTTTAAGGTATGAATCTTACTTTAGCAAATGCGTGATCTGGTTTAGACCCCATTTCTCCATCTGTAAAATGGACCAACTCTCACATTTGAGTCTACCTTCAGCTCAGAGCACTCCAGGCATGGTGTTGCACCCAGATAGGGTTCTGAGATAACCACCTGGGTCAGGATCATTCCGCATTGTCCAGCCCATCAGTGGGCTCAAGAACTTGACTTATGTCTTCCTTTGTTTCTCCTTGAGCTTTCCTACCGAGGTCCAGGCACTGGGCAGTGACAAGCACAGATCATCGTGATCCTTCACCTTAATCAGGTTGTCCCTTACGTCTCCTTTGTTTCTTCCTGGGTCCCGGGGCATGATGAATCATCTGCATTGAGGCTAGCAGACTGGTTTCTTTTGTTCAGTTCTCAACGGGGGGGGGGGGGGGGCAGACTTAAGATTTCTGCCAGGTTACTCCTGGGTGTAGATGGATTTTTTTGCCCTTGAGACCTGAGGCCATCCTACAGATTGTTCATCAAACATCTGCTGAATTCCATGCTCCATGCTCCCACACCACACTCTGCAGTGCCTGTGAGGCATCAAACCTGTGCCAAGGCACAGGTGCGTTTGCTGTGGCGTACCGTCTGGAGGGAGAAGGAGGTGTGACCTTGAATCTGAAGTGGCAGTTCTTGGGTATCACCTGTCCCTGACACCCCAGTGGTTGAGAGGCGAACTCGTCACATCACCAAAACATGTTGGTCCCTCTCTTCTAGCAAGCCTGGCACATACTCAGAAGGACCAAATGACCCTCTCAAAGTTGCCATCAATGAGGTGCCTGGTCTCTCAAACCCCAGGTCTCTCAAGTCTGGACCATTCCCAAAGACAGTAGACATCAGGTGCTGGTACTGAGGGTGCACCCTGTTTATATTCAATCTCCAGCCCACTGCTTTCCCAGCTTAGCACCAAGAGCAGGCATTGCAAACTTCTCTCAGAATCTGTAGCACCCGTGGCTATGAAAAACGCCCAGTTCCTTCTTTACACACTGCCGGGAAGCGTGAAGGAAAACACGTGCTCTCGGATGCAAATGACTCGAGTCTTGTTTTATCTGCTTTGGTCTGGGTTCGGTTTTATCCCCTTATCCTTACTTTAAGTTATAAATGAAGGCAACTTGGAAACCAATGAGTGAGAAGAGAAATAATCAATTAGCATAGAAACCAATCGATTCAAATACCTTGCTTAAGGAGAGTGCTTGCTGGGAAGGAGCTGTGAGCTGGGGTTCACAGGTGGCCGAGATGCAGCAATGGGGTGCTGTGAAGCAAGGGGTGCTGGAGTTGGACTTGGTTGGTGATGACTTGGTTCCCCCAAAGCAATTGATAATTGGGAGAGGAGATGTGTGAAGTGTCATGCTTAAAGCGAGAACATGTCTGCTTACAAAACTTCAGGCTACTACCAGGGCCTGCATTCTGCTGCCCAGTACCAGTGATTTGGAACCGGCTGATGCATCACAGCTGCAAGGACCTCATTTGTACTCACTGGCAGTTGGCAGAGCCAAGACAGTGCTCGGGATAGCATCCATCATTAGGGAATAAGGGAGAGGATCTGTCAGTGTGTCAGTTCATTAATGTTATTACAAATTTCACCTAGGATGCCCCACTTGTGTCTGGGATGGAGCCACTAGTTTAGCCTACTAAGTGTCTGTTCCTATTCCCAGGTTCAGGGATGGTTTGTACATCTTCGTCCCCGGTGATGGCACTGGGCTTGACACATGGCTAGTGCATGCCCGGTGCTTGCATAAATGCATGTCTGAGTGATGAAGATGGGGAGGCTGCCCAGGAGAAAGGAGCCAACATGTGACTTGGGTTTTGTCAGATCTTGTTTCCCTCATTCTTGGAACCCTGTCTAATTTAGGTTTCTCCAGAGGCAGATGCTGGACAAGAAGTCACATGCATTGGCCACTTGGAGGTGATGATCCCAGGAGACACCTTCAGGGAGGGGAGGGTGAAGGACAGGCATGATGGGTACCACACCTGGTCCTGGAGCTCAGGGCAGAGGACTGACTGGTGGCATGGGATGGAAGAGTTAGTTGTCACATTAACTAGTCACAGCTGGTGAACAGGAGTGTCACTTCCCTGGGAGGAGAGGGAACAGGTCCCAGAAGCGTCCTCCATACATGATTACCTTCTTCCAATAGGGCCACCATGGCTGACCTTGCCCCCAGTCAGACTCACTTGGGTCTGTATCTTTCAGAGTCCCACTGTGAACCCACATTTCTCTCTCCTACTTAAAAATGGAACAAGATGTCTAGGGAGATGGCTCCATCAGCAAAGGACAAAGGATCCCAGTTTTATCTCTAGAACTCACGTTAAAAAAAACAAAACAAAACAAGGTGTGGTGATGTGTGCTCATAAATGTGTGTGCACTGTACCCACAAGAACATACAACACCTTCATGGATCACATATCACATACACACACGCACACACGCACACACACACACACACACACACACACACACACACACACACACACCACCACCACCACAACCTTTATGTAGCAGACATGTCTAGAGCTTTGAGCATGCCCAGTACTACACTGTGACTGAGGATGCCCAGTGGAAAGTAGCTGAGGACCCCACAGTGGGGTTCATGGCGTTATGTTTTGTCTCAGGTAGAGTTTGAGATGTCTGTGACATCAGAGGGAGGCTGCATATGAAGGAAGGACAGGCTACTTACTCAGCGTGCCCATCTGTCTCCAGGGTTAGCCAGAAGGAAGGCACCTGACTGGAGCAAGTCACCTGAAGGAGCCACCAGATGGGCAGAGATGGGAAAACAAGTCTCAAATAAAGGCTGGCCATGGAAGAGGGTGGGGGTGCCCTAACAGAGATGGGACAGGGAGTGCAGTAAACAGAAGCTGGGTGGCAGGGGCTGAAGGCAAAACTCAGAGAGGAGGTAGCTGGCCAGGGCTTAGGACTGCAGCCCAACCAGGAAGGGCTGGGAAAAGGGTTGAAAAGCCTCCTGAACTGCCATGGTAGGGGGAGAGAACTCCCAGTGTGATCAGATGCCTCTTGGACAGGAGCAGGGAGGTAACAGAAGTCTAACTCCAGGTTTGCCACAGAGCCTTGAAGAAGTCATGAGTCTAACGCTGAGGCAGACGCCTCAACTGTCACTGTCACTCACTCGGAAGGACGCTGTGGGAGCCATTCACAATGGGACCAGAGTCACAGAGATGACTGAAGGGAGGAGAGGTGAAGGCAGGGCTTGAGGTTTAAGAGGACTAGGAGCAGGGGGAGGGGGTGGAGAGGTGAGTCTGAGGAATGCACCTAGCATGTGGAGAGGAGCCAGAAGGCAGACGGGAGTTGAGGGTGGAAGTTCTTGTTAGAACAGCCACAAGATGAGCATATATCGGCCATATGATTCAATCTTAGGCATCCGAAGTCAGAGATCCTGAGCACTGTGAGTGGAGAGGAACAAGGAAAGAGGAGACATTCGGGGCCAAACAAGTGGGTCTTTCCACTCAGGGGTCATCCATGGAAGTCAATCAGTGATGGAAGCTTGCAGAACCCAGGGACTTCAAGAAGAAGGAGGAAGAGCCCCTGAGGGCATGGGAAATGGGGAAGGATGTATTTGGCCTTGGGGAGATGTACTAGCCTAGAGTGGGGACAGCATAAGCCAATGGGTGAGCCTGCAGGTGTGTGGTCAGGACCACTTAAGGCCCCCACAGATGTTCTAATCAACATTGTTACAGACACATGCTAAGGAAGGTCCTAAGGCTGGCCCCAAGGAGCCCGAGGGAGGACATTTGGGGGCAAGCCAACTTTTACTCATTCGAACATTTTATTAAACATGTCTTCAGAACTTGGAATATGCTCTAGGACAAAATGGATGCAGAACTGACATTCTGTCAGGGGATAAACACCAGAAGTAATCAATGTGCTAATCCTTTGAGCCAGACTGTGGCAGGTGTGCTACGGAGAGCAGGGCTGTGGTGTGGGGGGGAGCTGTGCAGGGCAGGCCGGGTCTGAGAGAAGGAAGGCTTGGAGAGGGTCTAGGGAGAGCACCGTAGATGGAGAGAGCAGCCAGGGCTAAAGCTGAAGGCTGTAGATTCATCAGAGTAGCTGAACAGTGGCCCAAGTCCCTGAGTGTCTGAAGCAGTGTGAGAATTGAGGGCTAGAGAGAGACAGAGAAAGTGTGGTCCGTGGGCCTACTGTGAGGGTGTGGACACGGTGCCCAAGGGGACCTCTGTTTTACCTACTCCCAGTGGGAACCCTCTCACTGTTCTGCTGAGGGCAGGATGAGCAGATGCAGGGAGACAAGTCAGGAGCTGTTGCAGTGGTCCAGGGGAGAGGAGATGGCCCTGGAACCAAATGCCACTAGCAAGGTTCAGATTCCAGACAGGAACCTGTTGTATGTACTTTTGAGCAAATCGGGTGCTGATGGGTCATACTCTGAGGAAGGCCAGGTGCAGGGCAGGGAGCAGAGAGAACAGCTGTAGTCAATGACAGGGGATGTCATGGTGGTCCAAGACAGTGGAGGTAAGTCAGAGCCACTTGCTAAAACAGGCCAATTCTCTCCTAGCTTGAACTTAACAGCCTGTGTGTGATCTGATGGTGGCACAGTCAAAAGAGGGGGAGTGGCTTCCACTCCTGCTAGATGGGGACCTCAGGGGCCCCAAGTGAGGCTGAGACTCTGGCACCACTGTTAAATGCTAGGATCGGGTGGCACAGCCTGGATCGGCCCCAACTGCATCCCTAGGGACCAGGGACCAGCATCTACAGAGCTGCCTGGCCCAGGGCAGGGTCCCAAGTCACCTCAGATGGTAGTAGTTTCTGAAGACACAGAAGAGATTTCAAGAATGCCTGGGCGCCAGTTACTCTTCTCTCCAAATGTCCTACAAGAAAAGGGTCTTACGTGGACTTGAAGTTTGAGGGGACAGAGCCCAACATGGCAGGGACGCAGGTCAGGACCGTAAAGCATCTGTCAAGAAGCAGAGAGACTTAAGTGTCAGTACCTGGCTTATCTTTCGTGAAGTTCTGGCCCCCAGCCCATAGGATGGTGCTGCCTCCATTTAGGGCGGGTCTAATCTCTTCAGACCCTTCTAGAAACACCTCTCTAGACACACCCAGAGGCATGTTTCCATGGTGATTCCAAATCCTGTCAGGTTGACAGTGGAGATGAACCACCACAGCCTGTAAGCATCATAGCCAGGGGTTTATTCGAAAGAAGACAGGAAGGAGAACAATAGCAAGGTAGGAGGAAAGACAGCAGCGAGAGGGCTCAGGCTCAGGATGCTCCAAGGCATGGAGAGAAGAGAAGCAAAACTCATATTGTCTGGTTCGTTAAGTTTTCTTGGCCAAGTTCCAAATAACAGTAAAATCCGGTCATTTCATGGAAGGCCATCACAGATGTTCAAAGTGTCCTCTCTCCTATTCTTTCCACCCAATAAACATCCACTGGATAATTACTGTGGGCCAGATGCTGTGGTAGGAGGTGGGATTCTAGAAGGCTGAAATGGAGGACCAAAATGGAGACCATGAGGAGGGGATTAGCTTCACGCGAGGGGCAGGCAGCATCGCCGAGCAGGCTACTTGCTGAGATAACTACCTTGTGGAAGTCCAGGGGGAACCTACCAGGCAGAGGAGGACATATTCAAAACCATGGAACAGAACAGCCACAGGTTTTAGGAAACTCACAGACCAAGCCACTGGGCACTATAAGCTGCAGGAGACAGTGGCTCACAGAAGATGTCCTAGGGTCCTGAGGCAGGAATGCTAGCACCGACCCATTCAGGATCTCACCACACAAACCAGGCCCTCTTCAAATGGAGAGCCCTTAAAGAGATTCAAGGCTGTGAGGATGGCCTAAAGGGATGGCTTTGATGGTGAGTGGAAAGGGGGTTGGAATAGGGAAAACATGGGGCTGGCTAAGAAGTCGTCATCCTGTCCAGGTGGTAGACTAGAGCTAGACTTGGGAGACTTGGAGCCAAGGGACAGTTCCCAGAAGAAGTTTGGAGAGAATCATGGGCGAAGTACTGCATGGAGACGATCCATCTCATCCAGGATGGAAGGAGGCCAAGCCCCTGCTGGTTTGTGTGTCTGTGTTGGGGACCTCACTGTGGCAACCACCTCTTTCTAAGATTGTGCCGAGATGTTGGCAGCCGTGTTTCTAGGGACATGATTTACACTTCCCTCCTTTCTTCTCTCTAAATATGGCCAAGCTGCATGCCAAGATGTAATCTGCTAGACCCCAGGGCCTTGCTGGAGCTTACCAGAGCCAGTTCTGATGAGCTGGTAGTGGCCTCTGTGCCCTCCCCTGGATCCCAGTGAAGGCTCACATGTCTTGGGCTAGACTGCTTGGGAAGCTCTTGGCCATGTGGTAGGCCAAGCTGGAGTCTACCAGGCACAGAGAAAGGACAGAGTCCTTTCTGGATGCTTCTCTGCATGAACACCTCCCACTCCTGGTGTTGGGAAGTGTGCAGTGGGAATACTAGGCTGACCAGCTGGAAATGCCTTACTGGCCTTCTGTGCATGGCCGTGGGATTCTTGCTATTCCTTCCAGGCCCTCCCCTCCGAGCTCCCTTCCCTCTGCGCCCCCAGTATTAGTTATTTCCTCATACTCTCCTTATTCAAGGAAGAGGGGTTCACCTGAACCCCTGGCCTCAGGAGCAGCATCTCCCTCCTTCAGCCTTGAGCTGACTTTGCTACAGTGGTTCTCCACCACAATGGCCAATGCTCTCTGCCGATGTGTGGAGCTGTGGGGATGGCTATTTTCTGGCATTTGGGCTGGAGAGTGAGTGCCCCTTGGCACAGAGTGGGCAGCAGCCAGAGCTATGGTAAGTGCCATTTGTCACAAAAAACGTGAGTCTCCTGCCCGTCAAGTCTCCCTTCCAGGCAACCGTATTTCACTGCCTCACCTGGGTGCCCCACAGAGAGTCAAATCTTTGCTTTTAGGGGGAAACTCCCAGTTTGTTGTCTGCTGGGGGAAGGCCTTGACTATGTCTTTTGATGATTTGGTTTCATATTGTTGCATGGTTCTGTATGATAATCTGGATTGATTTATGAACCATTTACACACACACATCCCTACCACTTGTCAAAACAAATAGGCAAGACCTGGTCCAGAGAGGCAGAGTTCAGCATCTCTGAGAGGCTGTTGCTCCGCTGATCTGAAGAGAGGTATGTAGTGGGTCTGTCTCTCCATGAATACAGCCCACAGGGCTTATCATATGTTGCTTTGCACAGGTCAGCTGTGGTCGTTGACTTTAGCTGGGCTAGAGGACAGGAAGTCATTTGGCAGGCCTCCCGTTCTGCTTTGTGTCCATGGCACTGTCTCACTCTAGGCCCACACAGTCCTATGTGGCCCACAGTGTGCTAATGTTTTCATTAGTCATCCTGCCTGGTTCCTTCTAGAGGCAGAGCTGAGCTAAGGTGGTTCAGGTATATATGTCCCCACGAGGAAGCAGAACCAAGTAAGAAAAATGGGCCAGAACAGGGATGGAACCTGTGGAATCAGGCTGTGGTTTCAGCAGGACACTCCAAGGGAGCCCACAGGAAGTCCATCCAGTGGTGATAGGAAACACACAGGAAGTATGCCATTAGCTGTCTCAGAACAAGGAACTGGGGCCCCATAACATGTATCCCATATTCTTCTGAGAGCAAAGACCTCTATAAAGCTCAGTGTCTTTTTCCAGTTCTTGGCTTAGTCATGGCATGATCCAATGACACAAAGACCTGCCGAATTCCTCCACTATTCTCGAGATATTAAAAAAAAATCTCCCCACATTCTTCCCTTTCATTCCTTTCCCTCCATGCTTCTGCTCCAACCTCGATGGAGCCCTTTGCTCCTAAATGCCCACCCCTCAGCATGGAGGAGAGCAGGAGACAGGATAACTCCCCATGGGGCCTTAAACACCAGCAAATCACTGAGTGAAGTCTAATCCTTCCTTCCTCCCTGAAGCCAGGACCTGGATCCCTTCACAGTCAGAAATACACAAAGGATTTTCATCTCATCTCCAAGAACATTCTGGGCCTTGTGGCAACAAAGCAGTTTATCTTCCTATTCAACTCTAAGATCCTTTCTGCAGCCTTAAGCCCTGTGGGATTAACCAGCTCTGACATTTCCACCCAACTGTTCATCGTTCTGTGGAAGAGTAGTGGGAGTGAGGGTGTGAGACACACCAGGGCTTATGGGAGTTAATGGCACCGTTTCTGAGGTTCGGGCCGTTAGTCAGCAAGAGCCCTCCCTCCCCTCCTAACACACATCCCGTAACACATCCATCTTCCCCTCGGAAGTTCTCGCACTTCATACTAGCGATGGAGAGTGCTGTTAACTGTTCAGGAGGTTTCTAGATTCTTCTCTACAAGGGACGTGACTTAAATGGAAGCAGGGTTTAGCAAAGCTATGACGAATAGATTAGGATTCAAGCCATCTTTGGCAAGAAGCCTCTGGAGGATGTGGAGCCGAGGTGAAGTGCACCTACTTTAGGCTGCTGTGTGAGGAAGAGAGAGGGAGGGGAGACATGGGGAAATGGGAGGCCGGGTGGGAGGCTGCTGAGCCAGCCTTAGGAGGAAGTGTATGGCTTACTGTTGGGTCATGTAGATCATCAGGAAGGACCACCCTTCCTGGATTGAGCAGACGGCGAGTTCATTGTCTCTTGTGAACTCTGAGCCTCCCGTGAACCACTTGAGTAGAGACGCCAAGTCACAGTTGAACACAGGCCAGGAGCAGGGCATAGGTTAGGTCTGGAGCTAAAAGTGTGGAGGTGGCCTCCAGCCAGAACCGAAACAGCGGGGCTGGGTTGGTCTTGAAGGGAGAATGGATAGGGGCAGGTTCAGTGTGGAAACTGAGGCCAGTGAACTACGGCCCCAAGACCCAGGGATACAGCTCTCTTCTCCATCTTCCAGGGTGACAGTGTCCCTCCTTTATTCTCTAAGAGATGGGTTAACATTTATCAGTCCCCAAGTCTGGGACTGGGTCCTTGCTCTAAAGAAGTACCATTTGGCTACCATATTAGAAACGACACAAAATCCCTAACCAGCCACATCCAGTTTCCAAATCAGAAAAGAAAGCCTTGACCAGTAAGAGATGCTGTATATTAAAAACTCCAGATCCTCCATTCTCTGGACAATGGCAGCGTCTCAAGACACTGCCCCATAGCAAGGCTGAGCTGAGGCCCAGAGCTGAACTGATTAAGGAAGCTCAAGGCAGTGCAGGGTCAGGATGTGGTGTGGGTTGGGAGGAAAGGGAGGCATAGAAAGGTAGAGGCAGCTTCTGTTCTCTGGTCACTTCACCAGGATTGGGATTTTAGAAGAAGCAGTAGCATCTGTATACCAGATGTATGGCAGCACCAAGCTATCAAACACCCAGTGCTATTCCTGTTACGAGATCTGTGAGTTTTCATGGGAGGGGAGAGGAGTTGAGCATACAGATAACACAACTCCTGCTCCACTGTGGGTACCAAACAACCTTAGTGGTTTGGAAATTACAGATAACTGGCTGAGGTGCCCTCCATCTGTAAACGGTCTCAGAGAAGGATCTCGGTGCCTGGTGGTGCATCCTGTGGCATTCCATTCAGTTCTTACAGAAAGACAAGAAAAAGTAGTTTCGCTCATACTGGTTCAGAAGTATTTCTGCAGAATGGCGCGCTCTCACTTGAGGCTACAAACACATGAATCCGTAAGGGGTCATAGGAAAGGGGTGACCGTTCTGAGCTAAAAGTTCTAGAAACACCCAGAAACTGGTTAGTAAAGGGTAGATGTGGGGTGTGGTTAGAAGTCTTGGGACAATGACTTGCTCATGCCTGGTAACTGGTTTTCTGTTCTTTAAATTGTTTTTAAAAAATGTATTCTTTGGGAATCTCATACACCCATATAATAGTTTTAATCATGTTCACTCCCTGTGTCTTATCCCCTCCCCTCACTCCCTCTGAGACCCCACTTCTTCCTATCACCCCCTCTCCTGCTTTCAAGCCTTTCTGTTTGGAAGGCCCACCCAATGGATTCCTTGCAGGAGCATAGTGTGGGATACAGGACCGTGGGCAGCACAGAAACTGGATTCCTAGAGTTGGTGGACACGGCTGACTCTGAAGTATCAACCTGTCTGTGAAAGACAGTCTTCACCTCCGAGCTCCCGTTAATGTCCCTGTCAGAGGGAAATGATGGAGCAGTTGATTATGGTGACCTGTGAGGCCAGCTGTCAGGAAAAATAAAGAGCGGGTGGCAGGACTGGGTTGGTCAGGGGCTGAGTGTCACTTGGATTTTAGACTGAGGTGGTTGGAGAGGGTTGAGATGACGCTGAATTAAAGTGGAAGAATTCCTTGTGGAGGTGCTATGGGAAGTATCCTCCCACAGGGCTGGCAGCATAGCTTAGTGGGAGACCAGAGAATGCACATGGTCACGAGTTCAATCCCTACTACCATCAAGGAAAGGTTGAGTTTTGAGTGAAGTGTGATAGCAAATGCCGAAAACCCAGCCCTTGGGAGGCTGGGGCAGGAAGTTCAGCAATTCAAGGTCATCCTTGGCTACATAATGAGTTGGGGGCTATCCTGGGCTACATGAGAGTCTGTAAGAACTCACTTCTCCCTTTCTCCCTTTGATGAACATTTTACTTCTCTTTGTTGTCACACCTGAGGTCCAAAGTATGAACAGAGCAAACTTTGTCCTTCTAGAGTTCTGCTGTTCTTGGTGCTGACAGAGGCCAGGAGAGAGCTCCCGATATCCTGGAGCTCGAGTTACAGGCAACTGGAAGTCACCTGACTTAGTGCTAGGAACTGAACTAATGTCCCCTGCATGATCACCTAGCGCTAACTACTGAGCCATCTCTCTGACCCCTCTGTGTTCTTCAAGCTGGGTAATGTGCCTTCACTAAGGTCTGGTATCCGTGGTCTTGTCTGATTTTCAGTAGTGTGTGGTAGGGAGCTGTGCCATTGACTTGCCCCCACTAGCTTGCTCTCACCCCTACAAATGGGAACAAATCGGGACCTCTCCTGTAGGATCAAGAGACTTAAGTCAGGTGATGTTTCTGCAGGTGTAGGTGACACACGGCTGTCAAAGGAACAACAACTACTACTATAGTGTATGTGTGTGTGTGTGTCTGAGAGAGAGAGAGAAAATGTGTGTATGAGAGAGAGTGTTGTGCATGTATGTACACATGTGTGTATGAATGTGTGCATGTATGTGCACATATGTATGTGTACATGTGTGAGTGTATTGCATACATGTGCACATGTGTATATAAGTGTGCACACACATGTGTGTATATGTGAGAGTGTGTGCATGTATGTACACATGTGTATATAAGTGTGCACACGTGTGTGTGTATGTGTGTGTGAGTGTGTGTGTGTGTGTGTGTGTGTGTGTGACAAAAAGTCAACTTCCAGTGATGTTCTTCAGGTACCATTCACCTTAAATTTTAAGAGAGAGTCTCTCACTGACCTGGAGCTTGCAAGTATACAAGACTGGCTAACAAACAGATTCCAGGGACCTTCCTGTCTCTTCACCACCATGCCTGGCTTTTTCACGCGGATGGTAGGATGGAACTCAGGTCCTTGTGTTCACAACAGGGACACTTTTCTGGATGAGCCGTCCTCCCAGCCCCCTGCCATTCAGAGTTCTTCTACAACATTTTCTGAAACCTTTGGAATTTGCTTGCATTTTAACACATGGCCGGAAACCAACAAATACCTGTGACAGCACAGAGACAGCCTGGTATATCCCTGTGGTGGCCCACCATGTCCTTTCAAATGAATGTAAAGCAGTGGTGCGTGTCACTGCCGTCTTTACTTCTTTATATGAGGGGAAGGAATCTGGTTCACATTATAGAACTGAATTATCCTGCAGGTTGACTGATGTGATCCAATTTAGAAGTGCCCTGTCTGGAAGGGTTCCGAGGATCTCTGTTCCTCCATGGTTTATAGTTATCGAAGGGGCTCTTCTTGGAAGGAGGTAGTGTCACCTCTCCGGTTAGGTGAGTCCAGGTCTCAACAGCCTTTACAAAGACTCTGTTCTTGGATCTTCTGCGTCGTCAAGATGGAGAGGTCTCGGGTGGGTCAAAGCAAATCATGTCTTGGTTAATGTTCCTACTCCACCTTCTGTCAAGGCAATGTGGCTAGAGTCTGTTCTCTGCTCCAAGTTTCTCTGTGACCCTTGTCATCAGTCAGATCACTATTTCCTACCCTCTACCCCTAGGCACCCTGGTTCAGAGTTAATGAGTTTCTTGATCTCACACTTAGGATGAATTGGGTGCACACCCCCTGCCTGCCTTTGCAGAGAGAATTGTGGGTGGAAAGAATGTCTGGGTCTCTAAATGCCTAATCCTGTTACAGACAGTTTCTCTGTGCAGTTTCTTAGTAGCTGGGGGCCATTTTGAAGGCTTAGAAACTCAGACTATCCCGTGAGAAGGCTATTAAGTCGGCCTCCTTGGATTGGCCAGATCTGAGCAATGCTTACCAGAAGCCCGAGCTGGCTTTCTTGTCTGCCGCTGGCTGTTACATGCAGGCTTCTTTCTGCACTTAACTCAGGAGTCGGAAGAGGGTTCCCAGAAATAAACAGTTGTTCATCATTGAGTGAGCAGAGGCCAGAGAAACCCCTAAGCACTGAGATGCCACAGGCAGCCTGAGATGCCAGTTGTGATGATGTTGGGGGCTCTGACTTAGCCTTAGATCACCACTCCAATTGGGCAGGTAGACCTTTGAGAGCCAGGGAGGTGAAGTGACTTACAAATGTTCAGAGGCCGAGGTGACCAGGTGGTGTGACCTTAGTCTTTAGAAGAATCTGCATGTCTAGCTAGAGGAAAGGCCTAGGTGGAGCTTGTTGCTAGGGAGACCTTCCACACAGTCTCAGCATCATCAGGCTTGGGACAAGCTAAGGGTAGAGGAGTTATCCGTGGGTGCTGCAGTAACAGGATCATGGGCTTGGGCCTGACTGGTGTCCCTACAGTGGCCTGTCTGTCAATCACAGAAGGTTTCACTGTTGTCTCAACAAAATAATGGCTGCTTTATGACATTCCACTCACCCTGCCATGTGTGAGCTGCATGTGGGGTTGGAAGGGCCACAGGTCTCGCCTGGCTGGTCAGAGCTGAAGTACTGGGAGAATGACTCACACCACTGTGGTCTGCTCCAGGGGTAATAGTGGAAGCCTTCCCACTCAGAGGCTCCGATGTGACTTTGCCTCTCTGGTTACTGCTGTGCTGCTCTTCTGATGGGAGGAATCTGAGAATGAAGGAAAAATGCAAGAAACACACACTTTGACAACAATGGTGAAATGAGAGAGCCATCCTGTTTTCTTTTGCTTTGGGTAGGGTAAGTAAAGTAGTTATGGTCTGCCATTTGCAAAGGGGACTCCTGTCCTCATAAGTCCAACCCAGTGCCATCCAGTCATCCAACAAACTTCCAATGGTCATGTTTATGTCTGTGTAGCTTGGTAGTCATCATCTCCCTCTGTGGCTGGGACACTTGACAAAGGGCAAGTGTCACCGAGGAACTGAATGCCTGGCTTTACTCTGTGTGTGTGCATGCATGCATGAGTGCGTGTGCGTGTGTGCGTGTGTGTGTGTGTGTGTACATGTGTGCATGTGCATATGCGTGTTTAAATGCACATGAAGGCCAGAGTGGTTTGGGGTGACATTCCTCATTTCACATTTTCATCTTAGGGTGGCGGTTATCTGTTCGAGATACGAACTCTTAATTGTGATGTAGACAGGGTACCTACGAGCCTTAAAGACCCACCTGTCTCTGCCCCCTAAGGGCTGGGATTCTAAGTTTGTTCCTCCAGAATTGTTAGGCAGATTCTAGGCATCAGACTTGGGGCCTCATGCTTGTACAGCAGGCTCTTTATTGACTGAGCTATCTCTCCAGCCCCTGCTACATTGATTGTTTAAAGCAAGCTTAAGTAGTCGAATGTGGTTTGTAGCTACTCTATTGGGCAGAGTGCCCCTGTGTGACCAGCATGGATACTTGTTCTTTTAAGTATACTTTTGTCCCAAAGCCACAGACATGTTAGTTTTCTTTCTTTTGTTAAACAAGTCCCCAGGAGCAGAGGGATCTTCTCAGTACGTGGTGCTTTGGTGGCCTGAGCTAGGACAGAGCTGACCCTACTGTCACTCACCAGAGACTTTTAGACAAGACGTAGACCCTGGCCAGAAACCCAGGAATGGGCAGGAGGTTCTAGGAGGCAGTCGTCCAGAACACAGAGTTCATGTGCACCTCCTCGGGATAGAATTTCATCCTGCAAGGCTGCCAAGGACTGTCAGCTCTTAGTGGCCTGGTGTCTCCGTGTCTTGACGTAGAACTTGTCCTCAGGACACGAGGATTAAAGCCAGGTGTTTCCAGGGGAGTATGTGGGACCCACCACAGAGGAGGCAAGAAGCATGAGAAGAAACTGAGAGCACCAAGCCCTGCCATATGTCTCCAGCAGGTGACACTTGCCAGGCACTGGTCGAGAACACCATTTGAGACACTTTGTCTCTGTAGTAACCAGTGCAGCAGATTGTCCCCAAGAAGGGCTGCGGGGCTGGTCCAGTGACAACCAAAGCAGAGTCCCCACAGTCCTTGCTCACACCAGAAGGCAGTTTCCTCAAGCCTCCCAGGGGAGGCTGTCAGCGCTTCTGTGGATGAGAACTTGAGGGCAATGAGATGTATGTGCTCTGGCTGTGGGGGCGGGGGCTGACTTAGCCGGGATGGTTTATCAGGTCAAGATGCAAACTGAGGCCCCTTGGCTGTCTGCTGTGTTTCACTGGATATCACAGTGCTACCCTTAACCCTAGAAAAGACAGAGCCCAGGGTCACAAACCTAGAGATTACCCTACGGAACTGGTGTGATATCTGGTTAAATTAATTAATTAATAATAAACAAACAAATAAATAAGATGAAAGGACCAGAATGTTCACCTCCACAATACACATGAGATGAAATTTCAAGGCAGACCAAGACTCTGCTATGAAAATTGCTGAAGAATTTTGGGTAAAAATGGTATCCCTTAGAAGTAAACAGACTTTTGTCAAAGGCCACACATTAGATATTCCAGTCCTTGCAGCCACATAGTCCCTGGCGCAACTATTTAGCTCAGTAAATGTATGTGTCTGTGCTCCAGTAAAACCTTATTTATAAACCATCAGTGGCCAGAGTCAGTCTTCAGACCAGAGTTTATTACCCACTGGTCCAAGGTGACCCTGGTCAGTTATTTCTCTGAAATGAATTGTTTAAACAAGACCACTTCTACCAACCTGGGCTTTCACAAGGCCTCCCTCCATCATGGGTTATAGACCTTTGTGAAGGGGAGAGATCTACCTGACATCGTTGATGCTGGAGAGTGAGGAGGCTCTGCTGGGCATTTACTGTAGATGGCAAGAGTGTCTTCCCATCCACAGGCTACGACTGAGTTCACCATCTTCAGTCAGCTCCCCAGCCCCATCTCCACCCCCTCCCCCACCCCCAGCCCTGCCCCCATACAGGCCATTACTGTTTGCTTTGTGGTGTTCGTTTCTTAGACACCTGCACCAATATGTGTCTGGAAGACGTTGGAATCCCAGCCTGCATTTTCTTGATGATTATTTAATTAACGCCCATTCTCCTGCAGGTCACTGGGGTCATGAGGACGGGGTCCCTGGGGTTCCCAGCATCTAGTCCAGTGTACCACACAGTGCAGGAGTGGGTGAGCAGCAGGGCCAGGACAAGGAGGTCAGCTCAGTGGTCACCCAGAGCTTTCTAGACATGCCACCTCCTTGTCACTTCTGGACAGGGAAGGGGCCAGCAGGCATGACAGATTTGAGAAGGGGACCAAGGCAGACAGGAAAAGGTTGGGCCAGGCTTCCACAGTAACAAATATTTACTTTGGGGAACCTAACAAAGAGGGCTATTTGGGTGAGAAGTAAGGGGATCATGTTTCTCGGTCCCCACAGAAGGAAAGCTAATTACACCAGTTTGTGACCTGCTGTTCCTGCTCTTGCCCAGACCTCCCTGTAATCTTTTCCTCACCCAGGAAAAGCTGTCGATGCCCCCCCCACCAGAGAGACACGAACCTGATTCATAATTTGCCTCTCCTAATTAGGCGCAGGAATGAAGGAGACGGTTATTAATAATGTATCCGGGTTTTTAAGTGCCCCACAGGAACCGAGCCTTGAGAAATGGTGCTCTTGATGATAAACAGTCACACCGCCACCACGCTGGGCTCTGTGCCCAGACACAGGGCAGAAAGAAAGACATCAGAGGAGAAAGGGTCCGTGGTGCATGGGCAGCTGACTGGAATGACAGATGGAAGCCCAGTTGCTCTCACAGCACTGTGGTGCATGTGCATGTGTGCATGTGAACGTGTGTATGTGTGTGTATGTGCGAGTGTGTATGTGTGCATGTGTGTGTGCACATGTGAATGTGTGTGTATGTGTGCATGCGTGTGTGCATGTGTGAATGTGTGCGTGTGAAGGTGTGTATGTATGTGTATGTGTGTGCGTGCGTGTGGGTGCATGTGTGTGTGCATGTGTGTATGTGTGCGTGTGTGTATGTGTATGCGTGTGAATGTGTGAGTGTGTATGGGTGTGCGTGCGTGTGTGTGTGTATGTGCGAGTGTGTATGCACATGTGAATATGTGTGTGTATGTGTGCATGTGAATGTGTGTGTATGTGCGTGTGTATTGTGTATGTGTGCATGCGTGTGTGCGCATGTGTGAATGTGTGCTGTGCATGTGCGTGTATTAAGAGGGATCTAGTCTGTCTTTGCCACCCTAGGATCTTTCTTTAGGGATACCTCCTTGACCCTTCCGTGTAGGACTAAGCTTCAATGTCTGCTGAGAGAAGGGACTCTGATTCTCACAGTGACAACAGCTTCCTTTTCCACACTGCATTGGCTCCTCCTGTCTCCCTGCCTCACTGCCTCAGTAGTCGTTGTACCTGAAATTTTGCTTGCTTGTGTTGTGCCTATTTAGTGGGTCACAGGTTCAAACCTGTCTAGGTTGAAATGCTGAGATGACATCATTGGGTTCTGTGCCACAGTCCCCTCAGCTGTCAATTCTTGTCCTTGCTCCCTGCAAGCGCCCTCAGCTCTCATTTCTTCAGACCCGCCGGACAGAGCCAGCCTTGGCTTCCGTCCATCCCCACCTGTCCTATGCAGTAGAAGGTGGTCTGAGCAAAACACATGACCTTGAACTTTGGGTTCATGACCTCAAGGCTCTTGGGGGCTTTCCCACTCCTCCCCTTACCAGACATCAGTCAGTCCCTCTTCTAGACAACCTGCCACTTGCTCCTGGTTCACTCTGTATTTGCCCTGGCTTCACACCTGTTCCTAGAAATGATTGACACATTCAGAAAGAGGCAACCCAGTCACTACAGACACCCATGTTATGCGGTGCAAACTTCCAGACTGCCTTCCCTACACAGAAAGGCTTCATCTGAGGCCTAGGCAGGGGCTCCTGAGCTAGGAGTCAGGGGTCTTTCTCTGACTGGCTTGGGGTCCTTAATCTTCCCCTCTCATGAAACAGACTCTCCTGTCTCTTACGCATGCTCATTCTCAGATCATTTCCTGAATCAGGCCCCTTCTCAGTAACTGAATCACAATAACATCTCTGCTCAGTCACAGGTTCCCTTGCAGCTCCCCACCCTACACACGCATACACACATGCATGCACACATAGGCACACACACACACATGCACACATGCACACATAGGCACACACTCACAGGCACACACACAGACGCACACATGCACACATAGGCACACACACAGACACACACATGCACACATAGGCACACACTCACACACACATGCACACATGCACACACACAGAGGCACACACACATGCATGCACATGCACACGCACATGCACACACAGGCAGATAGGCACACAGGCACATACACACATTCACACATGCATGTACATACATCTGCACGTGCACACACACACATATATACACTCACACAGTGAGTACACACACACAGTGCTAGACCTCGCCTCCCTTTCTCAGGACCCTCCAATACCCACCTCACTTCCTGTCCTCCTCACGGCCTCCAGACCTCCCGCAGTCTCCTAGTGTCTCCATCCTTGATCTTCATACTCCCGGCCACAAGCTCACTGCAGATCTATCCTCTGCTTGACTCCCATCCCTAGACACCTTCAGGACAAACTCCATTGCCAAACTCTAGTCTTTGTTCAAGCGCCACCCTCTAGACTGCCCTCGGGCGTTCTAACCCTGAGGAACATTTATCTGCATCTTTCCCCTTAAGTTGCTCTCACTTAAAGCAAGGAGGACACACAGTGGGCCCTCAGAGGTGAGGCTCACCTCTTCCCGTTTATCTTCCTCAAGAGCAAGACCATTCCCAGAAGCTCCCAGCTGGCTTTTCCTCTCCTGTCCTTTGACTAGACCTGCAGGACCCAGAAGCCACCTAAACTAGAGGCTAAGGACTGGAGTGACCAGGCCTGAGACCATGAAATCCTGAGACCATGAAATCTCACCTCTGCTAGGCACAGGGAAGGGCGGACGGGCTATAGGAAGAGAACTAGTGTTCTGCTAGGGAGGCGGGAAGGAGGCAGGTATCTGCTCTAGCTGTCTGTGGATCCTGGAACTCCTTGGATTGGTCTGTGGCTTCCTTCGGGTTATCATGACTCAAACAGATAGCGTTAAA
This sequence comes from Rattus norvegicus, assembly GCF_021556685.1. Taxonomy (NCBI): domain Eukaryota; kingdom Metazoa; phylum Chordata; class Mammalia; order Rodentia; family Muridae; genus Rattus; species Rattus norvegicus. Next base: position 128,423,681 of record NC_141539.1, on the reverse strand, counting down.
CATGCTGAATGGCTTGCCAGCCCAGAGCCTGCACTTTACTCCAGCTCCTGATTCAAAGCCAGTGTGGATAATCAGTGCCCAAAACTGAGCAATGGACACCCAGGGAGGAGGAGCCTCTGGGTGCGAGGAAGATGGGTTCACTCTAGCAGGCCAGAAGTCAGGAGCAGAGCAAAGCAGAGAAAGGGAAAGACGAAATGGGGTTGGTTGGTGGCTATGAGACTCAGAGATAGAAGCCCAGGAGGAGGAACGTCCAGTGTGGGGCTGAATCTGGGTGAAGACACAGCTCCTGGTGAGACTGAGGAGGACTCCTTACTGTTGGCTATCTCCAGCCTGGGACTGGCCAGACCAGTGGTGCACATCTGGGAGATGCTGCATGCACAGGAAAGACTGAGAAGAAGCTGGGGGCAGAGACAAGGCTTTGAGGGCTATACCGAGTGTAGGACCAAAGTTCTAAGCATCCCAGCCAGGGACCGGCTTGTCATCCCCTGTGTTTTGCAGCCAAATATAGTCCAGGTGACCCACTGACCCTACCCTACCTTACTTACCCCCTTCAGACACTGAGAAAGGCTTTATCCATATCATAGTGTGGCTGCCTTTCTGGCCCAGTTGTCAGCAGAAAACCGGGGCACCTGGGTGGCTGGCGATGAAAAGGGGGGACTTCCATCATGGCTGCAAAAGAACTGGTGGACACAAGATAAGCTAAGCACAGCATTATCTGTCTGCATACCCCCACCCACTAGCGTGGTGACCTAGAATTCGAATATGGTGTTTATTTCACTGGGTTTCCCCCTAGAAACTCTAGATGTGAGGCCTGGGTTCAAGTTGCACAAGCACCAAAGCCCTGTGGTTTATCTGTGGTTTCAAGTCTAGCCCCAACCCATGGTCACAGGTGAGAAATGCAAAACAGCTTCACCCCCACACTGACCCCAAGGCCTCCATGGGTGGTGGACGCCCTGGCACAGGCCTCCCCATAGATGCCCAGCGCCTGTAAATGGCTAGCAGCTGCTGAGAGTCAGTTCCTTGTGTCCACAGACAATGGGTCTCTATGCGGGGCAGGCTGTGAGAGGGACTGGTGGCCCTCCCCCACACCTCCTTCCTTAGGAGGCATTGGGTCTGTGTCAAACTGCCCAGCAGTGCCAGGGCTTCAGGCACTGAGGCAGGGGAAGAGTTGGGAACTTGTGAAGGAACTGAGCGAGGACAAGCTTTCCTTTTGGGCCAGATCAGAAAGGTAGGCTCAGACTGAGGTTGCTGTGACGCCCTGAGACGATTCTAAGCCTCAGTGGCCTCCCTGGGCCCTGAGGGACATGAAACAGGTCCTGGAACAACTCAAATCTTTAACAGACCTCCTCACTTCCCTAGAAAACCACACAGAACCAGGGCATATCCTAGGACACTGTCTGGGGCAAGGACAAGTTGTCAATATGCCCTGTGTCCTCAAACCTTAGAGGAGCAAGACAGCTCCCTTGACAACCTTGTGGTGACAGGAGAGAGGAGAGAGGACACACATCCCAAGTACAGACTGGACCATAAAATTGTCCTGTGAAGCAGCTGTGTGGCTCTGTTATCTCTACCCAGCGACATTGCCAAGGCCATGAAGACATCATGTTCAGGGCCTGGCCTACCCTTTGCATGAGGTACCTCACAGTGTTCAGGAAGCAGGTTCAGGGTCCTTAACCCTGGAGGGAGCAAGGGAATGACTTCTGAAGTACAAGGACAAGCCAGTGCTGGCCTGGTTCGTCACTGCTTGTGGACCTGGGCTGCTCTGTGGACCAGGGTAGGAGGTCCTCCTCAGCAGAGCATAGTCAATCTAATGAAGGCCAATTAGGCCTACAACCCTTTCAGTTCCCAGGGAACCAGCCACAAACCACTAGGGCAGCCTGAGGGCATGAGTCACCAAAGACTTTGAAACCCAGGAGAAGTGTCTAATGATGTCAATGATGTCCTCAAGGCCTGTGGTGTCCCAGCAGTGCCTGGCATTCAGTCTGGGCCTAAGCGTAGGGTGCCTCTGGAGAGGACCCCACATAGGGTTGAGAGGCAGAGCACCAGGTAAAGACATGGCTCAAGATGGAAAATTACTGTCCCTCCCGACCCTCTGTGTGTGTGTGTGTGTGTGTGTAAGTGTGTGTGAGTATAAGTGTGTGAGTGAATACATGTGTGTGCACGTGTATGTCTGTGAGTGTGTAAGTGTAAGTGTGTGAGTGTGAGTATGTGAGTGAGTGCATGTGCGTGTGTGCATGTGTGTGCACATGTGTATATATGAGTACATGTGAGTATGTGCATGTGTGTGACTGAGTGCATGTGTGTGAGTGCGTACGCACATACATGTACATGCACATGTATGTGTCTGTGAGTGTGTGTGAGTGATTTTGTGTGTGAGTGTGTGACTTGTGTGAGTGTATGTGAATGAGTGATTGTGTGCGAGTATATGTGGATGTCTGTGAATGAATGTGTGTGAGTGCATGTACATGTGTGTGTGTGTCTGTGTGAGTGTGTGAGTGAGAGTGTGTGAGTGTGTGAGTGTGTGTCTGTGTGCGTGTATGAGTGTGTGTGTGTGTGTGTGTGTGTGTGTGTGTGTGTGTGTCTAGGTGCCTGAGGTCTACCTTTGGATTTCTTCTATAATAATCTTCAACCATCTGCCTATCCTGTCACTACCCCTCCCCCAGCTCTGGAGTTACTGGTGTGCCCCACCACACTGGCTCTTAATGGGACCAAGCTCCTGTCCTTGATCTTATGCAGTACCATGCAAACCAATCCACCTCCCCAGCCCCTGAGAAGTGACCCTTAAACAGCTGAGCAATCATTCCATTCCCTTCTAAACCGGTTCTCAATGGGTTCAAAGACAGAATGGCTTCCAGACCTCTCAGAGCCCCTGTGATAGGATCAACTGTCATCTCAATACTAGGAGAAAGACCTCTGGGCAAACCTGTGAGAGACTGTCTACACTGATTACCCTCTGAGAGTGTCTGTGAGGGATTGTCTTGATTGTGCTCATTGACTTGTGACTCAAGTCAAAGCCATCCTAATTGTGAGCAGGACCATTCCCTGAGCCGGGATCCTGGATAAAGTGGTGAGTGTGAGCTGAGCTCCAATGTGCCTCCCAGCTGCCTCTCGACTGTGGATGGATGTGACTCATTCTCTTGAGCTCCAGCTGCTCTGGCTTCCCCACCGTGATGGACTGTACACTAAACTGTGAGCTAAAATAGACCTTTGCCCTTTAAGTTGCTTTTGTCTGGGTATTTTAACATGGCAGCAGGAAACAAAACTACGACAGTCTCTTTAATTCATTCCTGCCTCATCTACCCCTACCCCGTCCTGTTAGGTCCAGGCATAGGTGGGTTTCTCAGGCTACCCATTAGCATGTGCTGACTTGATCCCACCAAGTCCCTGACTCTGTTGCCTCAGTTTCCCCACTGCTAACAGGGAGTCAATCAACCTGGGCACCACAGTGCATGGATGTGTGTCATGAGGTCCCCTCAGGGAGGGTTTCCAGCCTCCTTTGTCCCCTCAAATACCTGCCTACTGGGTGCGTCTAATGTGCTGTGTCAGTCTGCTTCTTTTTCGGGCTCCTGTGGGTCCTGATCTGCTGATCTCTCCTCCCATCCCAGCACTTGCCACATATATGTCCTCGTGGGACCTCTGCTTTCCATTGGCTTCTTCTACACTTCTCAGAACTCCGCAGGGCAGGGACCACCTCTGTCCTGGTCACTGCCTGGAGCCCTCCCTCCTACACTGCTCTAGAAATTCCTTGAGGCAGAAAGCTGGGGGGGTCGATGTTCATCATCATCATCACCACCACCACCATCATCATCACCATCCTCATCCTCATCACCACCACCACCATTATCACAATCAGTCATTGTCATTTTTCAATTGACATAGGAAGTAATAGGCTTCGTGGTGGCATCTTCATACATCTGCACCATTATACACTGTTCTCCATCATCCCCTTCTCTCTCCCTTCTCTCTTCTCATTCCCTTCCTACCCCTGAAGAATCTTCCCTCCTGCTTTGATGTTACATGCATTTCTTTGTCCCCTCCTTTACCCAACTCCTGTATGAGAGACCTCTTCCTCTCCTCCCATGATCCTCTTCCACACTCACAGACTGTACTCATGCACACACACACACACACACACACACACACACACTTAAATCTTAATTGTGGGGGTTGGGGATTTAGCTCAGTGGTAGAGCGCTTGCCTAGCAAGCGCAAGGCCCTGGGTTCGGTCCCCAGCTCCGAAAAAAAAAAAAAAAGAAAAGAAAGAAAAGAAAAAAAAATCTTAATTGTGCATCTAAGAGAAAGTAGTGTTCACCTTTCTGAATCTGGTTTCACTTAAGAATCTCTGGTTTAACCCTTTTTTTCCCCAGATAAAAAGGCTTCACCTTTCTTTACAGCCGAGAAACATCCCATTGTACGGACCATGCTTTCTTTATCACTTCATCAGCTGATGGACATGTGGATTGGCTCCATGCCTTAGCTAGCGAGCATGGGTGTGTGAGCCTGTCCGTGGAATTAGATAGATTCCTACAGGCGTGTGCCCAGGGATACGGCAGAGCTGTATGCAGTTTCTAGTCTCAGGTTTCTGAGAGGCAGCTCCTCTCAGTCCTGTGATGTTGGCATCCCCGCCTACAGGATCTAGGCTCCTCTTTCCCCCACCCCACTGCCATTTGGTTTCTCAGTGGTAGCTATTCAGACCGGTGTGAGCAGGAATCTCAAAGTTGTTTTACTTTGCAATTCCTTGATGGCTCAGGATGTTGGACGCCAAGGACTTATTGGCCACTTTCTTTTGTTCTTTTTTTTTTTTTTTTAAGGAACTCCCTATTTAGCTCATTGGCTCGCTTATTGATTGGGTGGTTTATCTGTTTTCTTCAGCTCTTCATATACTCTGGATAATCCCTTCTGATGTGCGGTTGGCAAAGATTTTTAGCAGGCTGTCTCTTTGCTCTGACTGTGGTTTTCTTTGCAGTGCAAAAGATCCTTAGTAGCATACAATCCTCATGGGTGGCTCTTGGGGTTACCTCCTGGGCTCCAAGTCCTTTACAGAAACTCCTGGCCTGTGCCTACATCTTGGCGAGTTTCCTTTGATGGCTTCAGAGCTCCAGGTCTTAAGCTAAGTTATCCGTGGACCACTGTCTTGTTGCCCATGGTTTCGTATATTTGGAATCTTCTGGATATTTCAGGAAATTCAGCCAAATCCACTCCATTACCCTGCGTTGCCTAGAAGCAGAAGTCAAATGCTTTTAACCACGGTGTCCAGGGCGGGGTCCAGGTTGAGTATTCCCAGCTCTTTAATGCAGCATGGGCTGACTAAAAAGAACAAGACTCCCTTGACACAGCAGACTTGAGCCTGGGCCCTCTCCAGTGCCCTCCTGGCTACCTGACCATCATCCGCACTGGGTCAGGAGAGCTGACTGACAGGTCAACTTCTCTGGGGCTCAAGAAAGGGTGACACGACCCCTGAGGTGTCAGGACGGCTCCTGACTTTCTGTCAGGTTTAAAGGGAGTGACCGAAACAGCAGAGACAAGGAAGCAGCTCTTTCCTGGGGCTTGGCACTCCGCGGTCAGGCCACCTGCCTGTCACCCAAGATTGTCATCTCAAAGTGAAGGTTCCCTTTCCCTGCATACTGGCAATCTATGATGTCGCCTCTTTTGGAGATTGCTGGCTCCTCGTTGCAAGAGGATCAGGTCTTAGTCAGCTTCATAGTCATCCCTAGGCAGCTGGCGCCAGGTCTGGCAGAGGACAGCTTGCGTCTAATTCATCTCTGTACCCCCAGCTCTTAGCAGTAAACACTGAGCCTGCTCAGTTCTCGTCCAAGGGAATGCATTCACACACGCATGAATGAGCCCTATCAGGAGGCTGCCTCTAATTACGAGCCTCCAGCCTGCCCACCTGGTGAGCTTTTATCATCTTTGCTGGGGTGCTGAGGGAAACTGAGGCAGTGACGAGGCTAGTGGGACGCTCTGACGGCTTCAGGGCCCTGCTCCAGTCCTCACCTAAGTTGTTTCAGTGTTCATTCTCTGTCCTGAAGTGACAACACCCAGGCTTCCTCCAGCTCTGGCGTTCTCTAGTCAACTCAAGCAAAGATAAAGACGGATGCCATCTTCCAATCTATCTCTGGTTTTTGTGAACAAAATCTGTGATTTATGCCTCAGCTACGTCTCCAGAAAGACCCCTCTCCACAGATGGGCTGACTTCCTCTGCACACGCAGCCCTCAGCTGCACCTGCTGGGTCCCACTGGTCTCAGACAGAAGGGCACACAACCAGAGCTAGCTGCTTCTCGTAGCAATGCTTTGAAAAAGGACTGTCGAAAGGAAAATCGTCACCTCACCAGCAAAGTGCAAGGAAGTTTGGCTCTGCCAAATTCCAGACTGAGGCTTAAGAGCCAGCATGTAGATGGAATCTCTAAGGAGGGCCTTGCTGGCACCTTTGGGCAACAATTCTAACTTAGGTGTATCTAGCTCGTTGTGACCATCCCTAGCCAATGGAATCATTTGCCGTCGAGACCAAAAGGAATACCTTTCCCTTCCTGTGCTCTGGGACACTAGACCGAGGTGTAGCCACTCACTGAGACTACACACAGGAAGACGGCAGCTGCAACATGCTGGGTGGAATGACCTGGGGACACGCCCCAAAACAGGTCAGAGCCTGGGACAGAGACCCAGAAGAGCTTTCTCATCCATGAAAAGAAGGGGCAAACCTTTGCAGGTGCCAGAACAGTATAGACCCAGCAGCTATGGCCAGGGAGCTAAAGCTACACCAGTTTATCCTGGGGAGACCCTTACCGCCAAGTCAAGGATGCTCCCAAAGGGGGAGATTTGAAGTTTGATTTTTCAACTTCAACAAAATCATCGATTGAGCTCATGGATGGGAGCATGAACCCTAAGGGTCCTGCTGGCTCTGCAGTGCCGTTCAGATCTGTAGAGGGACACAGGACCTAAGACCCGCTCTTTCCAGTTGACAGCAGCCTGGGGGTATCCTTGCCTCAGTGTATCACCCAGAGTGTCTGGTTCTTCTCAGGACTTGGGAGGAGCTGAGGTCCACACTGGGGACTATGCATTTGTTAATGGGCAGCCACAATCCCCTGGGAGCCATAGAATGTCTTCTGGGATTCCACAGTGTTTAGTTCTTTCTCTCTATTCTGCTTATCCTTGGTTCTGCCTGGGAGGATACCAGAGTGGGAACATCTGGGAAAGAAATCTAGGTGTTTGCTTATGATATTAACCACACAACACACATACACACACACACAGAGAGAGAGAGAGAGAGAGAGGGGGGGGGGGGAGGGAGAGAGGGAGAGAGAGACAGAGACAGAGAGAGACGGGGTGGGGAGAGAGGAACATTACTCATCCACAAAAAGGGAAAACTTCTGAACTACAGAGCTACCTGGGTAAATCTCAACAATGCTAAATAAATAAAGCAAAAGTAAAAACAAACCAAAAAGAAAGCCTTTCAAATGATTTGATTTTCGCAAACGCCAGAAACAAACAAATCTTATCTATTATCTTAGCCATCGTTAGAATGGTTGTCTGAGGTTAGGGACTGTTGAGACTCAAGGATATTTTGAAAGTCTTGAGTGTGGCTTCTGCTGCTGTAGACATGTCACTGTTGTCAGAAGATGCGTTGACTGGCAGGAATCCCCTTGGGCACAACCCTGGGTTCTTGGCTTTATTCACTGGCTCCGCCCATCCTGTGACTTCCTTCGGGGTGCCTAGAACAGAGCTGGGGATATAGTTGTGGTTCTTGTCCAGATCTTCACGTATACTGATGTCTAGCACTGTCTGTCTGTGTGGTCTGTCCACTCCTCTCCTCCAGTCCTTTTGTTATACCCAGACCTCTGAGATGGGGCTGGGCTCTCTCTTTGCTTTACTGGGGGAAATGGGTCGGAGTAAACAGTCTCTTGAGACCTATTCTCCAGGTGAGCATCAACACTGCCCAGACCAACCACGGATCAGGCTTACCCTAAGGACTCCTCATGGGTAGGGTGGGGACAGGAAGGCCTTGTGAAGCTAGGTGTGAGAGAAGCTGTAATGTTACAGGGTTACATGCTCTGACCTCTTCCAAGCAGACTGAGATAGATGGTGGCATCACCTGGGCCAAATCCAGGCATGAAGAGCAAACCTCTCACAAGAAACTCATTTCAGAAACACTTGGAGGGGGCCAGACTCCCTCCTTTCTCTTCCTAAGTCCCCTGCGAGCCTGCCACCCCACCCCCAACCACAGAGGCACCGGATTTAATGCCTTGGCCGAGAGAATGAGATGTTCTGTTATTTTTCATGGGAAATTAAGCCCGACCCTGCTGTCAGTTAGCTCATGCCTGGGAGGATGGAGGCCTGCTTAGCCAGGCGCTCAACCCCTGCTCTGAGCTCTCCAAGGCAGTGTGGAGGCACCGAGTGGGGGAGGGGCTGGCTGGGGGCCAAACATGATGTCACCTGCTGAGGTGGGGGTAGGGAAGGCAGGAAAGGTCAGAGGGCCTTCCTTGGGGTGATGGATAGCTGTGAGTGCCACTCCCTCACCAATGCCACACAGATCCACCTCTCTCACTCAGAGACACTCCGACACTGGTCTCTTTTCAGCTCCCAACTCTACCTCCTGCCCCGCGGAGGACAGCTGGTGGTCTGGTCTGGTAATCATCGTCGCGGTGGTCTGTGCCTCTCTGGTGTTTCTGACTGTCCTGGTCATCATTTGCTACAAAGCCATAAAGAGGTGAGTGTCCAGCCACTGTGCTGGGGGAGCCCCTCTGGAGCCCAGCAGGGCTTCCCGGCCCTTTAACTGCCTTGCTACTTTCATTAATGATAAAGACTGACACCCAGTTAAGGAGTGGGAAGGATGAGAAGGGACCCTCTCTGTCCCTAACTGGTTCAATGCTTGCCATGAATTTGCCGTAACGGCTACAGTGGTTTCTCTTTGTCCTTATACCTTTAATAATTCAGAGTGGATCACAGACATAACTTCCCAAGTGTCAGGACCTCTGATCCTGCAAGTTCTACGTCTTCATCAGCAAATACAAAAGCCATGCAGAAAAACACCGCCAAGCACCAAGGGACGACAGTCATTAATAATATTTCTTGGAAATAGGATTAGGGAAGGAAACCTTCCCTAATCCCCGAGCTCCAAAAGTTACTTCTAATTATTACTATTAGAATAAGTGTTAGCATCTCAGATATTTAATTTCCTCCCCTGAGTCCACTCTTCTGTGTAATAATATCAGTTTAATAATTCAAAACCAAGAAGAATGACAAAAGAAATCTTAGGACGAGGATGTGATCGGGCCCGCAGGCCTCAAGCTCCTGGGCAGGAGAGGGAAGTCTTGAGCTGCCACACAGACCTGGGCATGCACATCCCCCGGGGATGGGGGTTTTACTTCTAGAACTCAGATCACAGGATGACCTTTGCAGACAATACCAATGCAGGATACTCAGGAACTGACTAGACCCCTGCAATTTTCAGGCTATGCTGTGGGTTCATCTCTCTGTCCCATGTCCTTAGTTCATCTCCCAAACATTTCCCTCCCTCCATAGTACCTAATTTTTCAAATTAGGAAATTGAGTCTCCAAAGAGCTAGGAAGCTGCCATCCTATCAGAATTCGAGTCCAGAATTGTGTGGTGCCAAAGTCCATCTCTCACCATGTTGGGGCCCTCGACCAAAGTTGGTGATGAGCTCCCACACGCCTCTCTGCCCTTCCTGAGTAGTGAGAGAGAATGTGGGGATTTGATGTCTGTGTCCTCCCAAGGTCAGACAGACAGACAGTCTCAGAGGCCCTGAGACCCAGGAACTCTGGGCCCAGACCTGGCTTTGGACTCCAAAGTGGATGGAATCTTTCCACTGCTGAAGTGGTTTGTGAATACCCAACTGTGTGCTGGCTCCATTAACAAAGACTTGTAGTATTGATAAGTGATGAAGATTGTTTAGCCATAAACTACTCACCTGACCCCAGGCAGAAGGGCTGATGGTCCCTAGGCCAAGGGACAACTGCCTGGTATGGGTATATATACATGATAGGATCTCATGATGTAGCCCAGGCTGGCCTCAAGCAAACCCTCTATTCTGCTGCCTCAGCCTCCAATGGACACAGGGAGCCCAGGCCAGGAAGGACTTCTGGAAACCCAGGACAAGACTTCCAGGGCTGCCAAGGTCACCTTAGGAATCAGTCCCAAGAGCAGAGGCCTGTGTGTACCCATTGCCATAATGAAGTAGGTAGAGGCTGTTTCCAAGGACACACTTAAATTGTTGCTTCGTAGCTGTCTATTCTGTTTCCTGAAGCCTCAGAAGAGCAGAAGCCCAGACCCTTAATGGGTCAGGTGCCATGTGGGCAACCTCTGTCTTGCAGAGCACCCAGAGAGCCCGAGATATCCTAGGAGTTCCCTGTCTAGAGCTCCATGTGTGTCCTGGCTACCGGTACTTTGTCCAGCATCTGTCTCGGGAAGGGCTCTATCTAGTACAGATCTACGACTGCAGCCTGGAAGGGGCCTTCCCCTGCCCGCCACGCCCTCTGCTGCTCCCAGAGCCAATCCAGAGACCTGAAGGTTGATGGGAGGATGCCCACAGGCCATATCCACAGCTCACCTTCACCTGGGTGTGGAGGGAGAGCTGCCCAAGCACCACCTTTTTCTCCCAGTGACACCTTGGTGGCTGGGGAAAGCTTTTTCTGGCTTTGAACTCAAGATTGAGGAAGTCTGTGTTCTGTAGAGGAGGCTCATGCTGGGCCTCTGTGGGGCACATGCATGTGTGTGTGGGGGGGCTGCTCAGAGCTACACCTCAACTGCCCCCTCCAGCAACTTGGGTGCCAGCAGAACCCAGGCCGGGTGGAGACAGTTCCTGCAAAGGCCCTTTGATGGTGCTCTGTGGCTGAAGCCCTGTGCACGATGCTTTCGATAGAGATTAAGAGGGGTTGGGGATTTAGCTCAGTGGGGTTGGGGATTTAGCTCAGTGGGGTTGGGGATTTAGCTCAGTGGGGTTGGGGATTTAGCTCAGTGGTAGAGCGCTTGCCTAGCAAGCGCAAGGCCCTGGGTTCAGTCCCCAGCTCCGGAAAAAAAAAAAAAAAAAAAAAAGAAAAAAAAAAAGAGATTAAGAGCACCTAGTGGGTCAGGACAGAAGGTCTCCAAATGGCAAGGCCACTGTCCCTCTACCTCTTCTGCCCAGAAGCCAGGACACATGGAGACACTCACTCCCCTTTCTTTTGGTTTTAGGAACCAAGCCATTTAAAGGAGTTCTCTGTGGCCTCTGCCTTGCTTGGTGGGACCAGCCCAGATTGGCCCACAGAGGATCGGAAGGAGTCCTAGCAATGTCTGCTAGGTCTTCCAGAGCCTCAGAAGGTGCATGCTAAGTAGGAAGTCTGGGCAGACTGGAAGACGGTACGATGCCCATTGCTGGCCAATCAATCAGCTCCCATGATGCCTCTCTGACCAGAGTGCTGAGAGCTAAAAGATACTTACAGAGCACTTACTGTATGGTAGACACTTATCCACATGCTTCATGTGCACTAATGTGTTTAATCCTTCCAACAAACCTGTGAAAGGGATGCTGGTGTACCATTTAATGGATAAGGAAACTGGGGCTCAGAGAAGTTGCGTAGGTTGCCTGAGTTCACACAGTGGTGGGAAGATGAGGTTCTAGAAGTTAAAGTGACTAGTGTCATCCAAGAGTGCTGTTTGGTGAGAGAATGGAGTCACAGAGCTGTCTTCTGCTTTGGGGACAATTCACCTTCCCTGGCACCAGTGAATCCCAGAAGGCTTTGTGAACAGCTATGACCAAAGGATGGGGAACAGAACAGAGGAAGTCTTGGCTCTGGTGCCAGGAGGTGGGCAGGCCAAATATGTGTATCATGAGAGTCTTTTATGTCACCATCATGAGCTGGCATCTGGGTGCTTCTGTGCCCTGTGATTAAAGCTAGGTGAGACAGACTTTGGAAGGCTCAATAAGACCTGGAGGGATCTCTGAGAGGAGATGCAGGGAGGTTTTCCCAAGGGGCCAGACAGAAGACGGTGACCTAAGGACAGACAAGGATGATGTCCAAGTCCCACTGCAATGCTACTGGGGCCCTGGCAAGTCAAAGTTTTCACTCAGCCTCAGTTTCAGCATAATAAATGACTCTTAATTCCAGCCTAGCTTTTTGGGAGGCCTGAAGAGGGACAAGGATCTCTACCCAAGAGGACTCTGTTCAGTGCATAGCACACCAGGGAGGACACATGGATTTGTTCTTGCCTTTCTAAAAGCTGCAGTGGCTAGGCTGAGCCAGCTAGAGTAGTTTCTTCTGTGAGAAACTTCTGCTACAAAAAGGAGGGAACCGTGAACTTGACCTTTGTGTGTCCTGTGAGGTGTCCTGTTAGTCTCATGACTACTGATTGCCTCCCTGCCTCCCCACTTTGCTGGGATTCTGCAAGCAGAGTCTATTCTGAGGTCTTTGAACCAGTCACAAATACCACCCTGCCCACCCTGTCTTTGAGGAGGCTCTGAGGATGCTTGAGAAGGCAGAAGCAATCGATCCCCGAGTTTTTGAAGATGATTGTAAATGTCTAGTTTAGATAATACCTAACAAGAGCCATTCGTCCCGGGCACCTCTAGGGACGTAGTGGGTCCCCAGAGTGTCCCTGAGCTCTGCTCAGCTGGAGTCATCTCCACCTACGAGGCAGCAGGATAGCGAGGCAGCAGGGTAGTGGTGTGAAATGGATTGTACAGTGAGCCTAGGAGGTTATAGATATTCAGGGTGGAGGCCAGAGACCTCCTGAACGACTCAAAGGAGGAGAAAGGGCTTTAGGCAGGCCAGAGAGTAGCAGTGTAATGTCACGCCCTCAGCAAGGGGGTTAGGCCCTTTTCAGGGCCTTCCTCCTAGCCTTCCTGATCCCTTGTATACAGAGGAGGAATGGACCTTGGGTTCAGTGGCCTCCGAAATGAGCTTTCGATGGTTTGATGAAACTGATCAAGATCCAAGGGCGTGCACTAGCTCAGCTTGGAAGCTCAGCTTGGAAATTCATCATCATTACCCCTGCCTTAACTGTCACCACAGTCACGGTCACCACCACCATCAACCCAACTGTGACCACACCTATTAAATCCCACCATAGCCCCCAGCCCCATCATCATTACTACCACAACTACTACAGCTATCATGCTGTCTACCAGCACCACCAGCATCTCCACCACCTCCCCTACCAGCACCACCTTCTCCACGTCATCACCACTACCGAAACCTCCTTCGCCATCATTAGCACACTAAACTGTCAGCATCACCCATCTACCACCACCACCGTCACCTCCTCCACCGTCACTAACCCCTTCTCTACCACGATTATCACCATAGCCACTGCCAGGAGCATCGCATCTCGGTAATCATCACCGCCATCGCCAGCCCAGCCGGCATGATGAACACCTCCACCACCCTTGCCACTCACTCACTCCAGTACCATGGTTTTGACTGCACAGAGGAGAGATACTAACCCCGGTTACTAATGCTTTTCCTTCTGAACCGGCGGCTCCCCAAAGGGATCGATCAGAGCTCAATCATGCTAGGCTGACCGCACAGTTTGGGTTATCCAGAACAGTTCCCATTTAGATTGTTGTCTCCTTCCCTTTCCCTTCTCACTGGACCCTGGCTTGCATACCAAATGATGTGGTCACCCTAATTAAGAGTCTATGCAGCATCTAATTGACCCCCACAGAGGTGCTAACCCGGACTATGGCTCGGAGGTTGCACCGTCACAGTTGCTCGGAACTGACGATGTCCTTGTGTCCCCCCACCCCGATCCTTTCTAGGAAACCACTGAGAAAAGATGAAAATGGCGCCAGCGTAGCTGAGTACCCCATGAGCTCCTCGCCGAGTAACAAAGGGGTGGATGTGAACGCTGCGGTGGTGTGAACCTGCAGGCCCTGGGACCCACTGGCCAGAGAGGCACCATGGTGACATTGGTAGACATGGATGACAGGTGGACATGAGCTGACCCTGGGCCTGTCCAGGACTCTGTGCTTTGTAGGCCTCGAGCCTCCTGAAAGAGATAGCATCCTCTTCCCAGGCTAGCCCTGGTCACTCCTGAGGGGTGCGGCACCGACACCAGGCCTGAGCCAGGCTCCCCTGCATGTGGCCCCTGAGCAGCACCACCACCCAGGGCTCTCCATACTCCTCCTTGTCTCCTGTTGGGCACACTGACTGTCCACCAGTTACTACTGAAAGCATGTATTCCAGTGAAAGCAGAGGGTCTGTCCATCTGCCTGGGGCAGAGAGGTACCCCACGTTAGCCAGAAGAAAGGTGAGCCAGGGACTTCTCCCATTCTGGAAGCTTCCTCTCCTGCAGGAAACCCACCTGCTCCTCTGTGGACATTCTTACAAAAGCCATCATCACACAGCCATGAGACTAATGTCCCCTTCCAAAGGTGCTTCCCACACATCTGTCCATCACTGTATCTGCCATGGTCTTCCGTCTCCAGAGCCTGTGTCACCCTCCTTCACCCAACCACAGCCTAGCCTGTGACTCCTTACTGCAAGCCTGCCTCTGGAAGCCGTGAGTTCAGCCTACATAGTCCCCCAGGGAGTGAACTCAGTGTCTTCCAGATGCCCAGGCAGAGGGTGTCTCAAGAAAGTCAGAAGTTCCCTTTGCCCACTCTGACACCCACCCCTGCCTCTTCAGGAAGCATCCGTGTGAACCAAACCCTGCCTCACCGGACAGAGGTCACAACTTGTGCCAAAACCTTACAAGCGCTCTGTGCCAGGCTGATGCTGGTCTAGTGCTCTGTGACCCGCTTACTCCCAGCGGTCCCCTGAAGCCTAAATTTGGTATCAGAAAGTTCCCAGGAGAAGGTGGCCTTCTGTGTGTCCCTGAGGTGGCTTTCTCTGTGGGCCAGAACTCTTAAGGCACCAGGGCTTCCTGAATGTGGGTAGAAGAGAAAGTGGAGAAGAGTCGTCTAGCCTTGATAACCCTCCACCCATAGGCTTGTTTCCCTGGAGGCCACCCACACAGTGAGGCCCATCCCTTGGCCTTTGTGATTTTGTATCCCTTGCCTCCTCTCCCCCAACTCTCCTCACCAGCCACATGTACTTGCCCAGAAGGAAGCAGACTTACTGGAGAGTTCAACGCTCCCACAGTGAAGAGATTTAGCTGGGTACATTAGTCCCCTCCTCAGCCACCAGAGATCTCTGGTGGGTGTTTGTGCTACATGAGAATTTCAAAGCCAGGTAAAACTGACAGACATGAGGATCAGTCCTTTGTAGCTGGGTGTCCTGAAGTTGCCACTGCTCTGCTCCCCTGTCAATAGGTGTAGGTTAAGGGGCGTTCCAGGGCACGGCATAGCTCCTGTAAATGACATTTGCCTTCCTTTGCTTGAGGACATGGTTTTGGGTTAGTTTTGAATTTTCCTTTTACAGCCTGCCTTGTGCTCCGGCACGGGGTTGCCAAGATCCTTCTCTGGGGCTGCCCCACCTCACCCAGGGGAGCATTGGGCCATCCTCTCTGGATGGGATCCCAAATGATGACGAAACCTCAGAGGAGGTAGATCAGGGACAGGCACGACAAGGGTGAGAAGCCTCTCAGGCTCCAGCCCAGTGCCTTGTCTCTCACGCCATCACACCTTGATCTAAACTGAGACAAGGGCCACCAGTCTCCTGGTGCCCGTGCCCACAGCAGACACTGGGCAGATAGGAGGCCTGGCCCTAGTTGCAAACATACACACCTTGGAACCTCACAGGGGATAGTAATACCCTCCTATTCCCACCTCCAGTTATCAAGTCCCAGGAGTGAGGAAGGAATCCTCCTAGCTGGAGAGGAGCTCCTTACTAGGGGGCCTGAGGGCTGGGTAGAGTCTGAGATCTCCATGTACCTATGTCCAGACCTTGGCTTAAACCTAGGTAGCACACGGTGTTTGTGTATATGTGTGTGCTATGAGCCAGCAGGGACTATGACTGAGGTTGCACTGTGCTTGGCTAGTGTACATGTAAATTCTCTTTAGTGGGCTTGCATTACCCCACCCCGCAGTTAGGGGGAGACCAAGGGAAGGGCCTAGGTTTTAAAAGGGTTCCCCGGAGAATGGCCTCTCAAGCTCAAGCTTGGCCACTTAGAGGGCGTGTCTCACATCCCAATAGAAGGCAGTAGCTTTTAAGCCCACATGGCTGTAACATACACAAAGTCAATGTCAACCAAGAGCCTGAACTTAGACCTTCACTTCAAAGGGCCCTGAGTCAGCTCCACGAAGACCTGTTCTCAGCGCAGCCTGAATGAATGCAGAGGTCAGAAGAAATGCCCGTGTTCACGAGTTTCCTCCGACGTTTTTCACTGTGGTTAAGTCATGTCAAAACTCAACAGCGTTTAGGCTCTCCCAGTTACCAGGTGTTTCTACAAGCCTTCTAGAAGACATTTTGGATGAAAGAGAAGTAGATGTAAAAAAAAATATATAGGCGTATTATATATAGTTATATATATATATAAAGAGATACCTATCTATACAAATATATATATATATATAAATATTGTACTCTGATCTGTACAAATATGACCTAAACAGTCCAGGTAGTATGTGACCCGCAGTGCATGAATGTAAATACCGTGAACTCTGCCTTCTTAGCAATGCGTGCGTGTGCGTGTGCGTGTGTGTGCGTGTGCGTGTGTGTGTATGTGTGTGTGTGGCGACTGTTGCCGCTGGCACATGGCCTTGGTGGGCAGGTACACGCGTCAAGACTCAGCAGCCTCTTCCTTACGAAAAAGGAGGCATCGAGGTTTTTTTTTTACTGTCAATAAAAATGTACTTATAAAGACGGCTCCTCACTGTTGTCTGTAATGGGTGATGGACCCTGAACAGGAGTAAGAAGGGGCAGGCAGGCTACTGTGAACCCAGGGCGGGCTGGGCACTTTGCAGGTGCTTTAAGTCTATTGGTGTATCCAAAAGTCACAGGGGTCTGTTTATATTCGCTTTGGTTTTTGAAGACATTTTTTTTCATTTTTGCGTGTATGAATGTTTTGTCTGCATATACATATATATATACATAAATGAATGTGTGTGTATGTGTGTATGTGTGGATATACACACATATACATATACATACACACACATGTAAACATATGTGCGTGTGTGCCTGGTGCCCTTGGAGGCCTGAAGCAGGTATAGTATAGGCATATTATAGGCACGCACACACACACACCACACATACATACACACACACCACACACACACACACACACACACGCAAGATACACACCACACACACACCACACACACACACATACACACACACACCACACACACACACCACACACACACACACACACAAGATACACACCACACACACACACCACACACACACACATACACACACACACACCACACACACACACCACACACACACACACACACGCAAGATACACACACACCACGTACACACACACACACACAAGATACACATACACCACGCACACACACACATACACACCACACACACACACACACACACACACACACACACACACACACATGCCTGGTGCCTGAAGCAGGTATCAAATCCCCTGGAACTGGGTTTATAGCTGGGTTTATAGATGGCTGTGAGCTGCCCGATGTGGGTGCTGAGACCAGACCTGTGACCTTTCTAGAGAATCAAGTGCTGTTAATGAAGCACCATCTCTCCAGCCCAAGGGCTGGCGTTTCCAAGCTCCGTCCTGTTCCTCATCCTCTCACCAACTGCCTCCATCTAAGCCGAGGGTAAAGCCACAGCCTTTCCATTTTGCCTGGGTGGAACTAATCCAGACGCAGGACTCCCATGGACCATACTAAGAAGGTTCCAGGAGAATGGTCCGGCCTTGCTGTGGGTATCCAGGCATTGAGAATCTCCCGGTCATGATGGAGGAGGAAGGAGATTGGGCCTGTGACTGCTGTCCTAGGACATCCATCCAGCCTGGATATCAGTACTCCGTTCCCTGGCCTGAACCATGCTGCAGCAGAGGGGCCTCAGGAAGAGCAGGTCCACTCTAGACTGGCCTGAGCCTGAAGGAAGCAGGGCAGGAACCACTGAGGTCTGTGCAAAGCTCCAGACCTCACCGGGAAAACTTTACCAAGCTTCCACCTTTCCACTTGTGCCAGAAGGGAGAGTGGGAGAAGGAATGCTATTGTCCTCAACTTTAGGGTAGGAAGATGGATCAGGGAACAGATTCTGATGGCCAAAGTCACACAGAGACCAGCCAACAAGGATGGGGCTTGTACCTAAACCTTCATCACTGGTCTCTGCTAGGACTGAGAGGACCCTAACATAGACTGTCTCCCCATAATCGAGGTACAACTGCTTTTCCCTACTTCCTTCTGGTCCTCAATCTCTCACTGACTTCAGTGAGTTGGGGAGGGACAAAAGAGCCCTCCACATCCTGAACTAGGGGTGTATGTGTCTCCCAGCTGATCTCCTGTTGAGAATGCTGTCACCTCAAGATAGGGACCCTGGCAAGCATCTGTATTCCAGGCACCAGGGAATTGTGGAGATCCCTGCTGAGCCGGAAATGTTTTTCTCAGCCCTTTCCTGGTAGCAGTAAGACCTGATAAGCTGCCAGCTCTGGGAATTCCCATTCAAGCAGGCACAGAGTGGAAGGACTATCATCCCAGGTACTGTGGATATAGCTGTCATTAAAAGTGTCCACACCACTCAGGCTTTCCACATGGCTCCTCTACCTTGATGCTGTGCGGGATGGAATACCTTGAGCCTCATACACACTCCTGTCCACCCCAGCCAGGGTTCCACAGCAGCAAGCCGGGGACCAGACGAAGACAAGAGAGCAGCCAGCCTGTGTATAAGGCTCTGTCCATTTGTCCCCCAGAATGGGGCTCTAAGGGCAGATTTGGTGACGGGGGAAGGGGAGAGGCTCTCAGCACAGAGCAGTGGCACCAGACCCCTCCTAGGTGTCTTGTCCCGCCCCAGTTCTCCTCGAGGAGGTCTCTGTTACTAGTTTCAGCCCGACGACCAACAGTGCGCACTGCTCTGACCAGTCTGACAGCAACATGTCTGCCACCACAGGCATGATACACAGTGGCCCTGGAGGAGAAGAGGCATAAAACCATTCTTGGGCCCATGAGATTGGTGGAAACCGGCCACCCTTCCTCTATCCTTCCATAAAGTGTGGCACCCAAACATACCCTAGGCGCCTGGAAGTCAGTCCCGGATGTCAGCTGGTCATGGCCTTACTGTAGGCCATCCACCCAACTAGTGTCCCGCCACATGCCCATTCAAATATCAACTTGGAGGGCATCTGAGAAGTCCCTTGCTGGGTCTCCTGAAGTCCTGTGTCTATCCCATCACAGTCAATCAGATACCCCCCCCCATCTCCCATATTAGGGTGAGCCATTGGCCAAAAACTGTCCTCTGAACACCTCTGGGATCTCCTGAACACATCATCCAGTTCCTTCTTTCTTTACGCCCACCCCCAACCCAACAAGGAACTTTACCTCCCAGGAGCCATGCTGTAAACAGGCCCGGCTTCCCCACCCTTGAGGGCCCAACTGGACTCCTCAGAGGTCCTTGGCTATTGAAATATGTCTCAGCCTTTCATGCAGCCCTGCAAACCAACATCCACCCTCCTGGCTCCTCCTTCTAGCCACCCATTCCACTCCAGGTCTCTCTAGCTGACTGAAACTTTTCCTCCATCTACTGTCTGTCCACCTGCCATTCATCCAGTCCATCCACTGGCTGCTGCGCCTCCCTCTCTGGTCTTGGCCTTCTGTCTTGCTGCCCTGGGCCCAACTCCCCACCCCACTCCCACTCACTCCCACCCATAGCTGGATATCTGCAGGTTTCTGATGTGCACCACCACCACTCCTTGACCTGCCCTTGTCAACCTTGATTCTTTTGGCTTATCTCTCTCTACCATCCAAGTCCTGTCCAGAGGCTGCCTCCTCCCTGTGCCACAGAGTGTCCATGCACCCTGCACAGGGCCCCTTCAGTTCAGTGTAACTCTCATTTTCTTTGCTCCCCCGTGGGCCTGACCCCTCCCATTATCCCCTGCCATGTGACCCTGCGAGCCCATTGAGACTCTTGACACACACTCCCATACTCATGCTATGTCCTGGGGATACGGCAGGGCCCCATCCTGGTGGTGTCACTAAGCTGGTGACAGTGACAGTTCAGCAATGTGCATGTAGCAGCAGATGAATGAGTACATGGAGGCAAAAGACACCCCGGGTCAGCTTTCCAGCACTTCTATACCTTGACTTGAACCCTTCCCTTAAGCCTAGGGGTCACCCCTCTTTACAGAGGGTTAACTAAGTTTCAGAAATGTTAAGGGGCTTCGAGAGCTCGAGGGAGCAGTGCTATAGTTAAGATACAATTCTGCATGGCCACAAGTTCCAACTCTTCCGACTCAGATGGGCTCACAGATTTCAAATGATCCATACCTCCCCCACTTCCCTACCACAAACAAACAATCAAGAGTTACTTCTTCAAAGCTCAGCAAAGGGGCAGGGCCTGTAGCCCTCTCAGCCTCTAGAAGCTGGATCTAACAAAGGTTGCTAAACCGGTGACCTCTGGCCAGGCTCTTCGGTCTCAGAGCCTCAGCTCTCTCTGTGTGGGGGAGAATGAGGCCTGGCAGGTTCTCTTTTATCCCTCGTGACTGCCTCTGAACACTCCTAGTTTCTCTCTGGCCTATCCCATTCATCTAGCTACAATATCGCAATGCTGCCCTGTGAATAAAGGCTGGCTTGTGCACACACTTCCTGCTCTACCTCTGTTAGAAGATGGGGTGTATGGGAACAGGTACCCTCTCTGGGTTCCGGTCTTGCTTCCTTACCAAATCTCCAGCCCTCCTAACACTCTAAAGTGCCTGATGTTGGAAATGTTCATTAAATTTACCGGTTCCCAGTGGTTTACAAATTCAACACAGTATACAGGGACATAGAGAAGAAAACATTTTATTTCTTACAAAGGCCTTCCGCACACAATTGGGTGTTGTGGAACCTGAATTTACACATGGTGATATTTTGTCCTCTTATTTCACTAGAGTCAGTCAGCTTCGCTTCCCGTGGCCAGACACTGTGACGTCATCCCAAGGGCCACTCACCTCCAGAAGGTGCCGGCCTGGGCCAGTGGACAGGCAACGGCAGTGCAGTCAGTCACTGACATGTACGTAGCAGCTGGCCTTAGACCCGATGACTTCTCAGGAGTCTCCAGTCTCTGCTGCAGAAGGACTGGCTTGGCTGCTTCCTTGGACTGACCAGGCAGTGCCTCGCTCTTCTAGCTCCTGGGGTCACTAGCTGCCCACCTAGTACTTGTGCTAGAAATGTCCTCCTGATGTATTTTATTTTCTTAGTCCCAGACTCTTGGGGATTCTGGCCTCTTCTCAGGCACATGGGCGAAAGGACTGTAGATACTTGAGGGATCCCAGGTGCAAGTCTAGATCTGCAACTATGTAACTTCTTGAGGAAAGATAGAGATACACCCCCTGGCCTCCCAGCCCTCCCTCCTTTCTTCTCTCCTTCTTTGACCAGCATTCTACTAGCGTCCAGAAGAGGTGGGTACTATTTTCTCATCCTGTCGGACTAGAACTTTCCCCAAGTTCCGGCTTCCTCCTGCCCCCACCATCCACAGAATAGACAGAGGCGTGCTGTTTCCTGGAGAGGAGTAAAAAAAAAATATGCAGTTATTATTTTCAAAATATTATCCCCATTACAAACACAGTGCTGTGCTCACTCCATGAGACTCCAAATGCTGGCAGAACGTGCCGTGTGGAGGAGGATTCCCCGGCTGCTCATTCAGACTTGGAGACGTGGGAGCCTTGAGTCAGCGCACAGAGCGAGGCAGCGTGGGAACAGCACACTGAAGAACTAGAGCCAAGCACCCGTGGCAAGCTGTGATTTCTCTTCAGCAAAACACCAGCTGTCACCAGCGTTATGGTAAGTGGTGACACGCAGACTCAGGATGGGGCAGGTCCCAGAAGAGCTCATCTCTGACTTACTTGGAATCTCTTTTGGTGTTGAGGACAGACAACACCTCTTACACTTTTTATAGGGGTGGAGAACTGTCACCTCCACTTTGCCGCTAATGACACTGAAGTTTAAACATTTCATGCTGGTCAGAGGGTAGGAGAACATGAAGGTCCCACACCCAACCCCAGCCTGTAAAGCCCAAGTCTACGCCATCTCCTTTGGTCCCCACTGGAGCCTGGTTTCTGCTCCACAGACTGAAAATCTCCCACACCCTGCTGTCTGCCCAGAGCCCCCACCCCATTGGCCTCCACCTTCGCAACTCCCTCTCCTCTAGGCAGTGTGAGTGTCCTCACCGAGAAAGAGCTGCGCTCCTTCAGCCTGATTAACCATTGATTCCTGTCTTTGCTAAGTGGCCACTTGAAGAAGTAGAAATCAAGGTGTCAGCCAGGCAGCCCCAGGAGACACCCTTCGCCGATGGTCCCCAAGGACCTGTCTGGGCTGTGTAATTAAAACACTGCTTTGTTCCTGAAACAACCATCGTCTCAAACTCCTGTGAACCTTGCAGAGTGTAGCTTGTGCCAGGAGCTCACCTCGGCGTACCCACCTGTCCTCAGCTTCTCTATGCAAGAATTCAGCACGGTGCTGGGATGCAGGGTCCTTGGCAGCCCAGAGCCGGTATCAAAGGAGTGATGTCAACCAGGAACATGCAGGTCAATGTGGAGTAAAGAGTATGGCCCCAGGCCCTGCTTTTCCCTTTGCCCTTTGTCCCCTGTTGGCTGAGGGACTCCTTGGAACCTGTTGGCTAGAGCTCAGTCTAAGCTCAGATTAGTAAAACCCGAGCCTTCTGGGCAAAGAAGTAAAGGAGAGGGAATGCAGAACCAGGGACCAACTCAGAGACCACAGGAGTTCTGTCCAGAGGCTGTGGCGTTGTTTTTCCTGATTCTGAGACCAGATTGGTGGTGGGAGCTAGCCCACACTGGAAACCACTGGGTTTTCAACCACAGATACTCCAATCAAAAGAAAGAGTAAAACTGAAAGCTTGTCACACAAAGGTACCCTGGGCATCATCAGCCTGTAGGCTCCTCACTGATGCCTTTGGATCTAAATAGTTCTTGTGAGTCAGACGAGCGGCCAAGGCCCCTTCCGGTGTCTAGTTGCCAGCTTCTGTAATGGACAATCTGAGGCTGCTGGAGGCAGACACATTGCTGAAGGGGTCCCGCAAAGAGCCTCCTTTTCCTCATCTCTGATATGAGGCCCATAATTAAGGGGTTGGGGTGCCGACCACACACCATTGTAAAGATTAAATGACATCACATTAAAAGCTTGTGGCATGTAGTAAGCCCTTGTCAGTGCTGTCCAGAGCTATAGTTAGTCAGGGGCAGGTCTTTTCAGAACTGACTGAATCCCACACAGCAGCTTCCACACTGAAGAGCTAGCTCATTACTACAACCTTCAGTTCATCCAAGTTTATTCTTTTTCCTATCGTCATTATTATTAATTCTGTGGTGCTAAAGCTTGAACTCAGGATGTTAGGCACACACGAGGCAGGCATTACACCCCACATCTTTTTAAAATTTTTATTTAGAGATGGGGGGTCTAAGTTGCTTAGGCTGGCCTTGAACTTGGGGCGTCTCCTGCCTCAATCTCCCCTGCAGAAAAATGTGTGTGTGTGTGTGTGTGTGTGTGTGTGTGTGTGTGTGTGTGTGTTTTACGGGTGGTGGTGGGGGGGAGAAGAGAAGGGGAACCTGCAGTTGAAGAGAAGAATTTTTAAAAGGTATCATAGTAACTGTGAGACTAACTGAGGTTCAAATTATGATCTATAATTTTTCCACAGAAATCAAAAGAGGGAAAACACCTTTGTCAGATGAAGTTACTCTTTTGTGAGGACAAAACTGAGGACAGTCAATAAACAGAAATGCTTCCAGAAAACCCCTGGACTTCTCTAGACACAGCTTCTGACACAGCTTAGCCAAGACAAAAACAAGCAGTTTCTAGCAGAGCTCTGACATGGGGATTTACAGCCCTCAGTGTAAGCCACTGCCAGCAGCATGGCCCAGAATGGGCGCTTGGCTCAGGGCCTTCCAGTGTGCTGCCTGTACAATCAGGAGGAATCTCTACACCTGTCTCAGACAGGACAGTAAGGGCAGTGTCTAGAAGCCATTTGGGACCTTGTAGACACTCAGTATACAGTGGCTGCCTTGGCTGCCCTTGAAAGTCCCTCCTACAGGCTCACTGCTTGCTTCTTAGCTGTGGTGGAGCTGGCCAGCCTCTCTTTGACACCTCGGCCATCATGAGTCATGGGTCACCCTTCATAACACCATGGTTTTATACTGTGCAATGAGTTCCACCCATTCCATTCTGCATAAGAACCATTATTGTCAAAACAAGTCATTTGCCCAATATACACATTTGCAAGGGTACAGTGAGTGCCTGCACTGTCCAATGAGTGCAGAGGTCCTCCAATCACAGCCCGTCAGTCCTGGGGGACAACTTGTCTTCTCTGACCTGTTCCAGTCTTCTGCTCCGTTGTCACCTGAGACGCACATGGAGCAGTTGTGCTACTTGGCCTTGGAGGAGATGCTTAAGGAAGAAATCGCTGGAGATATCTCAATGTGGGCAGAGTGACACGCTTGCAAGTTGATGACAGACAGGGGACTCTTGGGAATTGTTAGCCAATGGGTACATTTTGGTTCCTGTGGCCTTGCAGATCTTGATTCAGATGTGCTGGCTCAAGGGAAAGCCAAGTAAGTGTTCGGTGCTGAGCTATCCTCATCCATGTCTCTGCCAGGTAGCAGCAGTCCTTCGGACGTCTGTGGATCCTTCTGGTCTCCCAGCAGCATCACAGTCCTCGGCCTGCTTGGACTTTCCATTCCCCAGGATTGGTGGAAAGACCCATTTTACAGAAAGGGAAAACAGAGGTCCAGACACAATAATTGGTCCAAGGTCAACCAAGAAGTAAGAGGCATACGCACCAAGGCAAATCACTGACAACAGAATCTTCGTACTTAAAGAGTTGTGGTCCATGACACCCGTGGGAATCTAAGAGTAATCCGATGACACTGGATCCAGTAGAATTCCCTCAGGTGACTCTTTAATCCTTCTCCAAGCTACCAGTGCTTGCCACACCTGAACCAGGTGACATTTTCCTGG
This sequence comes from Rattus norvegicus, assembly GCF_021556685.1. Taxonomy (NCBI): domain Eukaryota; kingdom Metazoa; phylum Chordata; class Mammalia; order Rodentia; family Muridae; genus Rattus; species Rattus norvegicus. The sequence goes on along the minus strand of NC_141539.1, from coordinate 128,398,658 downwards.
GCTCTCCCCACCCTTGCCCTTGCTTTCACGGCTATGCTTTGGCACTGGGATACATGTAGCTGATGTTAACACAGGATATGTTCGGGAACCCAGTTCTTAGGTTGGATAGCCTGGGGACCAAGCTTTGCTTTGCTCCTTACAAGCAATGTGACCTTGGATGAGTATCTTTACCTCTCTAGGCTTTAGCAAGAATAAAAACAACAATTTCCTAAGTGTTTGCCGTGTGTCAACTATTTCCCTAAGTTTCACTAGAATTTGTACATTTTTTGCATTAAGAACCCCATGAGGTAGAAAGTGTCTTTGTCCCTCATTTAAAAGATGAAGAAACACTAATAAAGAAATTTCGAGCATCCTGAGGTAGTGGGGTTCTAGCTCAGTGCTCCTTTGTGGTTTTTGCTAGGGACAGGGGTTAGCATATGCTCTGAAGGGCCAGGTGGTGGCTACATTAGGACACTTTCTAGGCTACAGTGTCTGTTGCAACTCAGCCCTGCTACTGCAGTCCAAGAGCAGTCACAATCTACATGTGAGTGGCAGTTACTTCTTGCCCAATCACACTTGAACAGGCCATGGATGGATATTGACCTGTGGACTGTTTCCAGCCTATGAATGGCATCTGGCCATTGGACAGTCTCTGACCTGTACTGCACCTTACATCTTGCCAGTGGGCAGTAAGTAGCCTATAGATGGTATCTGGACTGTGAGTTTAGTTCATCTGTTCTTGACCTACATAAATACCTTTTCCTCCATAGGCAATCCTGGTAAAATGCCTTCTCTCTTCCTGTCTTCTAATACCTGAGCTCTAGCTCAGGGAGGGCTGACACAAGGTAACTAGGGATGATACTGGCATCTGTGGATGCAGTGTAGGCTGGGTAATTTATGAATCTCTATCAACCAATGAATACTCGTGATATACTGACCACAGGGACAGAGTTTGTGGCAATAAAATGATCATAGTCCTCAAGGGCAAGGAGACAGGTATGTCTGGGTGGGAGCACACAGTAGGTGGTAAGTGGGATTAAGTCTAGAATCCAGACACTGGTTTACGGGTTCAACTCCAGCCCTCACTGAGAATGCAAACAGAAAGGCAAGTGGAGACAGAAGCTTATTCAAAGAACTAGGGCAAGGATAAGTTGGAGAAGGAGCCTGGGGCCTGTAGTTGAGTCTGGATAGGGTAGTTAACAAAGCCACTCCCTCAGGAGACTGATTAGAACTTCCTCCTCTGGTGGGTAAATCCTTCTAGGAATCCCTGAACCAGAGCAGAATGGGACAATTCAGGCCTAGCTGAGCCCACTGGATATCACCACAAAGAATTAAATGCATCCAATTCAGCGAATATTACTAAACACCTACTATGTGCCACACTCTGGGGATTGGGATGGGACATGAGCCCGGAGCTGTCACCATTTGCAAGTGAAATCAATACGTGTACAACTGACTGGAACACAGGTATTCACAGAAACACAGCCAAGCATGGCTGGGGTGGAGGCTCCTGCCTTTCCGAAGAATATGTCAGTAAGATATAAACAGGGGCTCTTAGGACAGGCCAGGTTCCCTGCAGGTTCCCAGAAGCACCAAGCTCTGATTTTCCCGGGAGCACTCATTCAGCCAAGGACTCTGAGAAGTACGTCAGGCTTCCCAGAACAGAGGAGGAGGCTCTTGCTTACCAACTTGTTTTTAAAAAGGGAATTACCTTGTGCTTTCAAAGTCCTTGAAAGGGAGTGAACTAGATAAGAAGAGAAGCCCTTGTCTCTTAACGATTTTGGTCTTAGAGAAGGTGAGGATGCATAAAAGTCCTGAAGAGATGGTGGCCAGGAAGTAAACGCTAGCTCTGGAAACTGACTTTTAAAAACCCCAGGCTCACAAAGACAGTAAAAATGCATTTAATAGTATGTCAGCATCCGGGTTAAATGTCTACCCTGTCTTCTCTGGTCAGTGTTACAGCTTGGGGTGGGGAGATGGAGGGGAGAGGTTGCTTTGGGACTGCTAAGGTGTAAGTGTGCATAAACCTTGGAGCCCTTACAAGGTTAAAGTTTCGTTTTATGAAATGTAACTCCAGGGGCAGTGCTCAGAACCTGTGCAGGGGGCCTCCTCTGGTCCGCTGCGTGAGCCACCATTTTAAACGGAAGTCCTATACAAGTGCGAACAAAAGAATGGAACTGCTACTCACAAAACTAAAACGGTGACCTTACGTAAAGCTCGTAAGAGAGCCCAGCCCAGAACTACTGAGTTGAAAAACACATTTTAAAAATAATATGACTTAGCAGATGTTTTGGGGAAAGTGTGTTAAAAACAACAAACAAACAAACAAACAAACAAACAAACAAACAAAAAACCAATTTGCACAGTTTAGCCACTTAATTTCTAAGTGCACTTTGTAATGTTCCTTGCAAGCTGCCTCTCTTTCTAGGGCTAACGACAAGACGCTTCGGTCACGGATCACTGGATTCTAGTGACTCTAGTCCGTTTTTGTTTTGGTTTTATTGCATTTCCAGGAGTGGATTTTTAAGAAAAAAACACTACAAAGGTTTCAAAAACCCTATTTATTCTCTATCATCAAAAATAGCAACAGGGGGGCTTTATACAACTTTTCTGTGAGTACCCACCAGTCTATTTTTTTTTTCTTAAAAAAAATAGAAGTTAGATAAAGAAAAATGATTTTGGTTTTGTTTTTTTTTTTTTTTTCTTAAAAAATAATGTAAGGAAACACTTAATCAGATAGCCCAAGGAGTCATCAGAAATATGTGTAGCAAGAAAGCTTCGTTGGTGGCCCTCTCCGGCCTTTGCACGTCTGTATACTAAACTAGAAAGAGTGTACAGTACCAAGGTTCCCCAACCTGCTTGGATCAAATTGTTTGTTTTATACCCATTATTGCTAAGCCAGCGTGTCGACACTGGAGCCGAGGAGTCCACTCATAGAGGATAAAATTGAGAAGCTGCTTCTGAGGACTGGATCTCCACCTGGGCCATTTTGAACTGGGTGCACTGCAGCCATTTCCGGAGGGCTGCTAGGCCAGCACTGCTCTGGCCCGAGCCGGGCAGCGTCCTTAGGCTGTGGTGGTTCACGTTGTTCTGAATGGCCTGGAGACGAAGCTGGAGGCCGGCGGATAAGTACTGTTAAGAAAGGGTAGACAGGTCAGTTCTTTTCAGCTAAGTGCGCAGGTCAGGAGGGGGATGGGCATGGCAGTCGGTCTACAGGCATCAATCAGACCAGGTCTGAAGAGAGCTAGCTCGCTTTCCAATTTAGCAGCGCTAAGGGGTGGGGAGTGGGGGATGGGGGGGGATGAGCCTGCTCTACTCCATCCATACGGGGAGCTCAGGTTGGTTCACTGCAGTGGGAACATGGAGCTAATTCCCAGCACCTGGGCTACCACACTGAGCCTGAGCAATGGAGTGTGTGCTGATGCAATAGTTAGGTGTTCAGACTCTAGTGGGGAAGCTGTGGGACAGGGTCTATCAGCCTGTATTAAGGTACTGTCTCAGGAAGAGTGGGAACGTAACACTTGTTTCGGGGACTCCATGAGACAAGTGAGTGAAGACTTTCTAGAAGGGGACCCAGCTCGTAGCAGATGGTCGATACATTTTAATATTATGATGGCCTCTCAGTCGCCTGACACTGGACACAGAGGGGCCATGTCAAAGCTTATCCTTCTCTCAGCTCCTCGCCAAGCCCTCCTGTTCACACTGTTGGCCTGCTGGCTTTTGACATCTCAGATGTCTTGAGTCCACACCCCTCTCCTCCCACTGGCATGGCTTCCTAACCTTGGGAAGGAAATCCAGCAAGAGTGTTTTTGCCCTCCTCCTCTCCCCAGAGTTCTAGATGTCACGGACAGGCACCAGGTGTGGATGGAGCAGTGTTTGGCTCTGCCGTTTATCACCTAAGAGGTATGTGCCAAAATGTCACCACCAGTGAGACCCGGGGTTGAGAAACACATTCACTGGGGGGGGGGGGGGTTCCCTTCCAGGATCTGGGGCCCTCCTTTCTTCCTAGAATTCTTTCCATCTCAGATTGTCATATGACATCACTGGGTTAGCCTGGGCTAGACTCCATGGTGATCCTTCTTAGATGGGGTTTGTCCTCTAATTAGGGGCCAATGCTTCTTCTTTCATCCACAGTGAGCAGAACCAGGACCCCTGCTGACGTCCTCTGTAAGCCCCTATCTGCCTAGAGTCTCTTGCCTTATCAGCCCAGGAGACCAGGAATAGGCCAACATGGTTCCTTCTCTGCAGTCAAGGGAGCAGTAATGTTCCCTTATGGATGCTCTGAGGTGCTCTGGAGGGAGTAGAGCTTCCAGACAGCCCGGGGGATGACTTACCTTGGTATTGGACTGAATCATTGGTAACCACATAGGGATCAGCTGTATGGAGAGAGACAGAAAGCTAGTTACTGCTGTCTTACACTCTCCCATATAAGCTTCCATTACTGCAAGGGAACACCACACGAGATTCAGGCCTGCCACACAGCCGCTGTCCTCAGTGGTGAGAAGTGGGCCTGCCACAGAGCCGCTCTTCTCTGTGGTGGCTTTCCCAGGCTAAACCCCACTGAGATGGTGGCATTTGGAGGTCAACAAGCCCCCCATGGCTGCTTAAAAAGCACACTGTAGAGTAGAGAGCTATGATCTCTTGGTTTTACCGAGCATGGGAAATTAAATGTGTATGTGTTTACTTCAACCCCTACTTTCTTGAAATGGGATGCCCTCCTCAGGATCTTTACAGAGAGGCTCTGAGAGGAGCGGCCACTGGATTTGCCTGAGGAGGTATGAGTACCACGGGGCAATGTGCAGAACACTGCTGAGACCTGACCTGTGTGGAACAGAAACAAGAGGGCCCTGGAGGTGTCTGGCTTGGGTGGGAAGCGAAGGCAAGACAGAGGCACAGCTCCGTGGGAGGGCGTGGAGGGGGGAGGTGAAGGGGTGTGGGAAGTGCCAGGGGCAGATTTTTAGGAAAGATATGGAGAGAGCTTAGAAGGCAAGATGGAGCTGGGAAGTTTTAAAGTGTGGGTACCCACGAGGGGAAGGGGGTGTGTCTTCTCCTTACTTGGGGTCATCTGACCCCATGGCAACTGTCTCTAGGAGCAGTTCTCTGCTCTCTGCTCTGACCTCTTGCTCAAACTTCTACCCATTACGATGTTCACGAATGTTCGTCACTTTGTAAATACGTCTGTCTTCTGATGTGTCCCCAGGAATCTCACTGGTGACTTGTAAATGGGACAAGAGATGCCAATCCAGTAAGTTTGGGGATGCTGGTTTATTCTGGCGCTTTCTCGGCACCTTCTTAAAGTGACAGGCACCGCGGCACTTCAGTCTGTGTTTCTCTTAAACATCGCCCCAACACAAGAGCAGGACTTTTGTGGATTAAATCGTATTTCCAGAAATTCTGTTTTGTAGTCCTAGCTGGCAGTGCTCAGAATGTGGCCTTATTTGGAAACAGGGCTGTTGAAGATGTAGTCAGTTAAGATGGGGTCATACCAGAACACCGGGGCCTCAATCCAGTACAGCCGGCCTCCTGGTCAATAGGGGAGTCTGGACACAGACGCACATGGGGAGAACATGAGAAGAGATAGAAGCCAAGAGATGCCAAAGGCTGGGAGAGAGAAGGCAAGATGCCCTCTTCCTGTCTGCCCAAGGAACCAGCCCTCTGGTACCCTGCTCCCAGCCCTCCAGCCCTCAGACTGTGAGAGCATAAGTTCCAGCCTGAGGTCCTCACCATGGTGACCCCAGAGTAAGAATACACGGTGCTCTGGGAAGGGACCAAGCCTGGATACAGCTGTGGGCATGTGCAGAGCCGTAGGGATGGGAGGGACTCGTGAATGCTGAGAAGAGGGAGTCTTAGCCGGTCACAGAAACGGGGTTTAGGAGACAAAGGCCAAGCCACCCACCATGAGCCCACAGATGATCTCAGGTGGCCCATTAGGGAGTCTGGGCTTAATTCCAAGTTCACAATGCCTCCCAAAGGCAGGCAGAGCCCTTTCACCACAGAGGCAGTGGAGCCAGCTGAAGAAAGAGGAAGAAAGACACGGACATTGGAGTCAGGGTCTAGAGTGAAGGCTGCTTGGTGGGCCAGGTAAAGAAGGAGGGTTCTGGGAATGCAAAGAGGGAGAGAGAGGGAGAAGGAAAGAGAGGGGGGGGTGTTTTCCTGTACAGGTAAACTGCGGTGGTCTGCACAGACATTCTGCATGCACAGGCAGGCAACCTGCAATAGTCTGAAGATGAATTTGCTATTCCACATGGCTAAAGTTCGAAGGGCAAAGTGGAGAGAGGAGAGCCACGTGGAGAAAGTAGGGGAAAGGAGCTGCACTCAGAGACAGAGTGCCACGGAGACGGAGTGCCACGGAAAGAGTGCCACAGAGACAGAGTGCCACAGAGACGGAGTGCCACGGAGACGGAGTGCCACGGAGACTGAGTGCCACAGAGACAGAGTGCCACGGAGAGAGAGTACAACAGAGATAGAGTGCCACAGAGACAGAGTACCACAGAGACAGTGCCACAGAGACAGAGTGTTACGGAGACGGAGTGCAATGGAGAGAGTGCCATGGAGAGAGTACCACAGAGACAGAGTGCCACAGAGACAGAGTACCACAGAGACAGAGTCGCACAGAGACAGAGTGCCACAGAGACGGAGTGCCACAGAGACGGAGTGCCACGGAGACGGAGTGCCACGGAGACGGAGTGCCACGGAGACGGAGTGCCACGGAGACGGAGTGCCACAGAGACAGAGTGCCACAGAGACCGAGTACCACAGAGACAGAGTGCCACAGAGAGAGTACCACAGAGACAGACTGCCACAGAGTGCCACAGAGACAGAGTGCCACAAAGACAGAGTGCCACAGAGACAGAGTGCCACAAAGACAGAGTGCCACAGAGACAGACTGCCACAGAGACAGAGTACCACAGAGACAGTGCCACAGAGACAGAGTGCTACGGAGACAGTGCCACAGAGAGAGTGCCACAGAGAGAGAGTGCCACAAAGACAGAGTGCCACAGAGACAGAGTACCACAGAGACAGAGTGCCACAGCGACAGAGTACCACAGAGAGTGCCACAGAGACAGACTGCCACAGAGACAGAGTGCCACAGAGACAGAGTACCACAGAGACAGAGTGCCACAGAGACAGAGTGCCACAAAGACAGAGTGCCACAGAGACAGAGTGCCACAAAGACAGAGTGCCACAGAGACAGAGTACCACAGAGACAGACTGCCACAGAGTGCCACAGAGACAGAGTACCACAAAGACAGAGTGCCACAGAGACAGAGTGCCACAGAGACAGAGTGCCACAGAAACAGTACCACGGAGACAGAGTGCCACAGAGACAGATTACCACAGAGACAGAGTGCCACAGAGACAGAGTACCACAGAGACAGAGTGCCACAGAGTATCACAGAGACAGAGTACCACAGAGAGAGAGTGCCACAGAGACAGAGTGCCACAGAGACAGAGTACCACAGAGACAGAATGCCACAGAGACAGAGTGCCACAGTGACAGAGTGCCACAGAGACGGAGTGCCACTGAGACGGAGTGCCACGGAGATGGAGTGCCACAGAGACAGAGTGCCACGGAGAGAGAGTACAACAGAGATAGAGTGCCACAGAGACAGAGTATCACAGAGACAAAGTGCCACAGAGAGAGTACCACAGAGACAGTGCCACAGAGACAGACTGCCACAGAGTGCCACAGAGACAGAGTGCCACAAAGACAGAGTGCCACAGAGACAGAGTACCACAGAGACAGAGTGCCACAAAGACAGAGTGCCACAGAGACAGAGTGCCACGGAGAGAGAGTACAACAGAGATAGAGTGCCACAGAGACAGAGTATCACAGAGACAAAGTGCCACAGAGAGAGTACCACAGAGACAGTGCCACAGAGTGCCACAGAGACAGAGTGCCACAAAGACAGAGTACCACAGAGACAGACTGCCACAGAGACAGAGTGCCACAGAGACAGAGTGGCACAGAGACAGAGTACCACAGAGACAGAGTACCACAGAGACAGACTGCCACAGAGACAGAGTGCCACAGAGACAGACTGCCACAGAGTGCCACAGAGACAGAGTGCCACAAAGACAGAGTGCCACAGAGACAGACTGCCACAGAGACAGAGTACCACAGAGACAGAGTGCCACAAAGACAGAGTGCCACAGAGACAGAGTGCCACAGAGACAGAGTACCACAGAGACAGACTGCCACAGAGACAGAGTGCCACAGAGACAGAGTACCACAGAGACAGAGTACCACAGAGACAGACTGCCACAGAGACAGAGTGCCACAGAGACAGAGTGCCACAGAGACAGAGTACCACAGACACAGAGTGCCACAGAGACAGAGTACCACAGAGAGAGTGCCACAGAGACAGACTCCCACAGAGACAGAGTACCACAGAGACAAAGTGCCACAGAGACAGAGTACCACAGAGACAGAGTGCCACAGAGACAGAGTACCACAGAGACAAAGTGCCACAGAGACAGAGTACCACAGAGACAGAGTACCACAGAGACAGAGTGCCACAGAGACAGAGTGCCACAGAGACAGAGTACCACAGAGACAGACTGCCACAGAGTGCCACAGAGACAGACTGCCACAGAGACAGAGTACCACAGAGACAGACTGCCACAGAGTGCCACAGAGACAGACTGCCACAGAGACAGAGTACCACAGAGATAGAGTGCCACAGAGACAGAGTACCACAGAGATAGAGTGCCACAGAGACAGAGTACCACAGAGACAGAGTGCCACAGAGACAGAGTACCACAGAGAGTGCCACAGAGACAGTGCCACAGAGACAGAGTACCACGGAGATAGAGTGCCACAGAGACAGAGTACCACAGAGATAGAGTGCCACAGAGACAGAGTACCACAGAGACAGTGCCAGAGAGACAGAGTACCACGGAGAGAGAGTGCCACAGAGAGAGAGTGCCACAGAGACAGAGTACCACAGAGACAGTGCCACAGAGACAGAGTACCACGGAGAGAGAGTGCCACAGAGACAGTGCCACAGGTCTACAAGGGGCCTCTCTGTACTTGAGCTGAATACCAACCAGTGTGCACCAGCAGAAAAAGCACCCAACACTGAGATAAAAATTGTGTGAAGCGACTGGAGGGAAACATCCATGCTGGTCACACAGGGCGAGTAGAGTCTGTGCTCTCTGGATGGGTGAGAGGGGAGAAGGTGGATGTGTAAGTCTGGCAGGAAGGGGCTCCGTCACAGTGGTGCTGTGGAAGCTGGAAGTGCCACTTCTACCCCTACTGGAAAAGCTGAGAGCCAGCCCAGAAAGGTTCAAAGGCTTGTGAGCAATTTAATTACCTTATGAGTATGAAAACAGCTAGCAGATCCACAATGTCAAGAATCAAAAAACAAATAAAAATAAAAGTCCAACAAGGCATGCGAAGAAACAGAAAAATGACCCACAAATGAGAAGAAAAGCCAGTTAATAGAAGACAAAGTCAAAAGGACCCAGACAATAGAATTAAAAGAATCGTCACACCTATTTTTAATTAAAAAGTTGTTCATTGATGAATAGTGTGTGTGTGTGTGTGTGTGTGTGTGTGTGTGTGTGTGTGTGTGTGTGTGTGTGAGAAAGATAGAGAGATGGAGAGGGGGGAGAGAGAGAGAGGGAGAGGGAGAGAGAATGAGAATGGACGTGGACATCAGAGAACAACTTGCAGGAATCTGTTCCCTTCCCCACCATATGGGACTCAGGCATCAAGACCACGTCATCAGTCTGGGCTGCAAGTTTTTGCCTGTGAGCATCTCATCAACCCCACTATGCTCATTTCCAGGAAGACCAAGAGAAAGGAAGGCTGAGACAGTCGGATAGAGTTGCTGAAGATAAACAGTTGAAAACAACTGTGGTGATGTCTCCCCGACCCCCAAAACAGACAAACAAACAACAACCTATAAACCCTAAGCCCCAGCAACTCAAACACAGGAGGGTAAAGGAAATGCTACCAGGATGCACCATCTTCCAAACACCTTACAGTGGTGGTAAAGATAAGGCCTCAAAGCGAGGGAGGGGGGTGTATCATGACAGCCGAGGAAAGGCAGGACCCATGCAGACTCCTGCTGGGAACATGGGAGCAGGCAGGTAGTGGGTCACAGCACCTCTCAGACACTGGGTGACACTGTGGACCCAGAGCCTGCTACCCAGAGCATTGGATTGTTAAAGCACTGCAAGGTGTAGTATCCCAGGACAGAGGCAGGAGGATTACTGAAATTCAAAGCCAGCTGGGTCTACATAGTGATACCTTATTAAAAATATACTTATTTAAATATACAAAACAAATGAATATAAATTGTGAAATATTTTTGAGACATTAAAGTAATTCATTACCAGCAGGCTGGTGTGAGAAGTGTTTTTTTATTTATAGTACAGAAGGAGTGATAACAGAAGGTGGATGTGTAACCATGAAGAAAGAGAAAATGGCCAGCATGGGGGCCTGGAGATGTCTCAGTGGCTAGAGCAAGTCTACTCATAAAGACCCAGGTTCGGTTCCCAGCACCCATGTCAGGTGGCTCACGACCATCTGTAACTCCAGCTCCAGGGGATCAACACCCTGTTCGGATGCGGTGGGGGGGGGGAGTACACACATGTGGACACTCCCCGCAGTCACACATCCATAAATAAAAGCAAAAACCAATCCTTAAAAAGAAAGTGGCAAGTGAAAACAACAGAAAGTACAATGACCCCAAAGCCCATTTCAAAGCCCTTTAAGTGACTGTTAATTATTTAAGTCAAAACAGCAAGACAGCCTGGACATGGTGGTGTAGGTCTAGAATCTCAGCTATCTGGGGGAGGCTCAGGCAGGAAGATTATAAGTTCAAGGCTTCCTTGGGCAATAGAATGAGTTCAAGGCTCACCTGGGCAACTTACTGAGACACTATATCAAAAGGCTAAAAGATAAAAAGATATGAGTGTGGTTTTATGGAAGAACACTTCCTAGCACACACATAGTCCTAGGTTAAACTCTAATGCATGATCATCATCACCATCATCATCATCACCATCACCACCACCACCACCACCATCATCATCATCATCATCATCCTTGCAATGTGTGGTCTGGTTTACAACATGTATAGAGACAGGAAGTGGTAATAAAGACAAGTAATACTACAGTATTGCTTGAAGATCATGGTAAGTTAAAAAATATATATACACCGTAAAGTCAAAATCAACCACTAAAAGTAATAAATGGAATACTGTTAAGAAGATAATTTAAAATACCTCTAAAAAAATCTCCAGGTCAGACAAGAAGCTAAGACAGAAATGAAGAAGTGTTTTTTAACTCAACTGAAGTGAATGTATACCACCCAAGTGAGGGAAAGCACTTAGAGCAGCACCCAAAAGGAAACTAAGTCTGAACACCGGTGCTTGAAAAGAAAATTCCAAATTAATGACCCAAGTTCCCATCTTAAGAAAGGAAACAAAGAAAAGCATAGTCAGAATATAATCACAAAATTCTCCATTAATCCAAACCGGGGGTGGGGGTGGGGAGAATAAAGGGCAAAGAACAGATGAGAAATACAGAAAACAATTGAAAAGCTGGTTGATTTAAACCCACAATGTGACAAAATACACAACATGAAAATGGCCTAAAGACTTTAACCAAAAGGAAGAGGGTGTCAAACCGGATGCTTTTAGAAAGACAGCTGCCTGCACAGTGTCTGCAAGAAATACACGTTATTGACACAGATTAAAAAGATGGGGATAGATTTACCATCCTAACACTAGGTAAGAAAGGCCTACCTTGATTTTTATCAACATTCAACAAAACAGCTTCCAGGGGAAAGATTCGCCAAGTATAAAAGGTGATATTTCATAGTTTCAAGTCATTAGGAAAGGCAGGAATCCTATAGATATAGGTCTGACTGGAGAGCTTCTTAATAATTATACATAAAATTGAAACTGATAGGACTGGGCAGAGACAAAGCGAGCGCACAAATTACCCTGCTCTCCTGACACTCCCTTCCCACAGGCTTAGCAGACCATGAGACATGGTTGTGGATCAAGCCGACAGAAATAGGATACGACCACTTTAGGAATACTTCTGAGAGAAGTTGAACACATACGAATGTAAAGACAGAGCGTGCTTGTGGGTCAGGAGATGATAATTGTTAAGACTGAAGTTTCTTCCAACCTTAGGATTCAAAGAAATCCCAGCAGTCTGAGCGATCTTCTAGAAATTGACAAGCTGATCTTAAAACAACCTTTCTGTGAAGATAAAGTCCCTATAAATGTCAAACCGCTTTGAAAAGGATGAATGAAGGACCGTGGCTTCTGTGACGGGATGACCATTGAGATGTAAAAGTACTCGATAGAAAATCAACAGTATGTTTAACAGCAACAGTGGAATAATTACACTTGGTAGACGCGAAAAGTATCACGTTTCACGCCTCACATCACACAAAAATCATTCAGGATGCGCCACGGGCACGAGTGTGGGAGAGAACACACATAAAAACTGGGGGAAAACGAAAATGTCCGATACAGGATTGGGCATGCATAAAACCAGCCCGGGGATGCTGAGTGGGGAGGGCAGTGAGTTCAAGGCTAGCCAGAGCTACATAGGGAGGGCACTGCCACAAAAGAAAATGGAAGTGGGAAGGGGAGAAGCAAGACGAGGAGAGGAGGCTGGAAAGACTTTCTAAAATTACAATATCAAAGTGATTTCTTTTAAGTTGAGACTTGGACACAGTGGTGCACGTTTGCAATCTCAGCACGAGGAGGACCAGGAGCTCAAAGCCAGCTTTGGGGTTGAAGTAGCTCTAGGGCCAGCCTTGGCTACGTGCGGCACTGTCTAAATAGAGAGACAGAGAAGATGGGAAAGGAGGAGAAAGATCTAATGAAGGATACTTCACCAAAACAAAAATCCTTGGCACTGTCCAGACAATGAAAGGACAACCGTAGGAAAATCCTTGAGGACACATTCTCACACAGGTTTTGTATCTCTCAATTCAGTAAGCATAAAGCTTCAACCCAACAAGCTTGGCCAAATAGGCACTTCAGCAAGCAGATAACAATCACACAGATGAAAAAAGGAAATTTAGCATCATCTGGCATTGAAGAGATACAATTTAAAGCACAGCGAGATGCTACTACCCAACTCTCAGAATAACTAATGTTAAAACTGCTCACTTCATACAACATTTGCAAGAATGAAATACCACAACGATAATCCACACTGATAAAAATGTTGCTATAGCAAATGCCACGGAGGAACTGGAACATTCCCCATGGCTATAGACAACATAACGGAACACAGGCACCTTGGAGACAGTCTGTCGCCATAACCACACCGACAGCCCAGCAGTCGCTTCTGGGTGTTTACCCAGCACACAAAAGCATGCATGCGCCAACATTTATATGTGCGGACTTGCAGCAGATTTTATGAGAGACCCACACTGGACACCTCTGATGTCCAACTGACAACAGCGGATGAACAATGTCTAGTGTAGCCATGCAATGACTGCCATCAAAGATAAGAACAACTAACTCATGCATGTGACGACGTAGATTAATCTCAGTCGAACAGGCCTAAGGTAAGGAAGGCAGAAACATGCAAGGCATGAATCTATTCATAGTGAATGGCAGAAATCAGATCAATAGTTGCCCAAGGGCAGGAAGTAGCAGAACAGAGCACCTTAAAGGGTGGAAGAATGATTGGAGATGGCACCTAAGTTCATTGTCTTGATCGTGGTGATGGGGCACAGAAGTAATTGATGTCAGGCTGCTGACACATCTTAGTGATCCAACATGCTGATCACCAAGCCCGATGACCTGAGTTCAACCCCAGAGACCCAGGTACCAGGGGCCAATAGGCTTCTGAATTCATCCTCTGACCTCCACACGCACTCCACAGCAGCATGCGCCTACACCTATACACATTCACTTATGAAAATAAATAATTGTGAAAAGAAGTAAAAGGTGTCAAGGCTCATCAAAGCATACAACTTAGATATGCTTGGCTAAGCACATGTAAAGCCATGTAAATTTCACTTTAAAGAAACTGCAGAAAATTAAAATCAGGTAGGATCACCCAACTGACAGTTTTCCCCACACTGTTGACTTTTCCCCATATTAAGATATGCTAAGATATAGCTCCTCCATTTGAACCAAAAGCCTTAGTATCAGATGAGCATTCCCTGCAAAATGTCTGCTTTTCTCCAGCACAGCCTGAGACGGTGAGGTAACACGTCTTTAGTGGAGCAAAGCAAGGTGTGAAACAACGCATGATTCCAAGCTAATGCCTTGTGCTGAGTGGCAATGGTGGCAGAGGTCAAGACAAGAGAAGAGAGTAGAGGGCAAAGGAAAGGTGTGGCTAGGGAGGAGCAATCATCCGTGGGATGAAGAGGAGGAATGACAGGATACCAAGGGCAACGGGGAGCTAGAAGGTAAAGAGGGGTTCATATGGTACAGCTCTGTCTCTTGGGGTTTTATTCCCTGTGGCAAAGTTTCCCATGCTCTTATAGGTCCCACTCGCTCTTTAATCTGACGTCATACTCTGCTGTTTCTGGAAGGGCAATGGATGCTTGAATTACCTTCTTATACCGGTTTAAAATGATAACACAGGAGTCTGAATTATGTCAGACCAAAGCAGCAGGTATCACCTCAGACAACACAGAGACCTCTCTGGTTGTCTGGATAGCTTTTGCCAAGTGGGGCACCACTAACTGATTTGTAATGTCACCGGGTGTTTTTAAAGCAGTGTTCCCTTGCTGGCTTTAACTCCTGAGTCATGCACAACCATCATGGAAGAATTCATCACAGTGGTATAGGTCCGGCAGACACAGCATATTAGCCGCATTTCTAGGAACTATATCCTCTATCCCCCAGCTCGATGGGTTTAAACCAAATCCATTCCTTTCCCTCCTCTTTGAGTCCATGCATTCAAAACAAATCCATATTTACTTTTAGCAGTATGAAATGATTTGTAAAAAATCATAAGCCTCTCCTACCTTGACAAAAATGGTTGAATTGCATTCTTGCAAGGCCTCCATTAAACTAATCACATGGAGACACACCATCTCTACCATCTGAAACAACAAACGTCACAGTCAATTGTATTCCCAGTCAACTAGAAACATTGTAAACTCATAGGCAGCCACAGAGGTCTGGTAACCTGCACCCAGAAGCTCTCTTTGCCTAAGAGTGAATACCAGAGAGAGCGGCTTCCACTCACCTCTGAAACCTTATACCAGAAAGTGACCTTTCAAAGTCCTTCTGTCCCGTCGCCCCACCCTCACCCCAGCTTTGGAATGGTCGTGCCTTAGTCACTTGGTTGCTGTTGGAACTCAGGGATGGCTGTCACTGATTTGCAGGGCTCTCTAGCTCCCTTTGGAGGACCCATGGCTTCAGTGTCATCCTGAGCACCCTTCCAGGTGCGCTCTCTCTCTCTCTCTCTCTCTCTCTCTCTCTCTCTCTCTCTCTCTCTCTCTCCACTCACAGCGAGGTCTCTCAGGGAGTGGTTTACAGTTCCCTGTGGCCCAGGTAGCCATACTCACACTGGTTCAAATAAGATTTGTGTCCCTCATTGGAAATCCTTACAGATGGAGTTTAAATAATCCAGGGAGGTTTTACTAGACTGCCTTACTGGGTTGAATAAATTTTTTCCAGGTAAAAAATATAATTAAAATTTGCATGTAAGAAATTTTGTATGTAAGAAAATATATAAGAACTGCTCCGGGGACAGATTCATTTGTGACATTTGAACGCCAGGGATTTGGGGGAAAGCACCGGCACCCAAACACTGGATGAAAATGCTCATCTCTAGCATGACGTGTAAACTCCAGTGTTGGCATCTTCAAAATAACAAACTATGTGATCCCTGGGTTCTCTTTCGGTCATAGACCTGTGATCCGATAAACGCAATTATTTCCTTAGTACCAGGAACTGCTTGCAAACCTAACATGAGCCTACCTTTCCTCGACGGAACCAAACATCTCTCCACATGCAATACTATACCGTCTCCTCCAAAGAAAGGAACGTGTTTCCATAAAGGAGATATGGAATCCTCCTTCCTTACAAAACGCTAGCAGAAAATATTCCTCAATTTAGACATCATGCCCAAATACCTCCGTGACCAGGGCAGCAAGGGATCCTAGGTACAGCAGAATCCCTAGAACGTGCTTCCAGTTTGTGAACTGTCTACAGATTAGAACTCTATCCATGGAGCCCTTACAACCAAGACACTGGCTGGCGCCCCTTCAGCCGAGAATCCTCCAAACACCAAATGAACCCCCAGAGTCTCTCAGAAATACCTCCCACTGACTCCAGAGGGACCATGCGAGTTTGTTTAATGAAATGGGTGCAGGCTAAGTGTTCCCCAGGTGTTTCCGGTGTAGTCTGAGACAGCCCCTCCCTTGGCCTTGAGACCTCCTGTGGTCCCGTAATGGTGGAGGTTTACCCATATTGCTTTGGAATTCGAACCAGATGTGGCTTTTTTCTCCTAATCTTTTGGCTTTGCAGTACCCACCCTAAAGGTAGAAATTTCATACAGAGTTCATTTATTGCTAGGTAGGAAAGACAAAACACATCTGCTTTGCATTTGTTTGTTTGTTTTTGTTTGTTTTGCTTCGTTTTTTAATGTTCCTGACCTACAACATGACGCTTTGATATGGTGGCATGGCTAGATAAAGCCACTTAACACGCACGCACACACACACACACACACACACACAGACACACACACACACACACACACACACACACACGCACGCACGCACTCTGTTCATCCTCATTTGTGGGTTAATGACTAGGAGTGTGGCTTAGGTCTGTCTCAGAGGGAGCCTCAGGAACTCACCACTTTATTGTGGGCCATCAGCTGAAGGATGCTTGGTGTCACCCTGCTCCAAAACTCTAGCGCTGTTAGTATTGCTGTGAAGCTGAACTCGTTCTGATTTTGGACGTTCGTCGCCACGGCACTTTGCTCGCAGTATACGGTCCAGAGCTGAGCGAAGATGAACGCATGGAAGAGGGAGCACATGTGGAGCACGCACGTCTGGAAAGGAAGAGGGGGACAGGTGTTGCTCCGTGCTCAAGGCAGATGGCCTGGCCAGGGAACACAGGAGACTCGCAAAGGTATTGTCCCAGACTGTGCTTTGAGTCCGCTCTTCTCTGCCAGTGGGAGTGCGCTTGAGGCGGGGGGGGGGGGGGGGACCCTCTTTTTCCAGGAGAGGACACCTTAGTTTGCAGACTAAATCTACCCACTGCCTTGTCCTTTTCTGAAACTGACATTTTCATCCCTAAGCTCGACTAGGGAAAAGGCATGCTCTGTATAGCCATGTTAACGTATTTGCACATGTATAAAACAGGGCTCGAAGAGGTCAGCCAGGAGTAAAAGACAGGCAGGCAAGACCCCCTTCCCTGCGCTTAGACTCATGTGGCAGCCAAGCAGTGTCAACAGAAGACCTATCTGTGGTGAGCACTCACGGCCACAGCTCCCGAATCACAGAGGCTTTCCGCAGACTACGTCCACAGTTCTCAGGCCATCCCACTGTGTACTTTACAGATGAAAAACTGAAGCTGGGGAAAATCAAATAAACGTTTTCTAGTTCACAAAGGTTGTGGGGGGGGGGCAGAGGAAGTCCTGACTGAATCAAGTCTTAATTGAATTCTGTATTCTTGACATGGGTACTGCAATGTCAAAGGAACATAGGCTTGTTGGGCCCATGGGGAAATGGTGAAGTCTTCTCCCTGGGCTGAGGACAAAAAGGTCGACAAAATATTCCTCTGGTCATGTGCAGATGCTGACAGTGTGTGTACAAAATGTCTACCATATCTCCCTGTTCCCTGATGTTTATAGCCTGAAGACAGCTCCCTCACAGAGACTGCTCCTACTAAGATTAGTTAAACTGGCCTCCTTGTCCAGATGTATCTCAGAGCCTGCCTCTGTGTTTATCTGCATGTAATAAACACATCTCCTTGTTCAGCTGTATGCAGCGACCCCGCCAGTCTGGTCAATTCTATATAATTAACACACAGAGTGTCTGGGATGCTGAGGCTTGACTGGATATCAAGACAGTCCAGTCTACCTGACCCCATATTTTCTCCGCGTCTGTCTTTTAATTCCCACCACTGCCCCAGGTACACCGAGTCCCTTGAGCCGTGCAAGAATGGGGCACAAAGTTGCAGATACCATCCTTAAGGACCAAGTACAAGTCTGGGTGGAAACGGTTACTTTTGCAAACATCACGTGGGTCATCTGGGTGGGTACTCTATTTTCTCACAGAGCTTGCTTTGTCCTAAGTCTCAGGCTCTCTTAAACCCACTAGGATCTCCCAGAGCTTGCCTCAGCTCCAGGACTAGCCTTTGGCTCCTGGTAGCTGACTCGTGTGGTTTGCCTGTCTGGGCTCTTATATCAGCCTGGGCTTTACTTTATTCTCTTAAGCATACCATCTGCCTCTGCAGTTTGCAAACTTCCTCTGGGTAGGTGATTCCAGTGTGCTTGGCTGAGCACCACGCTAGCTTTCTTACTTCCACACTGTGTGTTCATGTGTCCTACGGGATTTGAGGTTTTTTTTTTTTTTTTTTTAAGTGCATAAAGAATGAGATGGGGCATACATTCCCCCCCGACTTCATCCTTGGTTCCGAAAACCATACACCAAATTTTTGTTGTATTTGTAACCTGTTATTTCTCTCTATTGTTTTGAGACAAAAAAAAAATTGCCTGGGAAACCAACTCTTCCTTACTGCTATAATTTATCTCCATAAAAGTAAGCCAGGAAACAACTTGAGGGGAGAAAAGACAGCCTGGGAATTTAAACAACTTTAAGTATGGCATTAGCACAGTTACTTTCCTAGCAGACACGGGAGAGTGAGCTAAAATGCCTTTACTTCTCAGAAGACTCTAACCGGCTGATGAGGGTCCCATTAGTGGTTCCAATGCACAGGGTCTGAATCCCACAGAAATCACTTACCTTTGATTGCTCTGGAAATCCAATTAGGATAACAATGAGGTGGTCTGCAATGTGGGAGCCTGCATCCAGAGGTATGGGGAGGCAGGGAGAGGAGGCATTGGGACAGACGGCATTATGTGTGAGGGACCCCAGAAGTAGCCAGGACAGCAGCCGGATGTGGGAGACACACTCGATGAATTCCTTAGGTCTGTCAGGGAAGAAAGGACGCGTTTTGGGGTGACATTAGGTTTTTCTTTTTCCTCTGATGCCCAGAGAATACTTAGCGGCAAAAGGGATTAAAGTGTAGCCTCACAGGCTGGTACATAAAACAAAATGCCACAGCAAGAATGGAAACCCCAAATCCTATCTATTTGTCTCGCTCTCTGCTCTAATCCTCCATTTTCCCTTCAGGAAGGGGGTGGCTTTAGTGGGACAAGATTCAGTATCCATCAGCCAGTCTGGCTGTCTCCCTGGACTCTTCCCAAATCCTTTCTTTCCTTATCAGAAAGTTCTTCCCAGACATCCTCACAAAGGGCCGGGAGCAGAGGAGTGGAAGACACACTCGTCAAGTGGTTTTGTTTTTCTTCTGCTCATGCTCACCCTCACTCCTTCCTCTGAGGTGACCCTGGTGAGCTCAAGCAACTCAGCCCCAGGTGACTGGCTTCAGCCTCCACAGAGGCAAGTCAGGGGCATGGGCCTCCGCATAGCTCATGTCATCCCTGCCGTGGCTTCTGCTCTACCAATCAAGCTGCCTGAAGGCACAGAGTGTGTGTGATTCCCCGTGTCTGGCTTACTAACTAGCTGAGGTTTAGGGCTCAAGTGATTCCTCGAAGCATCCAGCTTCCATTGCCTGTGAGAACGAGCTGGGTCGTTCTCTTTTATGGGTAGCTTATGTTATGGGGAGCACTTCTGTTCATTTGCACTTCCATTTTTAATTTATTTTATGTGTGTGGATACTTTGCCTCCCCATGTGTGCCATGTGTGTGTGCAGGGCCCGCAAAAGCCAGAAGAGGGCATCAGAACCCCTGGGACTGGAGTTACAGACAGCTGTGAGCCTGGGTGCACTGGGAATCCACCCCAGGTCCTGTGGAAGAGCAGCCGGTGCTCTTAGTCACAGAGCCCGCTCTCTAGCCCCCCTCCCCCACCTGTAAAATGCCAGGCGCCTCACCCTTGCTGCATTGCAGAGGGGGGATGGTAGAGCCAAGGCAGATAGCGGATCACGGCTTTGTTATCTCTGTGGTTGCCCCGGGAGATTTCCATTGCTGCAATCTGAGCCAGGCCGACTTTGAGATGGCCCCCGAAGGTGTCCTCGTGCAGAGGCTGGGAACACGTCTTCATGTGACTCTGTAAAATCAAATGACACCTTGTAATGCTGGTAGACACTTGGAGATGTTCCAGACCTCAGTTTCCCCTCTCTCCTCTCTCCCAGTCCCTCTCCCTGTCCACCTCCCCTCTTCCCCAGAGCCACTCCTCCTCCTCCTCTTACCTCAGAAAAAGGCAGGGCTCCCAGGAATAGCAACCAAACATGGCCTATCAAGTTACAATAAGACTAGGCATATCTCCTCAGGTTAAGGCTGGCTGAGGCAACCCAATAAGAAGAAAAGGGTCCCAAAAGCAGGCAAAAGAATCACACAACCTGCTTAGCATCTTGAATGGTTCCCCGCTGTTCTTAGGCCAGCATGGAGCCCATGGGACCACCCTGTGGCCTGTGGAGTTAGAGTAACTACTGTCCAGGCCTCTGCAGTGTTCCTTTCATTCATTCCGTGCTCTGCTGTGCTGATTCTGCTGCCCAACACCCATTTGAAATGTCTATTTGAAATGCCGCCCCCTTTACTGAGTCGTTCGATCTTAGCCCCAGCATCACTTCCCTTAGAGCCTTCCCCCGGCCCCGTAGCGGAGCCACTCCTTCTGCTGCTCCTTCATGGTAGTTGTGAGAGCCATAGCTTTATTACAACTTACAAAAAGCAGCCACCAAATCTGGCCCCTAGCAGACGGTAAATTAAATGAGGACAGCTACCTGTCAATGCAATCCTACGACAGGGCAGGGCATAGCGCACACTCTCAGTGCCTATTTGCTGAGTTAATTTTGAAGGTTTCCTTTGCTCAGGGGCTTAAGACATAGGTTCTAGACCCAGTTCCGTTCCAAGTAGCCAATGACCATGTTTGAGTCATGTGTCTGTTAAGAAAGCAATGTCGGAATACAGCTGCTGCTCAGACGTAATACTCTGTGACAATTCTCCCTTCCACAGATGGAGACGCCTGCTGAGACATGGTCCAGATCCCCCAGCTAACAGACTTCCCAGTGCCAGCGGCACTCACGTGGGAGACGCGTTCACAGGGAAGC
This sequence comes from Rattus norvegicus, assembly GCF_021556685.1. NCBI lineage: Eukaryota > Metazoa > Chordata > Mammalia > Rodentia > Muridae > Rattus > Rattus norvegicus. The sequence continues at coordinate 128,377,427 of NC_141539.1, read as the reverse complement.
AGGCACTGGTGGTCACGCATCCCTCACCTGCTCCTTCCTTGCCTCCTGCCTAAGAGACTAAGGGATACTCCCCCATCCTCAGAGAGGCACCCCACTTCTGCAAGGTGGGCTATGAATCCTCTCTTCAGGGGCCCTACCAGGCCAGTATAGTTTTGGTGCGGAGCCCTGACCTCTCTTAAAGGCCACTACCATGCTTCCGTCTGTCTGTCCATAGTGTTAATAACTTTCCAATTAAACCCTTTGCTTCCCAGCAGTTCGTCTGAGCACCCCTCTTGTAACTGCCCCCATCCCTAACCTTGTAGCTACTTGAGGGTTTTGACTGCTTCCTAAAAGGAGTTAATGGTCAGAGGTTGGATTGTATCAATTTTTTTTGACCATCACTGGCATTTTGTGAATATTTTTCCAGAAGTTTCCGTAAAACAAGCTCAAAATGTTTAGGGAACAGTTGCTGCCCCTTCTTTTTGCATTGAAGTCATTCAGGTTCGTGTAGCCAGCGACTGGTGACCAGTATATGACTAACAGACGAGGAGGCTCACTCTAAAATGGCTGGGTCTGGACATGGTAGACACTACCATCTTGTCTTACTGCTGTCTGCATCAAGAAACACCCTGACCGGCTGCACACCGTCTAAAGATAGAGCCTCGTGAAGAGGCCGTGTTCTCAGCAGATGGACTTCTGAGCAAGGGCCACTCTCTAGACTGAGTTCCGCTTGCCCTCTGTCCAGAGCCTTCCTCAACTCTTTCAGACTATTAGCTCTGTGGTAGGACCATGGCGGAGCAAGGCAGCTGCCAATCATTCATCTCACCGCTACACCCCTACGCGAGCAATAAATTCAACACCTGCACTGGGATGCCGTTCACGTGTAAAGTGAATCTTGTCTCTCCCCTTCATTATTGCCTTAAAGATGACAGTGTCAAAGCAGAAACAAACAATCCCTAGTTCGTGCTTTGCCTGTGGGCCACGGTCTTCCTGGGTTGTTTTATATTGATCTTGAGCACATTAGACCAGGAAGGAGCCTGCTGACTCTCGTGGAGGAGACCAAAGCTGGAGGTATCAAGGTAGCTCTGGGTGGTAGGAGGGGAACCCACCAGGGCTCACAGCAGTCTGAGGTTCAACTCTGATGTCCCCACTTCCACAGACTGTAACTAGAGAGAAGGGCCATATGACCCAAGCCACGATTTCTACATTTTTAAAGGGGGCTAGTATTGAATAAGGACATTTTGAGAATGGAGTGAGTGTTTTTAAAACTACACAGAAAGCTGATACCATGGGACTCTCTTTTCTTCCTTTTAATTTGCAGTACTACTGGACCCTAATTCTTCATACCCCCCCCCCCAAGAAACGGGCTCATTCTACCGAGCTGCAGCTGCATCTGCAGGGAGCAACAAACTCCCTTGTGGGTCTATTCTCCTGTCAGAAGCCTCTCTCTGTTTTGTATCCTAAGGGACGAATGGGGGGAAGCCAGCTTACCTTGAGCTTGGTTAGGGTGTGCATGTCCGCCATGAAGTCCAGCACCTCACTGACGTACTGCCGTATGCATTCCATTGCTGCTGTCCCACACTGAAACACGGGGACACGGCTCAGCCACCACAGACTCACCAAAAAGCTGTCTCCTTCTCTGTTTCCCCACCCCCACTCCCACCACTACTACGTTCCATACAAAACTGGCTTAAACAAAAGTTTGTGCTAGAGAGCAAAGAAACCAGAAAGCCCAAAAGAAAGAAAAGTAATTGCTATTTCCACCAGGCAACTAAAGTGGGCTTGCTTGCTTTTAAACCAGTGTAAACACAAGAGTCAGACCTAACTGATCCATCAGATGCTCCAAAGAAGCCTTGGATGCCTGTGAGATGTGCAGTATCAAGGTTTACACAACCTTAACCGTCTCAACCCCGCCCCCCAGGTATCATACTGGGTTTGCAGAGCCAAAAGTTGTTTTCAAATCAAGTCATGGTTTGCTTTCACGCGCACGGCAGATGCGTTAGGAGGTAGAATCTTGTATTCATTTTGAGCTCTTTCTAGGATTGGTAAGTAGAAGGAAGATGGATTCCCTCATACACCTGGACTGTGTTTGGTCCATTTCAAAACAAAAGAAAAGGCACGCCTTTGTGGGGGACTATGGACTGGCAGGGGACCCGCTGCTCTCTGGGAGCAGTGTGGTGAATCTGAGATTGGAAGTGAAACAGCAAAGTGGATGGACAGGCTCCCTCGTCAGAGCTGTGCCCGCGAGAGAACCCACATGTCAGCCGCATAATTCGGATCAAAGGCACGCAGTCTTTGAAGCCCTGTGAATGCCCTGCTAACAGCCTCTCTGGGCTTCCTTTAGGAAAATCTGGAACATTACAGACTTAACTAGCTCACCCAGAGACTTTCATTTCCCCCATATTCATGTAAATCTGCACCGCGCTGAACTGTATCACCTCCCCTCTCTTCTAGAATGTTCCGCTTGTCAAATCCTCTGACAGGATAACAAATAGTCAAATGAGGTCAGTGGCCAGTCTGTCAGTGTTTTCCAGGCATCTCGCATGTTCTAAGGTTTTCTCCTTCTAATTTAAATCCAGTGAAGGAATTATAAAAGGTTATTGTGCTCCGGCTTTTGCAATATGAATCCTTCGATGCAAAGCCAGGATTCCCCTCCCCGATTTATTCCACTCTCCCTGACCTTTCGTGTATCATGCAAATAGGAACAGAGACTCTGCTCTTGAATCTCTTGAAAGGGATTTGTTTCTTTCATAGGCAATATTTTATACCAGTCCAACTAGGCAAATGTCACTGAAAAGAATCCCTAGGCGCATTATTCAATATTTACCATTGCAGGGTTAGTTTGCTCCAGTGGCAGCAACTACATCCAGCTTTAAAAACCCACCTGGGGCTCAGGAAAATCTCGGGGAGTGAGCCGTCTGCGTTTTAAAAAGCTCGCCCTTGTAATTTCCAACCCTCCCCCTTTTCCTTTGTAAGATGTGGACATATCTTTAGATGTGTCGCCAGAAGACAGGACAAGGGACCGTGCTCCCTGCATTTCAGAGGGATCTGTCTGCTCTGACGGGGAACTTGTGACAAAGGAGCTGAGCTCGAGGCTAACTTCAGGCCTGTGAGCTGAAACCGCCCTTCAGAATCCATCTGTTTTACAGGCTGTGTTTCTTACAGTATAAAAACGGCGGCGTGAGTTCATTGCAGAACGATGGGAAACCCAAAGCGTTAAAAAAAAAAAAAGAGCAATTTAAAATTCTATAATCCTAAACCCTGCCTTTCTCTTCTGAGAGAGCGGTGGGGCTTGAATTTCCTTCCAAACCTCTGCGGAGGGATCCCAGCACACAGGGAACTGTTGGAATACGGAAGCGGTTCAGCTCTGTAGCCCTTCAGTTAAATGCTTATTCTAAACAGTGGTGGGGTTGGGCATTGCCCTCCCTCCCCCGTTTAATGATTTTCTTTATCTTTATCGTTTTTTTAAAAGATTTATTTATTTTATGTATGTGAGTACACTGTCGCTGTCTTCAGACACACCAGAAGAGGACATCAGATCTCATTACAGATGGTTGTGAGCCACCACGTGGTTGCTGGGAATTGAACTCAGGACCTCTGGAAGAGCAGCCAGTGCTCTTAACCCGCTGAGCCATCTCTCCAGCCCTCCCATTTTTCTTATTTTAAAGGATACATCTAAAATGACACTTGAATGTATGCAAGCTGGTGCCCTTTTATTTTCTTGAACGCATTTCTTATCAAACTGCCCTCCCTGAGGTTGGCTTCACTCCCTCCCGGGGGGCTTATAAGAAGGACACTTCCACATGACCATCAGTATGTGCAGTAATCAAGAGTCTGCCAAGGAGAGCAGAACGGGTGGCATTTGCCAGTGGGGACAAGGTGCCAGTCATGACAGGTAAACCCTGGTGTACCACTAGGTGACAATAAAGCCTACAGTTGGCGATGCTGGTGTGTCTTTACAACTTTGCCCTGAGGACTCCTCAGATGCAAAGTGTTATTATAATAATCAGTGAGAACTTGCAGACACGATGTACACGCCCAGGCCGTGGCGATGGCTCCACGGGTGTCTGCTCACCTCCAAATCCATCAGGTTTCATAATCAGAGACCTACGGTTTTTTACATGTCAATCAAAGCTTAAGGTTCCTTTGTATGGGAAAGAGAAAATTTCTGCCGATTAGCCACTTTGCTTTTACATTTTGAGATATTATATGTTTATTGTCCTTATTATGTTTATAACTCACTGGTGGCAGGTGAAAGTAGAAGGTGCCTTTGGGGGCTGGAGAGCTGGCTCTGTGGTTAAGAGCATTTCTTGCTGTTATGAAGGACCTGGGTTCAATTCCCAGCCCCTGCATGGAAAGGCTCACCACCTCCTCAGGCACTAAGCACGTATGTGGTGCAAGGATGTACATACAGGCAAAAACACTCATGGATATAAAATAGTTAAAGGTAAGTTTTTTTTTAAAGCTGTCTTTTGAGTGGCCTCCTTTGTGTCACTGGAAAGGGCTCTGGAGGAGAATCCTGTAACAGCTGCTTTATTGATGGTGATAGTGAATCTGCCTTCTTCTTATTGATTTTGACAACCTTTCGCAGAGTAGGGGTGCGTTTTTATCAATCATATACACAGCAACTATCAGCCTTTAAGGAATTCATCAGCACAGGCAGAGAACATGCAGAGCTTCTGGCTGCCCAGGCATTTAACTTGACCATGTCTCCCATCCTCTCTTGCAGCTGCTGTGCCCTTGTGTAAGACAAGCGGAAGAGATATGTTCTGTCCCTAGATCTGACCTGTAAAAGCTCCCATGTCTGTGCTTGATTCTCTACCCCTCACCACAGAGGGCTGAGGGAGAGAGGAGCCACCTCTGAAGTGGCTGCCATCTTCTGACTTGTCGGGGTGCCCATGCAAACTTCACGCAAGGGAACGGCACGCTTCTGTGTACTAAGCTACTAGGAACTGGAATTTGATCCCATCCCTTCCTACACTGCACTGACAAATGTTAAAGGCCCTTTAAAGTCAGTGGAGTAATTCCCCTCCCATGAATCTATCCTAAAGAGTCTAAAGTCTGGGCACAGTTTTAAGAATAAAGGTGCTCACTGTATCTCGATGATGATAGCAGCAGCGTACTGAAAGTAAGACCCCCACAGGTAACGTCGTTAGTATTTTGTAGCTGTTGTGTTAGGGGAGTTATCTATGACGCTGGTCTGTCACTCGCTATGGTAGCCGCCGTGTCCAGCGTTGGTAAGCAGTACTTACTCTGTACAACGCTTACTTGATACGCATTATCTCAGTTGGTTCTCGACATGGATGACAAGGAAGTGGGGGGCCACAGCGACTTTACTCTCAAGTCACCACTGGTGAGTGACAAGCCTCAAGCTGGGATCCCAATCCGAAGCACCATTCACTGAGATCCAAAACCACAGACCGTACGCTCAGCCAGGACTTACCCCGGGCACAGAGGCTATCATCTGCTTGCTCAGGATGGTGGACTCAGCTAGCTTGGTTCCAGCATCTGCACAAATAAACTAAAAAAAAAATTGTTTTTAATAATTATTAAAAATAATTATTTCTAATAGCTCTTGGACAGTCATATGACACTTATAATCTTATTAACGGGGTTTAAATTCATTCATGCTCACTTCTGTCATGATCCACCCTGGAAAACTACCAGACTTGCTAATCATGATGGTTCATCTCTAACAGCTTAGAAACAGCATGGATATGTGTATGCTGACTTCATGCACAAAGCCAGGGTTAAACCAAGGTAGAAAGTGAAGTTGGGGGAACTCTCAGAGCTCACAAGGCCCCCAGTCCATCCTGTAGCATTTGACAGCTGTCAGCACACACTCGTGGACTTCCATCACTTCAGTCATGACAGCGCGATTCAGAGTGAAGACAGAAAAAAAAAATGGGTGTCAGAGTGAGAGCTCTGTTTGTTCCTCCCCGAGGATCCTCCATGTCCACCTTCTTCCCTCCACCTCACTCACGCATGCTCCCTTGTGCTGAGAGGGCCTGAGTCCTGTCCCATGCACCCACGGGGCTTTCCACACACTGACAGTTCAGCCGCCACCATCAGACTGCAGTAGCCTACTAGTTGCTTCTCAACCTGCCGGGGGCTCCTCACAAGAGCTGACCTGACATGGACCCCTCCGGAGCTAGCCTGGTGTCCCAGAGTGGCCCAGGAAGAGTTTATGAATCTATTAATCAATTACGACTTAAGACCATGATGAGGACAGTCTTGAAAGATTATAATTTAATGTGCCTTCATTTTAGACCTTGACAGGCGTTTCCTACTCAATCTGACATTTGACTATTTATGGTTTTGTTTTGGGGAGGGGGGGGAGTTAACTGAAGCCCAGAGACTGCTGGGTAAGTAACTCCTGTTTAATTTCCCTTCTTGGCCTCTGGCCAGCTATGCTAGCAACTTTGGGATCTGCCGTTTGCAGGATTCAGAGACAGACACCCTCTCCTTCCCATCCATTTGGTAGGTGTGGGGAACCTGGGTGGGTCAAAACACCTTCGTGATGCTAGACAAACGAAGGGTCAAAACACCTTCGTGACGCTAGGCAAACTCCATCTTGTCAAACTGGAAGAAGAGAGCACTTGGGATGGAGCAGAGACAATCATGGAAGGGGCGCCTGATGAGAAATTATGGGACTCAAGAATGGAAACCAACATTTGCGCTAACTGATCAGGGCTCCCACGCAGGGGTCTAAGTCAATGACCTTCTGAGGACCGAGTCTAAGGGCTAACGAACACTGTTCTTCTCCTGTGAGAGGTGCAGCCATTCATGGAAGGAACTTAGCTTTAGTCCCAAGCTACGGGGATGGGGGAGGGAAAGGGGGAGGGGGTAGCTATGCTGAGAGCTGCGTGGCGGGATGTGCACAGCTCCTGACACCCATCCATCTGCTATCTAGTGTGTTCATTTCTAGTGCCGTAGAGGGAAAAGTCCTCCATCAGGTTCAGACACCTGAAAGCCCGTAACTTCGACCAGAATCTGTGAGTAAAAACTGTGAAATGGGTAAGTAACATTTACCAGACTAACGGAGTTCAGAAGGCATATTCCTGACCCAACACCAGTGCATGTCTGCCCACTGCATGACTTTTCCAAAGCTGTCTGAGTCTGCATTCTGAGACAGAGACCCTCTAGATAAGTGCTAAGCCCGCTGCTGTCAGGATGCCGGTGTTAACTTTCATTCTTCTGATGAGAGACTCCAGCAGGGAGGCCATGGTGAGATGGAGCCACACCAACTGTGTGACAGAAAGGGCATTGAGAGTGGTCTCCCGGGACAGCGGGAGGTCCTGGGCCCTCAAAATGCGCTTGTATGGCCTCGTGGCCACTGAACAAAGGGAGGTCACCAAAGAAACACCAGACGTGAGTACCAGGTTCCACCTTCCTCGGGTGCCTGCCCCCTGCGTGCTCAGGTTCAAAGCCATCAGGACTTATACAAGACAACATTTTAAAAAGGGACTTCCCTTGAAAGAGAGAAAAAGTGCAGGATCCTCTAAAAAAGGCAGGTACGTCACAATCCAGTGTATTTTCTTAACAGCGTATGAGCAACCGAACTCGGTAAATCCGTCATTTCCACTAGGGCTGCCAAGCACAAACTGGCAGGGCCCTCCACTGTAACTGCAGGGAACTGCTCAAACAGAAAGGGGCAGGGTGGAGTAAGTGAGGAGCTTTCGTGTAGCAACAATGAATAAAAAAAGAGGCTTCAGAGGGAAGGGGAAGGGAGAGATGGTGTGTGTGATTATATTATAATCTCAAAGACAAAAGTTCAAAACAAAACCAAGAGAATTCTGTGCTCTCAGAAAGGAAGATACTGCCACTGAAACATGAATTCCTCCACCAGAAACAAAAGGACACAAAGACGCACACCACCACCCATGAGGCGCCATCGATAAGTTCACCCTTACCAAAGAATCCCCAAAATAGCGCTTCGTCCCCTCCCATAGGGCGGGTTCTTAGTACCTCAGCTAGGATTAGCAACTCGTATTAAAAACAGCGGCTATACCTTTGTTCTCAGCCCACAGCTAACCTATTTTTAAGAGAGGACCTTTTACCAACGTGATCCCTCGACACTTGGATGCGTGGGTACCCCACGGCGTGGGAGGGGTGCGTGCAAATTAGCAGAGATTCCACTCTGCAAACCGAGGAGCAGGGGAAAGCCATTTGGACTAGGAGTCTGTCTTTTCAGTGGCTTTTAACGAGTTGTTGTGCTGCCATGGGAGCTTGAAAGTAGGCAAGCACAGTCGGGCAGGGTCTTTGGTACTGCCATCTTGCTGACTGAAACCCAATTAAGGTGTGTCCTCTCCATGGGAGGGGCACAACAGTTCCGTTCAGACGAACTCAGCCATCTAGGAAGGCATTTCTAGGGAGGCGGCTGATGTCGGATCTGGTGTCAGGGCAACAGGCTCTTCTGGATGATGGCAGCTACGTGATCCATGCTGGTTACCTGGGGACCTTGTCCTCTCTGCCATCCTCCTCTATCTCCCAAGATGTATTTTTTTTTCAGCTATGGAGTCAGATCCTGCTGTCCTCAGAATGTGGTCACTGACCCATGTGAAGAAAGCCGGTGTCTCATTGTCCATGGTACATGTTCTGTCCTTGCTGACTGTCTGGGTGCTGGGAGCTGATGCTACCCTCCAAGAAAGATGGGAGCATGAGTCTAGCTTAGACCTTCCGGCCAAGGAACAGCCAGGAGAGCGTGGCTGTCACCTCACTATCCTCAAGAGGCAGCTAGAGGGCCCACCGGTGAAAGGTGAATGGAGCAGACAGAGGGGACACTGAGGCTCTTCCCCTTCACACACAGGAAGCTCTCTCCACAGCAGGGGTAGGACCTCGAGGGGACCAGGAAGCTATGCTGGCTTCAAGCTATGCCTCACTGACTCATCTCATTAATAACTAGAATGACTTACTCTAAGAGTTTAGAGAGCATGGGTTACTTCAAAATGGCATGATGCTAACTTTTACTTTTACTTTTGTTACTTTTTGTTACTTTTACTTTAGTGACAAAGCTGTTCCTCGAGAGTAGGATAGTAGTGTTTCCTGAACACAGCTTCAACCTGAATAATTTCTAAACTTAATGATTGTGTGTGTGTGTGAGTGTGTGTGTGAGAGTGTGTGTGAGTATGTGTGTGTGAGTGTGTGTGTGAGAGTGTGTGTGAGTATGTGTGTGTGAGTGTGTGTGTGAGAGTGTGTGTGAGTATGTCTGTGTGTGTGAGTGTGTGTGTGTCTGTGTGTGTGTGAGAGTGTGTGTGTGAGTGTGTCTGTGTGTCTGTGTGTGTGCATATGTGAGTGTGTGCATGCGTGCTTGTGTGTGTGAGTGTGTGTGTGAGAGAGAGTGTGTGTGACTGTGTGTGTCTGTGTGTGCATGTGTGTGTGTGAGTGAAAGTGTGTGTGTGAGTGAGAGTGTGTGAGTGTGCATATGTGTGTGAGTGTGTGTGTGAGTGTGCGTGTATGTGTGTGTGTGTGTTAGTTTGAAAATATAATCCTAGTACTTGACAGCCTAAGGCAAGATCCTCTGAGAAGCTGAAGCTAGCCTAGACTACAGGATGAGACTCAGTCTTACAAAACAAAACAACCTAAACGTATTGTGTGTGTGACCGTGGACACACATTCCTGGGGCCCGTCTAGAAACGTCTACGTTTAGCCTTCTTTCTTGTTCAGCCAGTTTGTTTTTGTTATTTACACGGCACCCGGTGCAGTAGTAACCACTGTTTTCCTAGCTGCCTTAAGCGCCGGGTAATTGAAACTGTCAGCGTTCTTTTGTGGTTTCGTGATAAGCGCTTATTACGGTTGACTCGTGTACTTCGGAGAAACCAGCCCGCAACGGCTACATTGTGAGGCGCCAGAGCCTAGAAGATCAGCCACGCAGATGCGCTCTGCTCAAGACCAGGGGTGATTAACTGTCCAGTGCTGTGTTGCGCACCCAGGGCCCGGGAGCTTGTGTAAAGCCTTGCAGTCTCTGGCTACCTGAGCTACCAGGCAGACACTTGTCCTCGATGACCCAGCTGTAACGCCAAGGCCCTGACAAAGTTTTCCCTGATTGCACATCACACAGGACAGAGTCCCGCCTGCTCACAGCTTCCCCCGAGGACCTTCCTTAGCTCTCTCCCTCCTGGCACAAGGCACAGCCTATCTTGGAGGTTTAAGTGGGTTTGCCTGCGATGCTGTTAAGGGCATGGGGACAGAAGCTTCAGCCCCTCACGTGTAGCCCAGTATCCAAAACTGTAGTCACTGTCATTACATCTCCAGTGCTGGTCTTCAAGCCTCACCTTAGGGGACCCGCAGCAGTTGAGCCCTGCTTCCCACCCCATGGACTCAGCACATCCTGCCAGTTGGCTTGTCTGGCTTGGCCCATCCTCATAAATACAGAAGATTCCTAGGCTGACTCATGCTCACTGGACCGCACAGGAAAACTTTGCCCACAGCCCCACTCTGGGCTTTGTTGGTCCCATCTCTGCACTGTCGTGTGAGCCGCCTGGCAGCTGATGAATTACAAATTTCCCTTCTTTTTAAATTCTTTCATTTTAAATCTCCCCTCTCTCCAGGGAGGTTTGGGTGCGTGCGCGTATGTGCGCATACCCCAGAAGCCAGAAAAACCGTTGTATCTCTCCTTGAGCTGGATTGAGTCAGATGTGGGTGCTGAGGAAACACACTTGGTCCCTCACAAGAGCTAACGAGTGCTCTTAACCTAGTGACCATCTACCTCTCCAGCCCTGGACTGCACGTTTCTTGGTTAGAAAAATTATTGTTTTATTTTACTTTTTTATCATTCACAAAACTAGATCCACACTGGGGGAAAATTACTCCTCTTTTAGTAGAAGAGTCAAGGACAGTATGAACATTAGACTGCCACTCCCCTGTCTCCTGACACAGGCTTTGGCCTCAGGCACATACCCCAGGCCTCCATTCCCTGCCCCCTCGCCCCCGACACGGGCAAGATCATGAGCAGTTTTACGTATGCAGCACGGGCTTACCTGGACAAGAAGCAGGAGGTTTGTGTCTGGCAAAGGTGACTTGAGCTTCAGGGCCTGCAGAAGTTCCAGAACAACGCTCCGAGACAAGTAAAACTTATCCCGCTCCTAAATAAAACAAGATAGAAACGGTCCTGTCATTTTTCAAGGCCCAATTTGCATGATCTGTGCCAAGCAAGCCTCAAAAATTGACAGATTGGAAACTCAAAACAGACTTTAAAGGTGCAGTGAGCTGCCTCCCGGAAATAAAATTCAAACTAAAAGACAGACGGTTCCGTGTGTGGAATGAGTCCGCTGCCGAGGCTACAACAAGGACACATCACAGAACAGATGAGTGGCAGGATTTCTCTTAGATATCAAAACCACAGGATTTGCTTCTGAGCCACATGGAGCAGAGCCCAAGAACTGCATCAAGCAAACAGAACTAAGTGTATGCTTCTCAGTACAGAAGGATGCAGAGAAGCGCCCACAGCTGGCCACAAAGCTCCAAGTTCCCACCAAGGCTCTCCTTTCTTCACGTGGGTGACTTGGAGTGTTCAGAAGAGCAGGGGAATGGGAGATTCTAGGCACCCACCACCCACCTTTGCTGAAACCTCTCCTTCAACAGAACCACCTGCAGGGCCCTTCTGCAGCGTCCCTCCCTCCTTGAAGTCCTCATTACCCTGAGTCTGTTGCTTATTTCGTGTTTTTGTATCTTGGCTATACGTGCACACCTTCGTTGAAACATATTGTCTTTTTTAACCTTTTTTATGGTCTTCTCTTTTATGGTATCCCAGACTGTACCTTCTTTTCAACTTTGGATTACTTGTGCTGTTTTCTTTAATTAGTCCTTAACTCATTATTGTGAGTCAACAGCTTACTAATATTATATTGTAGAGCTGTGCACGATTCACCGTCGACTGAACACTTTATCACAAACACCACACACATGGAAGAAAGTGTGTTGCGTGTAAGTGTGCAGTTAAGCGAGTGGTGATGTCTCGTAGGACAGAGGGCTCATGGCAAAGCCGTCAGGAGCTCCAGGGACTCAGTGTCTCCATTTGCAGAGCTGGTTACTGTGAACAGTGAGGACAGCTTCCTCTTCAAAGGTGGTGTGCAGAAGAGGCTCCTCCTGAACTCTTATCTTCCTTCAAAGCACCTTTTGCTTGCTATCCCCAGGTGGGTGTGGCCTGCCCTCGCTGACTATGGTACCTTAGTACCCAGAAGGTCTGTGGATTTAACCTCAGAGCCAACATTGTGCTGGGACCATCAAAAACAAGTTTACGCCGGGCTTTCTTAGTTTGTGGCCCTAGACAGAGCATGTCCCCAGAGAATGTGAGATCCAGTCTCTAGCTCATGCTTGTCTCTACCCTCACTAGCTTCTTAAACTGCAGCTCAGTCTCTCAGTCGCATGTCCACATTCCCAACACTCCCAGGGGGACGGGCCTTCAGGTCTAGGCTCACAGCTCTGCAGTACTCTGCTCCTCTGGGCACTAACCTCATGATTTCTGTGTACTTGACTACCTATCATGCCGATGCTTCCAAGAAGCTTAAAAGAAAATGCCCTGTTTACTTAATAATTCTCTTACTCTCTCTCTCTCTCTTTCTCCCTCCCTCCCTTACTGCCCCCCCATGTGTGTGTGTGTGTGTGTGTGTGTGTGTGTGTGTGTGTGTGCATGCGTGCGCACATAGGTAGGGCAGAGGACAACTTGCAGGACTTGGCGATTCCCTTCTACCATATGGGTCCTGTCAATTTCAAGTCATTGGGCTTTATAACAGGTGACTCTGCCCTTGTTACAAAGCCATTTCACTGGCCCTAAAACAAAAACAAACCTTTCAACGTGTTAAGTTTGGCTTCAAATGACTCTGTCTGCAGCTTTTTAAACTGCATATCTAAGATCCTGTGACTCAATGTAAGGCTGACAAAATGGGGTGTGTGTGTGTGTGACACTGGCAACAGTAAAAGGTTTCTTGACCAAATCTAAGCTCAGAATTAAGCATGCAATGAATCCCAGGTGTCTGCTGCGCTCACCTGTGCTGTGTGGTGTGACACACACAACACACACACACACACACACACACACACACACACACGCTCTGCATTGAACATGTGGGTGCGTACTGGAACACATGCTCAGGCTATGACAGACTATCAGTGGGCACGCTTCTACACAGGCTCTCCTTTTGCAGAACGTATGGCTTAGTTATGGAGAGCAAAGGCTTGTAAGATGGCCTCACCACTATCCCTTAGCACATGCATGTCAAGTGAGTGTGCCTCCGAGTCACGGAGTTAGAATGTTTAATTTTAAAACTGCAGCTCCAGTGGCTGACTTACACTTCATTCTAAAAAACCGCTACATGAATTTCAGCTTGGGGATTAGGAAAAATTTTTCCAACAATTTGAGATGGCCTTGGATATACTTCTGCAGTTTTTGCCCTACAGATTTAGGCAAAGCCTGGTTCTCAGCCTCAATGAGAAGAAAATAAAATACCAAACAGCTCTGAAAAATGTTAAAGACAAGCTATGTCCTGCAGGGTCAAAGATCCCAGGAAGATTTGATTCTTTATATAAAAATGAACAAGCAGATCCGTCTCTGTAATGAGAATATTTAAAATAAAGATTTACTTTTTTATTTTTAATGCCTTTGTGCCTGTATCTGTGTGTGGGCACATGCCTGTGGGTGCAGGTGGCCACAGTGGCCAGAAGAGGGCGTTGAATCCCCTGGAACTGGAGTAATAAACAGCTGTAAGGTGCCCAGCATTGGTGCTAGGAACTTTAATTCCTCTGCAGGGACAAAGTGTGTGTTCCTACCGCTGAGCCATCTCCCCATCACCATGCCTTTACCGTTGATAAATGGTAAAAGTGCCTGCCTGTCAAGCAATTGCTCTATAATAAACATGCCCGTGGTTCATTAGAAGCAAATGTTTGGTTGCACACCTATAGTCCTGCAGATCCTAGCTGGCTCACAAGGCTCTGCCTTTAACACACCCGTTTGTAAGTTTTTCATGTATGAAGGGCACTGGTCTGTCTTCTCCATCCATGTTGCCTTTGTCTGGCTGGAATCGGGAGCCTGCTGCCTTATAGAGCATTTGTACTGTGCTCCCAGCTTCTATTTTATTAGTGTGCATGAGGTGGATAGCAGTGTGTTTCTGAACCCTGAGTGGACATCGTCACTAGAGCTGTACGGTGTTAATCTGTGAGAGGCTTTAAGCTGTCAATGCCACCTTTACACTATCTTTCCATCACTTAAGTTATTTATTTTTATTATATTAATTATATTATATTTATTATATTGTGTGTGTGTGTGTGTGTGTGTGTGTGTGTGTGTGTGTGTACTCTATCTTGACACACACCAGAAGAGGGCATCAGATGCCATTACAAATGGTTGTGAACCACCATGTGTTGCTAGGAATTGAACTCAGGACCTCTGGAAGAGCAGTCAGTGCTCTTAACCACTGAGCCACCTCTCCAGCAGCAGCTTGTTCTGTGTTTTTTTGTCATAAGTACATTTTTATTTGTATCTTATCTCTGTACTTGTTTGGAACTTACATAGTGCATTTCTGGCTTTCGAAGTTTATACTCAAAATAGTGACATGTATTAAGAGTTTAAAGTCACATAATCCCTGTCCTTGTGAACAATAGGGAGAGTGCCTTAAATTCATCCCTGAGCTACACATAAAAACATACAGACACAGACACAGACACACACACAGACACACAGACACACACAGACACACACACAGACACACAGACACAGACACACACACACACACACACACACACACACACACACACTGTAACCAGACTATTGTTAGCTGGTATTTTATTGTCCTTTTGTTTTATACTTAGTGATATTACTAGCAAGTATAATTAATATTATTACTGCTGTTGCTTTATATTGTCAGTGATTTCTTAGATTTATACATTTTACTAATTTCTTTGGTAAATTTCCTTTGTATATTTAGAAACCTTCTCTGTTGATTCAATTCTCTTCATATTATAATCTGTCTTGAAGTATTAGGTCGGGAAGAATGTGTTCACGTTTTCAGGGCTCGAGAGATGGCTCGGCAGAAAGGAAACACTGTTCTCTCGGAGGATCCAGGCCCAGTTTCTGGCACCCACTTGAAGAGTTCGTATCTGTAATTCCAATTCCATGGGGCTCAATGCTCTCCTCTGGCCTCCTTGGGTAACAGGTACACACATGGTGCACATACATAGATACAGGCACTCATATACAGAAAATAAAAACAAATGGATCTCTATGAGAATCGATCAATACTTTCTTTCCTTTCTCATGAAGAATACCTCCTTAGCCTTCAACCTTTTAAGGCATTCTTAGCTATAGAGAATTCTAGGTAAACAATTCTTTTTCTCTCCTATCATTTTAAAGACTTTCCCATTGGAATCCAGTTCCCTCTGGTGTTGTGAGGCTTGCTGTTCAGTCTATTTTCAGAGTGTGTGTTGTCTCAGTTGCTCTTAAAACATTTCTTTTTCTTGCTTGTTCCAATCACAGCTGTTCATATTAACTAACGAGTACAGGTGAATGTTTGCAGTGAGTGTGTGCAGGTGAGTGGGCGCAGGTGAGTGGGCACAGGTGAGTGTGTAGGTGAGTAGGCACAAGTGAATGTGTGCAGGTGAGTGGGTGCAGGTGAGTGGGCACAGGTGAGTGGGAATAGGTGAGTGTGTCGGTGAGTCAGCACAGGTGAGTGTGTGCAGATTGAGTGGGCACAGGTGAGTGTGTAGGTGAGTGTGTACAGGTGAGTGTGTACAGGTGAGTGTGTGCAGGTGAGTGGATACAGGTGAGTGGGCACAGGTGAGTGGGCACAGGTGAGTGTGTGCAGGTGAGTGAGTGCAGGTGAGTGGGCACAGGTGAGTGAATGCAGGTGAGTGGGAACAAGTGAGTGTGTGTGGGTGAGTGTATACAGGTGAGTGAGTGCAGGTGAGTGGGTACAAGTGAGTCAGCACAAGTGAGTGTGTACAGGTGAGTGAGTGTAGGTGAGTGGGCGCAGGTGGGAGGATGGGTAATACTTTTGGATACATTGTATCCCAAATCAGAGAACTGATAGTTTTCACTAACTATGTAAATGATAAAAACCCTAGTCTGTTTTCTACAGAATTGCCTACTGTGTGTTAGGTCTTTATAGCTTTCATCTTTTCATCTTTGTCTCGGTGTTTTTCAATGTCTTTCTGCTTTTCCATGTCTCCAATTCTCCCTTTAGGCTATGTCTAATTTGCTATTTAATCTGTCAATTGCAGGGTTTTTTTTTTTTTTTTTGCATTAGTGATTACCATTCACTTTTTATCAAGTTTAAGTTGACCGGATTTTCCTTTTAAATGAATAAATCTCTTTTCGGGTTGTTTCTTCAATCCTTTATATGTGTATAAAATGGAGTATATACTCTTATAGTATGGCGTGTACTCTAATGGTCCCTGTCTCACAATTTTCATATTCTTGGGAGAAATATCATTTCTATTTATTGACTCTCCTAATCTAGTCCCTGGTAGGTGTTTTTACTTGGGCCGAATTGAGTTTCGACCACTTAGGCTCCTCAGGGTGTTAGCCTCAGGAGTCATGCTGGGGCTGGCTGCAGGCTCCTCTCTCCAGAGATGCCTGAGGTCTGTTTCTGAGCTTCCTTCCGCAGAGACACAGAAGCTGAGCACCTGTCTCTGGAGTAGCACCAGTGTCATGTGGCTTCAGCTTGGCCGCTGTCGCAGTTTGCAAGTACCATAAATTCCATTGCTCTTTTCAGTGATCTGCCTGTGCTTACTAATTTGTCAAAGGATATAAGATTAGTTCTCCATCAGAAGGCTTAAAACCCATAGCAATGCTTGTCACTACCATATCACAAATGTATTCCTCCCAAACTGCCCTTTACCCAGTGGACAGACAGCCTTCAACGGTTCTGACTTCCTGAGAGCGATGACCTGACTCCAACTCCTGCTATGGAACTGAATAACGCCATCTCCTTCTCTTGTGTGGACATTGGCACTCAAACCGCTGTGCTGTTAAGACAGCAACTCCCCGACACAGTCCTGCTTCTGTGCTCCACGTTTGGGTTCTCAAGTCCCTCTTCCTTTGCTCTGTTGTTCTTATAACACCAAACGTACATTTAAAGTAAATGTTATAAAAGTATTACTATATTTCATCCAAACTCTAGTCTTTTCAGTGGGGGCGGTTCTGGATTTTCTAGACTGCCTGACGATGTCACCAGGGTTCTTTATGTTTTCCTGTCTTCTTATCGGATTACATAAGGAAGCGTTATTAGACGGAACCCTTTTAGAATAAAATGACTTCTAAAAATAAAGCATTTTTACTGAATTTGGGACTGCGTTTTGTATATCCACTTTTTTAAGCATGAAAGAAAAAGGGGGGTTGAGTTACTTGTCAAAGAGAATGTCCGAGGGGGAAAAATACTGTCTTGAGAGGGAGAAAATATATGCCCCAGGCAGGACGGTAAGTAGCTAAGGATGTGAAAGGCCAAAGAGAATGTTATCGAGGGACACATAGCATGGCGGAGTGGGGGCAAGTTGGTGAGAAAGATGGCTGGGGAGCTCTTTATAAATAGAAAGAAAGCTTTGTTGTAAAATGGGAGTTTTCGGAGGAAAAGAAAGGGCTCATAGAAGGAGGAGACAGAAATAGAGAGGGCTCTGCATGTTCGGGAGGAACCCACAGAAACAGAGGCCCATTGAAAACAAGCTCAGGACACTGAGCCTTAGAAGGGAGCATTGAAGCATTGTCCTCAGGGTGGGAAGGATCCCACTTTCTCCTGCTGCCTGCATTTCCTGAGGCCAATGCCTACCAGCCACGATAAGGCCGCCATAACTACTGGACAGGAAGTACCCTTCCATTTTCTCAGGCGTGGGAGACCAGCAGAGGAACCCTGAGGAAGATTCTCATCTCAGAGGCTGGGACAGAAACACGGGAGCATTAAGGATCGGCTACCCGCTAATGATGCGCTGATGAACCTGAAAAGGTCCATGCGAGGTCACTTAGGCCATTAGGAAATGGCCTCCACGTGGCCTCCGTCTCCAAATCTGTACATTCCAGAACCAGCTAATGTATACATGTGTAAAGCATCCAACCAGACCTTGACGGGGATTGGCCGCTCTGCCTCTGGGGTCCTGGGAACACAGAGGAGGCTCACCTTTGTGAAGGCTCTGTAGCACAGGCCACACAGCTCCACCAGGTAGGCCAGCGTGAAGACTGCATTCTGAATGACAAAGCTCAGCAGCTTGGAGAAGGGCTCCAACAAACTCTGCAAAGACAGAGAGACAGACAGGCTGTTTGCTTCCTCACTCTGCAAAGGCATTAATTAATCTTTTTTTTTTTTTTTTGGTTCTTTTTTTCGGAGCTGGGGACCGAACCCAGGGCCTTGCGCTTCCTAGGTAAGCACTCTACCACTGAGCTAAATCCCCAGTCCCGGCATTAATTAATCTTATTGACCCTTAACTGCAAGAGTTGTTTTTTCAGAGATCCAGTGCAAGCAGCTGTGAATAGCCATTCTGTTGGTCTAAAAACTCAACCAGCAATTCAAAGAGAATGACCCAATCACTTTATTGCTCAAAAGATAAAATAAATTAAAAAATAAAATAAAACCTCTCATTTTCTCATGAAAATGAGAAATGGCCCTGTCCTCATGCTAGGCTGGCAATCCCATCTCTGTGAGGCTGTGTTAGGACCACTCAGTCTGTTCCTCTGGACCCTTGAGCAGCTGTGGCTCAGATCCACACAGTTATACTCTTGAGGAATGTCCCATGTGTATCTCCAAGGCCCATGAACTCAGCCACAGTTCCTGCTGCCCAGTTTCCTGCAAGTATTCATCAGAGGGAAGTTGCCTGTTCGTTTCCTTATCTGAGCCCTACCCTCAGGGCCAAGTTTTAGTCTTGCAGGCTTTCACAAGTCACTCATGTTTTGTAAGCACCCACTGAGTGCCAGGCAGTGCTTCTCCATTGTTTGTTCTATTCAAAGTTCTTCTGGCAACTCCAGGAGCCAGGGAGAGCGCAAGCTCTAGCACTTGATTTTGCCCTTCTTAGTCGGAACCTTGGGTCTGGATACAGACATACACAGTGCATCTTTTATTAACAATATAAGAAATTAAAGTGCTATGTAACTCTTCAGAGCCATCCATCTTAACAGCCACACTGAAAACAGCACTTCAGCAAATATGTCCATATCAAATGTTCACCTCAGTGTTCTTCCTTAAAATACATTTCAGAGAAAGAATGACCCAATAAGAGGATACAAATATATTAAAAAATAATTACTTGGTGTGTGTTCACATGTGAGCGTGTGTTCATGCCATGGTGTGCATGTAGAGGTCCAAGGATAGCCTCAGGTAGCTGTCTTCACCTTCTATCTTGTTTTAGGTAGAGTCTCTCTTGCCCTCTCTCAGAGCCCCTGTCTGGCATCCAGGTCTTATGTGAGTTCTGGTGATGAGTTCTGGTGATGGGGACTCGAGAAGTCATGCTTGTTGTCAAAGGCAACAACCCTCCAAGCATCTTTGCAGCTCCAGATCTGAACTTAGTTTTAAAGATTTAGATTATTTTTATTTATGTGTGTGTGCATATGTGTGTTTATGCCATGTGTGTGCAGGAGCCTGCGGAAGCCAGAAGTTATCAGATCCCCTGGAACCAGAGTTACAAGGGAATATTGGCTGCCTGACATGGGTGCCTGGAAACAAACTTGGGGTCTGCAAAAGCAGCAAGTACTCTTAATTGTTAAGCCTTCTCTTCAACCCAGAAACATTTTGGAATTCCTTTTATATTTACATAAAAACAAGTTCATTACTTGTTGTTTGTCCCCTGAAAATGGGTGTTTTTCATTTATTGGTACTCCTCTATAAAAATTTTTGTGGTGCTTTTCATATAGAAAACCTTAAAGAAACTTTGAAATGGTGAGATAGAAAGCTATATTCTAGATTATATGAAAATGCTCATAAACAACAGCTAATTGGCAACATGGCACAGCAGAAAACCCTAGAAACTTGCTAAGGATGTATGCTTAAATTTCAGATATTCACAAACTGGCTCTATGACCTTGATTAGACATGTTGCTTCTGAAGCCTATGTCCTTCTCTGTACAGTCACAGACTGGGTAATCTCTCAACCAGTTAGCATGAATTCTGACTCTGTGAAAGTACAGGGGGAAAAACCAGTTAAGAACGCATAGCTATAAGAAATGTGCATTGTTGGTAGATGATGAGCTAGTAATTAAGCACTATCATAAAATAAGCTCTTGTACTGCTGCACAGGAAGCAGCCAAGATATGTGAGCAGGGTATAAAAGGAAATGAGAAACAGTCCAGAACACCCCACAAGGCTCATGAACTTCCTGGCATCTGCAGGAAACTGTAAGTGTTAATACTAAAAGCTTGATCAAGGAAGTGCTTCCTACAGATTATATGAACATTTACAAGCTTTAAATGAGACTTGAAGGATGAAAAGGTGTTCAGCACACTGACAAGGGTTTGAAAGGAAACAGCCTATAAAGGGTGAGAGTCTGAAACTAAGATTATATGTGTAAAGCACCTGATGCAATATAGGAGTATTCAACAGACAGTGTCCACTGTCATCTTGATGATAATGATGCTGACTTTGAGGCTGCAGGGAGAAGCATGGTTGAATGAAACAAGCAGAGATTAGACTGGGAAAGTGATCTGGTGAGAAGAGATGTAACTGTATGCTACATCAAGGAATTTAAATGTTATCCTAAAAGAAATCAGAAGTCATCAAAGACTTTTAGCTAAGGAACCAATACAACCCTATTTAAAAGGCTCGGCTAGTTGGTAATCTGGAGGATGGAGTGGTGGGCTAGACCAGGATGAATGGCTACAAACAGTAGCATTGCAGGATGTTAGATGCTGACCCAGAGTGATACTAACAGGAGTCATTCCATACACAGCAGCCATGTTATCAGTATTGCTATCTGCCTGTCTTTCAGTCATAAAGCAATCAAATAACCAACGAGTCAAGCTTTTCTGAAGTACTTTAAAACAACAACAACAACAACAACAACAAAAATACATACCCTCGTGGCATTGGTAGAAGGTATCTTCAAGAGGCAAATCATAATTCTCAAACTGGAATCTAAAGAACACTGTAAACAGATATGAAAAGGGAAAAGTCAGCTCTCAATGTTTCCTTTGCTTCAAATATTTTCTGCATTTATTTTGCAAAAGGAAGAATGCAGGTCTGGAACAATAGCTCAGTCAGTAAGGGCTTGTCACATAAGCATAAAGCCCCAAACTTGCTCTCTAGAATCCATGTAAAGGAACTGCTTATGTTGGCAGGTGTTTATAATCACAGGGCTAGGTGGTGATGGCATTGAGATTCCTGGGGCTCACTGGTCAGCCAGCCTGGCCAAGTCAGTGAGCTCAGGCCAGGAAGAGAGTCCATCTCAAAGGCCTGGTGGACCATGCCTAAGGAGTCATTCCCAGTGCTGACCTCCGGCCTCCCCATGAACACATATCCACAGCAATTCACACATACACTCATACACACATGTACACACATGCACACACACATGCACAAACATATATAACCTCATGCGCATGCGCGCGTGCGCACACACGCACACGTCTTACTGTAACTACAGCTATACTGTGTCTTATGTATATTAAAAATAATCACTCTCAGATAAATATTTTAATTAAAAATTACATAAAATTAAAATAATTATTAAATAAATTAAAAGTGCAGCTCTGAAGCCATTTCTCAAAGATATAGTTCAAGAACTAAATGATATAGAAAGTTGGATAAAGAACTGGATGGATGGATGGATGGGCAGATAAGTGGATGAACAAGTGGCTAGAGAGATGGCATGTAGACACATAGGTAAGTAGCAGGTGTTAAATGTATACCAATCTAAGGAGGCATGCTAAATTATGAAAAGCTATTTGGGGGCAAAAAAAAACCTTATAGAAATCATTGGTCTAAATAAGACCCAGTTTTATCACCCTTTCTCTAGGATTTGTTTCTTATTTTAATTTTTCCCAAGGCTGGGGATTAACTTTGGTCCCTTTGCACAGTAAAAAGGGGTGGTACTGCTGAGTTACATGTCCCCAGTCCCTAGGAGGGAAGTCATCTTCCCTTTGTCAGGAAAAGACATGACCTGGAACCTGGAGAAGACCAGCAAAATTTCTGAGAGAGAAAATCACGCTTTGCAAATTTCTACATCAAAATATGCTTTGAAAACCCCCTGGTCTGCAGGGATCGGGAAGAAATGGCAGAGCACAAATAACCCGCGGTCCTTACTGTTGCAAGCATATCCTTACAGCATTTCTGCAATGGGCACTGACCCCCTTCCACACAGTGTAGACTAAGCCAGGGGGATCCTCTTGGATCCCTGGACTTGCAGCTTGTCTATCACCTGAAATTTGCATTTGTTCAAATGCAAATCCTCAGGCCACACTCCAACCAGTGACAGACAGTCCTCTGTGACTGTGATTAGCAGCAAGAGTGGTGCACACTGAAGTCCAGGTCCACTTCAGTGAGACTCCTCAAAAGCAAACTGTAAGAGTTTCAGGGGAGGATATTTCCCCAAGAGATTAAGGACAAAACAGAATCAGTTCTCAGATCTGGCCCAGTAGGGAACGCTCTGACATAAATCCTGGTGGTATTTTCTAAGTATCTTTTAAAAGAACCTGGGCCTGTTCAATATGCCAATACCCTTCAGAATCGGTGTGGCATTTACTTACTTTAAAGCAGGAGCTGAACACTAGCTGCTGATCAGGCCAAACCCTAGTGACTTAAAAGCCAGAAAATGTCATCTTGGGGGGTGGGGAGGGGATATGCATATGCTGAGGCTTGTTCCCACTGAACCAGCATCAGCAGGAGAGGAGCGCGGCCCTCCATGGGAGCCACGCATTAACACTGTCAAGGGTCTCAGCTCTCCTTATTACCTTGCCTCTCACCACACCACTCCACTCATTAAGGGTGGAGTCCCAGCAGGCGCAGCTGATTGTCGCAAATTAGGCATGCCAGTTGTTTACAGCAGCAGCGCTCCCTGCTGGTCAGTACTGAGCTCAACATTTTCACTATTTATCAGGACAGGAGCTTCTGAATGCTTCTGAATAGCTCATCAGGAAAGAATGTTCCAGAAAGACAATCTCTCTGCTCTAAGGGGATTCTGTGTGGCCATGTTAAAATGTGTGCAGGGGTATGTATGCACACACCTGTGTGTGTGTGTGTGTGTGTGTGTGTGTGTGTGTGTGTGTGTGTGTGTGTGTGTGTGGTGTGTGTACATGCACGCCATGGCACACATATGGATGTTAGAGAGAAATCTTTGGGAGTTGGTTCTTTCCATACATTGTAGGGGACACGAGAATCGAACTCAGATTGTCAGGCTTGGTGGCAAGCACCTTTGCTCCCTGAGTTATCTTGCAAGCGCAGGACTAGTCCCCTTTGCTTGGATCTGTTCGTCTACTTTAAGCTATGGATAAATAGGTATCCCAGAGAGTGGTGATACAGAAACCATCTTTTGCGTTGCTTTCCAAGGTCCCTTTGAACACTAAAAGGCAGCACTCAGCAAGCTAAAGTCTCTGGGTCACCACCTCACCTCACGGGATCCTCATTAGCATCCACTAGTACCAGGGTTGGCTGACCTTTGCAACATCCCCCACCTATGAAGTACCAACACGTGACCTCCCTGGCCAGATGAACCAATGATTTGGTTTTGTTTCAGTTTGAGTGATTTGATTCATGAGTTACATGAAGAAATCACACAGCTCCAGTGGAGCTAGGGTCAAAGAACCAGCTCTGCCAAGGCTGGCTCTCCAGGCCCAGGTTCTGGGGATGGGATGCTCGCAGCTTTCTTGGTTTACAACAGTGTGCAGTCTTACACAGAGCACTGGGCTGAGAGTCAGGAGGCCTGGGCTCCCATCTCCACCCCACCCCCATGGAGCTATGACAACTCCAGCCTCCTCTCTTAACGTGTGATTCCTTACGAGACAACCTACGGGAAAAACACGTCTCCCTGGTTTCTCCCTCCATGATAAAGTAAGCGCCTGCTTTTCTTTCTTTTCCTCTCTTTGTTCGTTTTTCAGTATCAGGTCCATGGTCATAATAAGCACAATACTCGAACTACAGATTAACCACCGAGTGTCATCTTGCTCTTTCCGGAACATTACTCCAAAAATAACCCACGAGCCACTTTAAATAATTCTCTAAAGCTAACACTTTACCTATGTCCGGATTCCTTTTGGATAAAACTATTCATTTCCTCACCTATCTAAAATCCACTTGAGGAGAAACGCTTCCGCGTAAAGGCGCTCTAAGGACTGGGGATACAGTTCAGTAGTAGAGTGACTGACTAGCGTGCACAGGATGATGAGTTCTAGCCCCCTCGCTGACAATGAAAACAAACGCAAATTTGAAAAGAAAGAGAGGAGAGACCATGAGCCACAGTCTGTTGGCTTCAACTGAAAACCAGGTGACCCCTGGGTGCCTTCGCTGTTGGCAAGTAAAGTGTCCACGCCATGCTGCTTACAGCAGAGTGGACAACCTAAACAATTCTCCTCACGCTACCTGACAGATTTCCCCTAGCCCTCTGGGATCTATCAGATCACCTGGCCACGCTTCGCGCGTTGGTCTCTTTAAGCAGATGGGCAGAAAGCAGTGGGAGCTGAGAATGTGGGCTGAGCTCACCTTCAGAGGTAAAACACAAGGCAGCTTGGCAAAAAATGTCTGAAACTGGTTGCTGATCGTGGTCCAGAGGCTGCTAGGAGAATCCATGGGCAGAGCTTCCATGAACGTGGCGATGTTTTCCAAACAGCGTATCATAGCACCCCCTGCTGGTAAATTCTTTTTGTTATTTAGACCCTAAAAACACAAAAGCACAGGCAATCAAATGCTGAAATTGTACACGCATCATAAAGCCACCCAGTGTAGGTCTGCTCAGAAGTCATAATATGCACACTAGAAACACGGCGGACGGCCTGCTACACGGGCCGACTGTTGCACCGGGCAGAAGGAATACAGTAGAAAACCCAGCCATGTTTGGGAAAACTGCGGGGGACAAAACCAGCTATCTTTACGTCCATGAGGTAAAACGGGATCATGAATTAAGAACTGTCTAAGGCTACGTAACTGGTGTGGTGGGTGCTGAGAAGGAAGTGAGTGATGCCTGCTGGAAAGAATCTTCCAGATCAAAGACTGGAGCTGTTGATAAGATCAGCTGCTGCTTTCCTCCTAGCAGCTCCTAGGGCATGGTGAAGCAGTCTGGAACTTCTCTATGTTAACTCATAAAGGCTTCACGTCCATCTTGAGATACAACACTGCACCGTGAAGCAGGTCAGGAGTACCTCATGGAGGGAGATAGGTGTGGTCCATAGCTTTGCCTGGGGACTAGGGCAGCTCCCACGCAAACCTACCTCCAGGAGCTGACTGAGGGCAGCGATTGAGCTCAGCTCGTTGAAGTCCATGAGAGATGTGGCTAAGGTCCGTAAAAAAGTCCCATCTAGAAAGCAAATGGTCAGGTTTAGTAGGGTTTCCCAGGACTGGCCAGGTTGTGGTGTGTGGGTCCCCAGGGAGTGAGTTACCTTTGATGGCACTCTGGAAGAGCTGAGGGAAGATGCCGTTGGGGGCCAGCTGATGGAAGATACAACGCAGGAACTGCTTGGCCACACCCGCCGCATTGCCTGGAACCATCATGCTGTGTTCAAACAGAGAAGAAAACACAAGCGATGGGCCAGCGAGCGTGTGTGCCATGATCTGGAGGTTAGGCTCTGAATACTGCAATTTTGTCCACCTGTCTTGTTCGCTGTTTTCCTCAGAGAGATGAAATTACCCATCGTCAAACCTAATACTTCATAACGGTTTTTCAGACAGATCCACAAAGTCCCAAAAGAATCACTTCAGGCCTCCCCAAAGCCAGTGACCTACAAAGACCACAAGTCCAGAAGTGGACGAGAGTCATCAGCAAGGACCTAGCAAGGCCAAGAGAGGGTTGCCCTGAGGGAATGCAGTGGGTATCATCACTTCTTTTAGGAGATGTCCTGCCATGTTTTCTTGGAGCATCTGGACTGGCATTTGTGGCAAAATAGGAGCCAAGAGTTTTACGTGGACCTGTCTCTTAGACAAAAAGCACCAGAAAGAATAAGTCCTGAGGTGGCTGGGTAGGGGAGTGGGTTACCAGAAGTGAGAAGCCAAAGATCCCAAGCGGCAAGAAGCTCTCCTAAGCTGGGCACATCAGCCTCACTGTGCAAGTCCGCCCTGGAATGTTGGTTCAAAGGCCAAAGATGACCTTCAGGGAAAACAGAGCCCTAAGTTTATGACTAACTTAAGGAACCAGAACAAGGGAAACCTTTGGCTATTTGTTTCATGAGGCCCCCATAGCCCTAAAACTAACATCAGATAAGACTGTTATCTGAATAGATAAAAACAAAGGAACAGGAAGAGAACACACAGCGCAGTGTTCCTCTGGACACCGCATCCGACTCCAGATGACAAGGATAAATGATCATGACCAAGTAGGGTTTATCCATACAATGCCAGAAGAGTTTCACAATGGACACAGGGGCTGGGAAGAAGGCAGGGAAGAGGACCAGCGTTCAGATCCTCCATGTGGGCACAGGGGACCGCCTATAACTTGAGCCTCAGAAGATGGAGATGGGGGATCTCCCGCATGAGCAAGCTTCCTATCCAGACTAAGTGCAGCAGCAAACTCTGAGGCTTGATGGAGAGACCCTGCCTCAAAGGATAAGGTAGAGGAATGACCAAGGAAGATTCCCGATGTCAACTTTGGGCCTCCACACGCAAAGGCGCACACAGCTGCAGACATGCACTAACATACATGTACAAACATGCTATACACACAAAAAGGGGGGGAAAGTCAATGTAATTCAACATAGAAAATAAAGAAAAACACATATGAGTTCCAAAATACTCAGCATATTGGAAATAGAAGGAAACACCCTCAAATTGTTAAAAAAGTGTCTGTGGAAACAAAAACAAAAACAAAAACCCTGCCTAACACATCACCAGAATGAGATGCTGAAGGCAGGAAACAAAACAGGAATGGTCGCTTCCACATCCCTTATTGTGCTGATGGCTCCGCCTACCGTGATAAGGTGATAAAACCCCCAAAATATCAGAAAGGAGAGAGTAAAAGGCATTCTTTTGGTAGTTGATATTATGTTCCCACCCCCCAAAAATAAAATAAAACCACAAGGACTCTATAAAGTCTAGAAGGCTTAGGAACCTCTAGAACTTGTATGTGAATTCAGCTAGGATACAACACTAATTCAGAAAAATCTATTTATCCACCAGGTAAAAAGTGAAAATTATTTCCTTCAAAATTCAATTTACATTGGCTCTAAAACATAAAATTCATAGGGATCAATCTAACAAAATTCAATGAAAGATTTACAAAACTTAAAATTTAACCAAAGACTTACAAGACCACTACTGAACAGTGCTTGGGAGCTGGCTGGGTTGAAGGCTCAGCTCAGACAACACTTGCCTTCCAAGTTCCAGGATCCAGGTTTGAACCCAGAATCCTCCTAACAGGGAAAGGTGTTGGTCATGTGCTCTGGGAGTCGCAGCACTGGGGTAGTGCAGAGAGGGGGATCACAAGACTCATTGACCAGCCAGACTAGCCTAACTAGAACCTCTAGACTAATAAGAGGCTTTGCCTCACAGGAGCTGGATGGCGTTCCTGAGGATGACACCCTCCACATATGTGTGCACACATTTCAAAATCATAGCCGAGAGAAACTTAAAACTTAATGAAAGGGAGGATATATAAAATCCAGCATTGTTCTACCAGTTATTCGCAAATAAATGTACACCATCAACTTCAGTAACCATTTTGTCTAAACAAGGGGAAGCTTGAGCACAGTGTAGTACTGATTCCTGTTAGGTCAACAGTGGGAAGACTGAGGAAGGAGAATCACCACAAGCTTGAGGTCAGCCAGGGCTCAAAGTAAGACATCGTTTTAAAAAGCCAAGATAGAAGAAAAGGGAGAAACTAATTTGGAAATTTAAAGAATCTATATATCTAAACAAATCTTTATAGAAAGGAAGGAAGAGGGAGGGAGGGAGGAAGGGAGGGAGGGAGGGAGGGAACCCTGGCTACCTGATGCCAAGCCTCACCACTATAATCCAGATCCTGTGGCACCAGATCAGTGGTTCTCAACCTGCAGGCCACCACCCCTCTGGGGACTGCATATCAGATATCTTGCATGAGATATTTATATTATAATTCATAGCAGTAGCAAAATTACAGTTAGGAGGTAGCAACAAAATAATTTTATGGTTGGGGATCATCACAGCACAAGGAACTGCATTAAAGGGTCACAGCATTAGGAAGGTTGAGAACCACCACACTAGATTAAGGATCAGCGTACAGACCGAAGGAACCAGGCAGATGCAAGCTACCATACAGGGAATTTAGAGTTTAACAGTGGGCCAATGAGGGAAGGAGTCTGTAAAACAAGAAGGTGCTGACATAGCTGGATATCTGATGTGAATACACGGAGGGTCCCCACCCCCACCCAACACTATATAAAAGTTAATACTGATGGATTAGGTAAGTGGTAAATCTAAATGGTAAAGTTATGGAACTTCCAGGAGAAAGTGGTGGAGAAGACACACGACTTGGAAGCAGATGAGGTTTCCTTAGCTAAACAACAAAAATCTGTGATTACACACACTTTAAAGCACGGACAAGTTAGAGTTTGTCTAAATGAAAACCTTGTCAGCAAGTTAGAGCATCAGGAAAATGAATGAGCCCAGCCTAGGTGAAAATATTCTCAGAACATATTTATGCAACGAAGTCCGACAACTCCAGAGTAAAAAGGAAAGAGCCCGATTTAAAAGATGGAAAAGATTATTTAAACAAGCACTTCGGGAAAGGATATATATATAAAGCAGTCGATGAACACTTGAAAAAAAAATGTCCTCAGGAAGATGCAAACTACAACTACCAAGAGATAGCTACCACATAGCCACTCCATCTGCCACAGTCGAAAATACCAACAACACCAAACTCTAGCAAGGATATGGAGCAGCCCGAGTGTGCAAATAAAAGAGCATCTCACATAGGACGAATAGCATCACCTTTAGCTAATATTTTCTCTATTTTTACCTACGTGTCTATGGGTGAGTATAAACACACATGTTCAGATACCCTCAGAGGTCAGAAAAGAGCATCGGGCCCTTCAGAACTGGAGTTACAGGCAGTTGTGAGCTGCCATGGGTGCTGGGAACCAACATTAGGTCGTCTGCAAGAAGCTACACTCAGGAGTGCTGAGCTAGGCCCTAGCATCGCCACTTTTTTTTTTCCTTTTCTTTTTTTCCGGAGCTGGGGACCGAACCCAGGGCCTTGCGCTTGCTAGGCAAGCGCTCTACCACTGAGCTAAATCCCCAACCCCGCATCACCACTTTTATACAACCATATGTATGCAAGGGAAGTTCTGATCTCTTATCTTTAAAAAAAAATCAAGCACACATAGGTTTTGTGGCACAGCGATTCCATTTCCAAGAGAAGTAAGCATCTATTTACGAAGACCTTGTCTAAGAATGTTCATAGCAGCCAAGAAATCGCCCCAAACTAGAAATGACCCCGATACCTTTAGTAGAAACCTGAACTAACATGTAAAGCATGCTGGGCTTCGACCAAGAAACAGCCCAAGGTACCAGCAACAGCATGCGTAGATCTCAAAGCATTGTTGCCTGAAGAAGCCAGACACAAAACAGCAACACAGTTCCATTCATGCAAAGCTCTACAGCAGGCAGAATTAATCGACCACTGAAGAAAAGAGCATTGCTCTACAGCAGGCAGAATTAATCGACCACTGAAGAAAAGAGCATTTGCTTTCATGGTTGGAGGGCAGTCAGGCTGGTGAAAGAAGGGCACATTCGGCAATCATGGTTAAGTTCTGTCTTGACAGGGCCCAGGTGTGCAGGTAAAGTTATTCTTCAAACTCAGTGAATGTGCACATAGGGTTGTGTGTAAATTTTACAAAAGAAAAACCATTCCTACAGTACCACCATAGTGTGTCTGTCAGCAAGAATGTATTATACATGAGCTCTACCAGGACAGAGGGTCGTAAGTGTTTTAAGGTAAAGTGTGTTGGCCCTCACCTAGTGCCCTGTGACCTCAGTAAAAGCCAACCTTGAGTGACCTCTGTGGTCTGGCTGCTTCTATCCTGCTCTATTCTGTTTTACTTCCTGCCATCTTCTCTGTGTTTTCTGAAGCCACACTGGTCTGTCTCCACTTTCCTGACTTGAAGTCCTTGTCCTCGCTGTGCCCTCTGCCTGGAGCACTCTCTCCATAACCTGAGGCATAGATCACTCTCCCCCTCAGTGTTTAAATAGCACTTCCTCCAGGAGACTGTCCTTGGTCATTGTGTCTAAAATACCAGTCCCGAGCCTTCTCTATTACCTGAAATTGGTTAATATTAATAAAACATAGCATTAAATGATATGAAGTTATACAGCCAATCTCTTATTGGTTAACTTGCTTATTATCTGTCTCTTCGACTTGAATGTAAATCCCACAAAAACCAGGATTCGACGTCTGACCACCCTCTCTAGTACCTGGCACTAACTCTGTAGATACTCGTTATGGGTCCATAACCTTACCGCAAGCCAGGGAGGTCACAGGCTGGTCCCCTGGGCTCACTGGTGAGTGCCTGGTTCTATGAGAGACCTTGTCTCAAAAAACATAAGGTGGAGGGGGCTGAGGAAAGCACTCGATATTGATTTCTGACCTCCACACTCACCGTGCAACACAGGCACATACGCACATAAGTAATCGTGTAATTAATTAACTTAGGTGAGTCTTTTTTTCCCACAGAAGTTAGCACAGTTACCACACACTTTTGAGACTACTCATTCACGTCTGCCTCCTTGGTAAGACTGAAACTGAACGAGGAGAGGATCACGACAGTTGTTGCCTTTAACATGCAGGGCTGGGCTGGGGTACAGCTTGGCAGTAGAGCATTTTCCTTGGATTTGGCCTTGGATTCACAGCATGGCAAACAACAAAAGCCTCACTCAACTAGTGTAAGTTGGGCTTTCAAATGCTTGTTGACTAAAACGAGTGAATGAGTGAATGTGCAAGCCCAGGTCAGAAACTCTCGGGAGCTACAGTAGAATCGCAGCCGTCATCTCGGAGAGCACGGGCCGGCGGCCTGTGTCAGACCGCGAGGACATGCACAGGGTGAAAACAGAAATGAGCCGAGCCCACTTGGGGTTCTTACCTTTCTGCTTGATTAGAAAACGTAGTGCTGGATGCGAGCCTAGAAAATAAAGGGAAAAGTCACACAGGTATCTTAGCTTTCTGTGGTGAGGTGCACTAGCATTGAGCTAGGACCTCGGGTTTTGGGGTGAGAGTATAGACCCCAAGAGCCCCTTTGTAGGCACCAGAGGGACCACTCTGCTGTCGCGTGCAGGGTTAAACTTAATCCCAGTCTCCCAAACCTGTCTTCTGTATCAGTTGCAGATCCCCATGCAAATGCACACAGGTAGAAAAATTTGCTCTCAACCATCCAACGTAAAAATATGTGGTAGCTGTAACCAGGCTGGACAGACACCAGAACCTGCGATCCAGTGATCCCTGCATTAACTCAATGCATTTCTCTGTCAACGACCTTTGAAAACCAGACTACCAGCGAACTGCAAACTGTTTATCGTTCAACAACACAGATAACAGAAGCATCCGTTCTCCCTTGCTGCTGGGAAATCTGCTAATTGGAGAGGAGAAGTAGGAACAAAATAACCAACACCAACCACGTTACGGAAAGTATGGTGTAGCTCTTTAACCCCAGACATAGGTTCTCTCGTGACAGAGAATGGACCAAATTGATGGGTTCAGAAAAAAAACCATACAATAATCTGTAAGATATCGTGTGATACTGAAGAAACCAGGTGACTTCCTGTTTTAATAGGACAGCTGAAGGGACCAAGAGTTCCAGAGAGGGACAGAGCCTCCAGCAGCCACTGTCAGCAAGGCCCTTCCTGGCTGCTTTGGCTCTAGGCCCCCACGCTAAAGGTGAGGATGGAGAGAGAAGCATTGGCAACTCAACCAGATAATAACCAAGGGTGTGGGGGACGGGAACTTAAAGGATTCGCCTGGAAACCAGAGGGGCGGGTGAAGCTTGAATGGGATCTCAGCAGACGGCACTACGTGAGATTGGAAACTTTGGAGGGAACAATGAAAGGGCTGAGCTCACAGACTCCTAGAGCATCTGGAAGGGCTCTGTGGTCATCCTTGGCAGGGTCTCATGATGCGCTCTTCACGGTGCCACTGGGACACGTAAGGAACGTCCAGCTAGGTGACTCTGGAACCTGCTTCCTTGGCAGCCTGATGGGGGAGCTTAGGCTGCCGAGAGCTACACAATTTGCACTAAATGGTTCCCAGTCTCTTGCTAGGCTACACAGCAGAGCAAGTAAGCTAAGTGTAAGAGTGCGGGTATTGAAGTGTTCGGGTGTAAGTGTGCGAATGTGTGTGCCGCTGCTCGTCCATGATTTTCGTCAAAGCTCACGGCGTTCCGTCCTAACATTTGGGAAGAACTGGGACACGGGTTATGTACTCCCATGTAAAACAACACAATCTGCTCTCACCGTCCTCTGTGGCTTAAATAAGTTGTTCCAAGATGGCAACCGAGGAGAACCACAACCCTACCTGGGTACCTACAGGGAACTGGCAGGAGGAATGGTGGTCGTGCCTTAGTAAGAACCTTCAATCCCACAAGCGGTAGAGATAGAGGACAAGTGTATTCCGAAATTAGCAAGACTGGGTTAAAAGGCAATGGCTTGGGTGAAGCTATCTTTTCCTTCTCTCTTCCGGGTCTATATCTGTCACTTACCTCTCACAATGGTTTTTGAATTTTTATTACACTTCACTTTATGCTGTCTTTGACTATGCGACTCTAAAGGCACTCCAAAAATAATCAGGGAGGCTGGACTAGGGAGATGGTGCAGCAAGGTGGGCAAGAACACTTGTGCAAATAAGAAGATCTGAGTTCAAAACCCTGGCACTCACATAAACGTTGGGTATGGCTCCCCAACATGGGGAAGTGGAGACACTCAGTCTGGGAGCTCACTGCCAGACAGCCTAGCATAAACAGCAAGCTTCTAGTTCAAGGACAGGCCCTGTCTCAAGGGAGAAGGGAAGTGGTAAGGAAGACGTCCTCTGGCTTCTGCATATGCAAAGAGGTGTGTCCACGCCCTTAAACGCACCAAAGATATACATGCACACACATACCACACCATACCACACTCACCTGCAACACACAAATACCACATTATACTATTCACATGAATTGGGGTGGGGAGCAAATAGCAGAACTACATATTTTGGGGATCAAGTTCTTAGCGTTTTCCTGTTCAACTTGATATCAGAATTACTACACTACTACTACTACTACTACTACTACTACTACTACTACTACTACTACTGTGTACCTACGTGAGTGTACATGATGTATATGTGTGTTGCACATACATGCAGATGGTGTGCACAGAGGCCAGAGGAAGTCGGTGTCCTGTTCTACCATTCTCTGCCTTCTTCCCTGAAGATGGGTCCCTGGCTGAACCTGGAGCTCAGCTGGAGCCGGGAGCCCTGGTGACCCTTCTGTCTCAGTCCCTGCAGCACTGCGTTCACAGGTGCTCACCTGTGCATGCCTGGCTTATCACGTGGGTGCTGAGGATTTGAACTTGAGAACACGTGCTTATACGGCAAGGATTCTCCCCTCAGCCATCTCCACAGACCCTGCTCTTATTCTTTTTAAAGTCAAGCTTAGCTCCGTCAAAACTCATTCTCAGGAAGTGTGGTCCCGCATGCCCATAATCCTAGCACTTTGAGGGCAGGAGAATTGCTGATTCAGACAGTCTAGGATACAGAATGAAACCCTGTTAGTGGCTAGCCTGAGCTACATAGTGAAACCATCTACCAAAACCAAACAAAAGGAAAAGAAAGCCACAAACCAAAAAGATTGTTTTCCCCTCCCTCAAGTTCCAAGTATCTGCAAATCTACGTCCTCCAGATGACAGGAAACATGCCTGCTGAGTTCTCCAAACACTTAACCATGCCCTGTCTTAAATGGCCATCCAGTGATTTCACACAAAACTGTCTCTTTCAACAACCAAGGCAGCCAGGCATGGTGGTAGGCATCTATGATCCCAGTACACGGAGACTAAAGCTGGAGGGTCATGAGGTCATAGCCAAAAGTGGCTTCATAGCAAGACTCTGTCTTACAAACAAAACAAAAACAAAAACAAGGAAACATACTCCACCTATCACCTAAGCATAGGGTTCTCGGTCTTCTTTTTCATTTTTAATATTTAATTTAATTTTACACGGATGGGTGTTTTGCCTGCCTGTCTGTTCACAGTGTGTGTGGTGCCCTGAGAAGCCAGAAGAGGGCATCAGATCCCGTGGGACTGGCGTTACAGGTGGTTGTGAGGCACCATGTGGGTGCTGGGAATTGGACCTGGGTCCTCTGGAAGAGCAACCAGTGCTCTTTACTGTTGAGCCATCTCTCCAGCCTCAGGTGCTAGGTCTTACTTAATGTTGGTGGTCCAAGGCACCTAGCACTGTGCTGGCAGGGATGGGAAAGTTAGCAGGTTCATGCAGAAGGTAACTCAGCGTCTATAAGCCGCATAGTTATTACTGGACCGGAATCTAGTCGTGAGCATGAACCACATTCCTCTTCTGATGTCTACATATAAAGGGAGCTCCCTTCACACTAGCGCTCAGACTGCAGGACCCATTCCCAAAACGTGAAGCCAGAACTGGGAAGTGGCTAGGTGATGCACAATAACGCCCAGAGCTGAACAGATCAGTGAGGCTCTCCTGAGATCACGAAAGATGGCATCAGATCACTCCAGAAGGGGTCAAGAGCAGTACCATGGCTAATACACAAAGCCTGCTGTGGACGGACCATCCAAACACATACAACAACAGGGAGTAACAGTCAAACTCCCTTGGTGCAGCCTCCTCTAGCTCCACTCTGACCCTGACTCATGACCTGGTATAGCTGAGAAATGAAGTCAAAAGAAGTTTCCATCCATTTAAAAACAGAACAGTCTGAGTTGATTCCCCAGGTTCCAGGCATCTGCAAGGTGACCGGATGCTTCCCTTTCAAATGGATGGTTTTCATTTTAAGATAAGAGTTTCAAGTAAGGCTCCTCTCTGGCAGGCAAAACAGAACCTAACGTTTACCTTCCCACAGACTGCATGATATCAAGCAACAGTGGCGCAGCCAAGTCTGGGCTCAGGTGAATGAAGGTGGAGAGGACCACGATGGCTAGCCCCAGGGTCTCCTCATCGTATTCCTCGAGAATGGCCCCGCAGTCATGGCATCTGCAAAGGAGGCAGAGGGAGGGACGTGTAAGAAACCCAACTGCGGTTTCAAGGTAACATACAAGCACAGCCATTTGTCTGAAGTCTTCAGAAAGGCGCCAAATGGTGGCGACTAGGCCCACTCTAATGTAAGTGGAGACCTCAGTGCTGCTGTCACCCTAAGACATGGGAAAAGTGTGGATGGCAGCCATCTTAGATGTTGTCTTACCATTCAGTCCATGAGCATCTGGCCCCAGAGGGGTTTCTGCTCCTTTAGAAAGAGCTTCAGGTAGGCTATCAGCTCTTGGGTCTTTAAGAATGTGAAGCTGTGTCTAAGAATAGTCAGTGGCTAGGTTTTTTTTTTGATCAGTTTTTATGGTTTTATTTAAGCATAAGTAAATGTGCATGTGAGACATCGGCTCGTTTTTCCTTGTGGTACAGTTTGGTAACGTGTTTGGTGGCTCTGGTGGCCAGCTCTGCTGCTGTTTCTGTGATGGGGAAAACATTTCGGCATGGGAAGAGCTGCTCACAACAGGAACTCTTCCAGATCTTTCACACTGTGGACCATGAACCTCCTGGAAGTCGGTGGGCAGCGTGTCCTGGTTTTCTCATCGCATAGCCACCGCTGGACCTCAGGACCTGACCCCTGAATCTCTTCATTCCCTGTCGTTGATACCCCTGGGTTACACCAGATGCACTTAACTCGGACGTATTGTCCTGGCTGATGCAGGATGACCTTCAGGGTCCTCTATTTGATGATCTTGGGCTTTTTCAGATGTCTGAGGGCAGCTGCCTCACAGGCAGCAGCAAGGAAGGAGGGGGGTGGTGGTAGGAATTACATTAATTTTCATTTGTCAAAATCAGAGATGCCTACGGGTAGCTAGAAGCTTTCAAAAGATATTCTGTTTGTGGGCATGAGGCAAAGGACTCGAGTGAACCTGGGCACGCGAGGAAGCCTTCAGAACCAGGCTGGGCCACTCGTGACTGTACCAGTCCTGCTAAACTAGTACGTCCATTCACACTTGCTTTTAAGAAGCCTACACCCAGGCTCTTTCCAGTGACCTAATATAGGTTCCACTCACCCGACTCTACAAAAGGCAGCTCTATTAAAGGGAAACTGAGAACTAAAAATAACTCATGCTCACACAAATGCACGTGCACTGGAACACACACACACACACACACACACACACACACACACACACACACACACACAATCAGAAGCAACCAGGACAAATCAGACTTGAAATGGGGGAGCATATGACACAAAATGGGGAAACTATAACCTAAGTTCTGGGGACATTTCAAATCAGTTGTATAAGCCAGGCCCCTTTGCTTCTTGAGTCTGGCCACTGTGATGGCAAGTTTTTAATATCAGCTTGATTCAAGCTAGGATTATCTTGAAAGGGGTTACCTTAATTGAGAAAATCTCTCTCTAGGCTCAGCCTGTGGGCATGACTTTGAGGCATTTTCTTGGTGGGTGACTGTGTGGTGGGAGGACTCAGCTCACTGCGGGCAGTGCCACCCCTATTTACGTAATCCAAAGATATGTATGAAAAGGCAAGCTAAGACAGTGCTGGGGGAACAAGCCAGTGAGCAGCATTCCGCCATGACCGCTACATCAGTTCCTCCTCCCCTGACTTCCCTAGATGCAGGACTGCAGGTTCTAAGGTGGTTTTGGTCGTGGTGTTTAATTACAGATGTAGAAAGCCCACGACAGCCATCAGCTCACTTCTGACTGAGTGGACACTCACAGTCCTTTCTACTCACTTGCCTTTATTAGAAGTGTGAGCCACCTTCATCTGGGAACCTGTCTATTCCCAAGGGATCTATCCAGGTTTGAAAATCTGCAAGCCTCACTTTGTTTTTGCCACATTCACTGAAAAAGATTTGTGTGATAGGCAAGACATAGTGGGCTTGGGGCACAAAACATAGAAGAAATTGTTCTCGCCCCAGGAAACTTACCATCTATTTTATAACATGGACTAGTACTATGTAGACAAAGAAATAAAATACATTGTGACATGCACGGGGCTAGAGATGCATCAGAGGCCCTGAAAAGTGGAGCCCTGCCCCTCATAATCAGGGAAATGTCTTCGGCTAGACCGTAAGTGAGTGAATAGGAATTTGCTAGGGAGACCAAGTAAGGAGAGAGAACACATCAGGAATGAACACATCTGGAATTTTAGATGGGGCAGGGGAAAGAACAGTGGGGACATTCACACTGGAGAATACCTTAGCTAATGAGCTAAACGTGGCCTCAAGCTTAGAAGTCAAGGCTGCTGGGAAGTGACAGACGGAGAGGTGACAAGCCAGTTTGAGACACGGAGAATGGACTGTATTGTCAGGACGGAATAAGAATGGAGTTCTTTTTTATTTCTAGTGCAACATTTGATGTTTCTGGATGAGGGGGGCTTTTACGGGCATTGAATTAATTGCAGGGGTGAGTGAAATTAACCTATTCACTCCAAATTAAAGTAAAGGAGGGGGACCCCGCTCACACTGTGTGCATTTCTGAATTGTAAATGTGTACCACACAGCTTCAGCCTGCTGAAGAACAGTGTATTTCCTCACCTGGTGACCAGACTCCAACTTTAAAGCCAAAGGGGGGAAGGTAACGGGCGAGCTTACTTGTCAGCCATCACTGTCGGCTGCTCCTCTGTGAACTCTTCAGGTGCAGGCACAAACATGCTGGCGATACTGGGTGCTGACAGCAGGCTGGATTTAGTGGCGCCTGGGTAAGCAGCAGAGAGACAGCCGTGAATACAGACAAGCTTCTAGGGCCAGGGGAGTCTGCCCTCGGCATCCATTAGCTCTCAGAAGACCACATTCGTGAGACTGTGACCCCAGCCCATCCTCGGCACGAAAAAGCTCCCCCCTCGCCCCGGCCGTGAAGTGGGGCCAAGAAAGAGATGGATGCCTGTCTACCTTTCCGTGGTTCACGATTTTGAAATATCAGAAATCTCATCTGGGTCAGCAGAGTTTACGATAAAGATGGACTTCCTAGCCATAGAGAAAATTGTGTCTAATGCACAAGTGTGGATCATCATTAAAGTGGGGCTAATACGGGAAGACAGTGAGGCCCCAGACTTGACACACCTGACGAAGTGGGAGGCGGCGAGAACCCTCAGACTTCACATAGATGAACAGAAGGGGGCACCGGGGCTAGAAACCCGGTCCAGTGTTCTGCTTTGAAAATTATTATCATAAGCGCTAAAGCAAAAAAGACTTCATTTTCAACAGAAATATTTATGAATGCAGCATCAGCTGTTTGACTTGGCGACTTATTCTACTTCACCCAGTCAACACGACAGCTTAAAAACAGAGAAATCCAAGGCTGGAATCGCAGCAGCATACACCAATGGACAGTAAAGGTGGAGACTGAAACGATGTCTCAGCGGTTAGGCACCTTCTGCTCCTCCAGAGCATGCAAGTTTCATCCCCCTGCATCCACGTCAAGACAGCTTAGACCTGCTCGTGATTCCAGCTCCAAGTGACCTGACAGGCTCCTCTTCTGGCCTCCCTGGGCATCTGTGTTCAGGTGTACATACGTGCACATATGCATGCAAATAAAAAAAATATAAATCTTAAAAGGTAATGAATGTAGGTGTTCAGGAGTCGTGCTCTCTGTGAAGAAAGACTCCGTGTGGGGCAGACTCCCTGGAGCTGAGCAGCTAAGATGAGTCTCTAAGTGACAACACGAGACAGCGGGGTGTTCTGCTGAACAGTAACTGTGAATCCGAGTCCTCCAAGCAGACAAAAAGGCAGAATGGCAACATCACTAAATAATCCACTTCTCATCAAGAAATGAGTGACTTGGTCCTGAAATCAAAGATGAATAATTTCTCCTCAGAAAGAAGAACGACTGAGAAAATGGCAGTTCTAATAGAAGACTATAAGCCTTTGATGCCTGGTCTGAAGGGCAAAGCTGTGTGCCCTGAGGGGGAAATGCTGTTGAAGTTCATGTTTGCACACTATAGACCACCTCTCCGGGTAAAGTTTACGCAAAGTGTATTTCTGAGAAGCGAACGCTTGCAAACACATCAGCTCTGAAAAGGGTCTGTACCTTCCAAAGACCCCAGTTGGGAATATAAACCTTGCTACCATGTTACCGGCCATTTCTGAGCTAGCATTCCTGCCCAGGGATATACAAGGGTGCTGTTAACTAAGGATGTCCATAAAGCTGTTGCACGTATCAGACATATAAGTAGACTCATAGCAGAGACAGCAAAAGGACAGAACATAAGTATAATTCCCCACGACT
This sequence comes from Rattus norvegicus, assembly GCF_021556685.1. NCBI lineage: Eukaryota > Metazoa > Chordata > Mammalia > Rodentia > Muridae > Rattus > Rattus norvegicus. The sequence continues at coordinate 128,337,940 of NC_141539.1, read as the reverse complement.
CTTGATCATTGATGGACACACTAGCCAAATGCTAAAACGACAACGAATGCCAGAGTAGAAAAAAATACATCACCCACAAGACCTATGGAGATGTGTCCACAATCTCACTAGGAAGAACTCTAAGTCAAGATTGCAACCAAAGGATCGAGAAGGTTTCAGGCATTTTTGTGGCTTCCAAACAGTCATTACCTAGCCCCAGTGAAGTTGTTTTTCTTTCCAACAACACAGAAAGCATGCTGTGGTATTTATGGAAGCCATCTATCAGAGAGAGAAGGTTAGGTGACTGACCACAGGTTCTCATAGGGCGACATTAGCTGAGCCGATGACTTGCTAAATTCCACTACTGTCAGGGAAACTGAAAGCAACGTGTGGGAAGATAAGAAATACGAAAAAGAAAGCCACAGACTTCAGCAACCTTTTGTCATAAACGACCCACAACCAAGCTGGCAGTGTTAAACTCAGCCTCCATGTTTGTCTCTGTATTGTTTGGCAACGATTCTGAGCCCCCAACCACTGGTTCCTTCCCAGGATATCCAGCCTCTGTACAGAGAACCAGAAGCAGAAGCAGAAGCAGAGAGTCCTCAGAAACTTGAATACAGAGGACCTTCTCCATAGCTGAACTTCAAAGCTCTAGATGCTGACAAACACCCCTTTGGGATCCCAGAGACAGGAGAGACCCCGGAGGTGTGCTTGTGGCAAAGTGCACACCAGCTGTGCGGCTGCACCAGTGGACTCTACCACTTGCAATGAGAGAGAGGCTGTGGGGACTCTGCATCCACCTTCATGAGTTCACTTTTACTTCAGCCTGGTTCTGATGGGCAGATCACAACCACGCACCGAGGATTGGCTCAATACCCTGACTCACGACAGCTCTTCTCGGCCACACAGACTAGTGACTCATCCCATCTGCAGGAGGGCTAGAGTGCTAGCCATTACTAAAGAAGTGTCCAGGAAGCTGGACGCAAACATCTCCACATGGGTCTACTTGATTCAAGAGACTACTTGGAAGATGTGATCAGGGCTTTCTTTCTTTTATAGCCAATGATAGGGTCATCAGCCTTCTGAATTTTAAGAACAGAAGGATTAATTAAATATGTAGTTAAATGTGTGGGTTGAATTTAGAAAGCAAAAATTTTGATTATCCTAGCACAAACGGATGCTCGTTTTGCCCCCACAAGCAGAACAAAGCTTGTATTTTTCATACGTAACTTGAGATAGCCTTGAAAGAAGCTGGTCAGCCATAGCCCTACCATTCTAGAAAAAATAAGGACAGTCTGAACTCTGCTCAGGGAAAGAGCGAAGGGTGACATGGAAACCTGACACGTCTTGGGAGGGAGGCTAAAGAGCCCAGGGAGGTCTGGTCTAGAAACAGCTGAGGGGGGAAGAAATGAGGCGTGTTATTTTCAAACGTCCAGAGTGTTGGGCAAGAGCCACTAGGATTGTGTCATGTGGCCCCGAGTGTTAGGAAGACGGCGATAAGGCAGAGCTTTTGTCCTTGTTGGTCAAGGATGAGCCTGCACACACTTCCTGGTCCTGAAGGTGTTTTGCAGGTTGGAAATATGTGGAGCTGGAGAGGAAGAGGTTTTGGCGCCTGCTGTGTGGATCCGTGAGAGATACCCAGTCCTTCAGTTCTACAGTCTGAGACTCCGGGACTCAACCAACCTCTCGTTCGCAGTGGCTGTCCCTCCAGGTCGGGGTTTAGGCACATTGGCACGTTACACTGCCCTTTCCCAGGCTGGATCTGTTCTGTGGATAAAGACAGCATTTCAGTCTTCAGTGGGGTCAGTTTGGTACATGTCACCGCACAATCGATGCAGCCAACTGTCATGGTTACTTTATTAACACATAAAGATTAAAGCTGGGGGTGGGGCTTATCCAAGGCTTCTGTTACAAACCTGTCACTCAGTTAAATGAACTGCACCTGGAAATATTAGAGCGTTCAAAACTAACCTTTTTTAAGTTCTATTCCCACTCTGCTTCAGAAGAGTACAAATCCCAATATGAAATGAAGGGCCAATACCATGGCCGTGAAACATGTGTATGTTAATCAATAAATATGCTAATGATACTCTGGGGTGATGGTCAGACGGTTCACACAGCAGACACATGGACGGGCACAAATGATAGGGCTTTGACTGAGGGGTGGAGAACAAGAATGAGGAGCAGAAATTGAGTGATATTTAGGGGATGTTCATTCGAGACGTGTACAGTGAGGAAGAGGCAGACTTTCTGTGGAGAAACTAGTGTGTGCTGAGGTGAATTTAGCACGACCCAGTTTAAGCTGTTCTCATCAGTCAAGAACAACTACGGGACCATAGTTGTTCTTGGTCGGGAGCTAGAGAGTCAATGAATCAATGTGTGTGGTTCAAAACAACATGTCCCCTAACATCATACTCCACATCCACAGACTTTTCTGCTGGCCTCAGGTAGCAAATGTGAGATGACTGAAGCCAGGTGTAAGGCAGGCTCAGCTGTGGGAGGCTGTGTCAGAAAGATCACTTGAGCCCAGAGGTTCAAGAGCAGCCTCAGTAACAAAGAAAGATCCTGGGTTCAAAACCAACCAACCGAACAAACAAAAGAACTTGGGAATAGTGAGATGAAACCTATTAAAGGACTCAGAGACTAGAGAATGGAAAATTAAAAAAACAAAAAAAAAAAAAACAAAAAAGCGGATGTCAGTGCAAGAAGTTCGGACAACATGGAGTCTTATGTGTGAAACCAAGAAGACAAGTACCATTAAGTCTGACTGAAAATAGAAATCTAGGGGCTGGGGATTTAGCTCAGTGGTAGAGCGCTTACCTAGGAAGCGCAAGGCCCTGGGTTCGGTCCCCAGCTCCGAAAAAAAGAACCAAAAAAAAAAAAAGAAAATAGAAATCTATAGTTAAATGGGTTATCTGGTATCATGTAGGGTTTTGTAGCTTAACGTTCAGGTCAGAAAGAGATGTCAGTTAACATTGTCGAGGCTTTACTTAATCAAACTAGGTTGTAGCCTTAGTCAGAGTCTAGAATGGCTGAGTCCCAGTCGCAGATTGAGCTGGGACAGAAGGCTAGCCGAGCACTTCATCCCAGAGCACTAACTGAGCTGCTCCTCTCAGGCTGAACAGTCTCATCCCTGCAGAGAGCGACAGAGTCCTCCATGGTATGTTTGGAAAAGAGTGACTAACAAGCCAAACGCGTTCTTGGGGATGGCTAGCCAGTGTCTTTCCCTTCTCTCTCTTGTCTGTCGCCTCTTAGCTACTCCTTGCTCACTCCTGGGTACCATTAAATGAAGAGAAAACACTCGTCTACGTCCAGGGGACTGAAGCTGCCTATTACCTACGGGGTGGGTGTGCTATATGGTTCTCTTCTTGAAGAGCAGCAAAGGCAAACGAGAGGACATACACACGATTTGAAAAGCGGCTCGAGAACTTGGGGGTTTTTTTTTGTGCACACTGTGATTCTGCATCATGATGAGGAATATTAAAAATAATCTCATAATTGAAGCCCCAAAAATAATCACCCAGATAGTGAAGTGCACCCCCCATAGCGTGTTACAGTAATCAGCTCTTACATTTTCGTAGCCTGTGCAAACTTCAAGGTGCTTTCCGTGTTTATAATCTCGTACCTCAGATGACCCATTCAAGAAGAACAGCAACTAAGAAAAGGCAGGCACTTAAGAGGGGACCACTGCAGAGGTATGAGCCGAGAAGGCAGCACATGCAGATGGGATAAGGGAAGGGAAATGCAAAACAGTCATACTCAAAACAGATGTGCCATGGCAGTCCTTCTTACTGGGCGACAGGTTAGATGCGGTTCTGGCTTATGAACATGAGGGTGTGTGACTGTAACCTGGTGACCCTGCTGGCCAAGGTTACACAATCCCTTCCCAAACCTATTTGCAGATCAAGCCATCACGGACCCCAGACTTGTCATTGAATAGGCACTAAATTCGGTACGTTGTATTTTCTGAAAGAGGATATTGACTGTTTGGCGCTTTAAAAATGCTGTGCCATGAAACCATAGCTCTACCCACTCCTCCCCAGACAGATAACTTGAGATCTGAAATCTGGGTCTTAAAGGAAAAGCTGAGAGTTGGGCATGCGGAGACCAGACCAGCCTCGGTAGGAACCGGCCTCGGTGGGGACCAGCTTAGCGGAGGATTAGTCTGAACGAGGCTCAGCCCGGAAGTCGACCGCTTTGCTCTAGAGCGCTTGGGAAAATCTGAGTAGATGTTAATTGCTTCCAGTTTGTTTAAACTGTTTTAACCAAAGAACACAAAAAAGTGGACACAGAGAAAGTGGCATTAGCTAATCTGAGAAGCAAACAAGAAGAAAAAGCGTGACCCACCAGTGTCCCAGCTGCTGATGTTATGGGGGGCGCTAGACTGATGCTCCAGCTGTCGCTTCATTAACTGGCTCATTGTCAGAACTCCCAGGGATCCCCTTTTCATCTGCCTATACTGAGCTATACGAAGGAAATTAGGAGACGATTACCACGGGAACAGGTTTCCCATCGCACGCACAGGCTCTACACATCACACACGTCTTAATCGAGTCTTCGTTAACTACTTGCAATTTTTTTTAAAATCATATGCTCCTCGTCCCGTGGAAAAACTAACACCTTTCGTGTGCTCATTGTGCAGGCAATAGTAGTGCTCCCCTAGCATCGATCCACCAGCTAAGCGTGTTTACTTAACTCCCAGTGAATGCAGTGCGATAGTCTGTGTTAGAGGGATAGTCTGTGTTAGTGGGATAGTCTGTGTTAGAGGGATAGCTTGTGTTAGAGGGATAGTCTGTGTTAGCGGGATAGTCTGTGTTAGCGGGATAGTCTGTGTTAGCGGGATAGTCTGTATTAGCGGTTTTTACTTATATCCTCTGCCGCATCCTAAAGAGGACCCAAACCAAGCAGTGCTACCTTGAATCGAATCGAAAAGGCCACTGAAGTAGGCCGGATCATACCGACTTCAAAATCCGCACAGTTTCCAAGCCTTTGAGCCGCCCCCCCCCCCCCCCCCCCCGTCTACCATTTGAAAACCGTGAATTAAATATCATTCCGCCTGGATACTCTTTGTTTTAGAAAACAATGCTATTATTTTTGTCCTGCTATTAAAGCCCTGGTGGGATTCTTGGCAATGGAACGTAGTAAGCATTTCCAAACCCAAAACTACAGAAAGCTGCCAGTCGCCTGCTGACTTGGAAGGCCACCCTCGCCTGATCCCCTGATCCCCTGTGAGACACTCAATGCCTATCCACTGACGCAGTGTGAGCATTCAGGTTCACCAAGATGGCTGTAGGCCTGACCCCAAGCACCTGGATGTTGCCCACTTGGATTCCCCAACCCGGTTCACTTGAGAGGGCAACTTCAGAAGCTGAAGCTGATGAACTGTGTGCCCTAGAAAGGAATGCAGAGGCCAGTATCTACCAGACAGCCCCTGGACGACCCTGGACACTACACAGAGGTTTCGCAGTCAACAACAGGAGCAACTAGGTGTAAAGGGACATCACTCATCCGTCGTTTCCGGTGTGTTCCGCATGCTGTTTGATTGACGGTGGCCATGGCGTGTTTAAGTCACGAAACCATCAACTGGCAACTTGATCGAGAAGGGAACATGGTGGGATTGGTGTGTCTTGGAGTCCATAATCACTAAATTTTTGGAAATAGCTAATCAATGAACAGTAAATGTCCCTGATTGGTTTACTGACCTGTAAACTTTATAAGTCTGTAATTTACTTGAAATGTAGAGCTTTAGGTAAAAAATTTAAATTTTTAAGAAAAATTCAAAATCAAGAATATGAATATATATATATATACATATATATATATATACATGTATTTTTTCTTTAGTACTGGGCTTTGAACCCAAGGCCTTGCACATGTTAGGCAAGCTACCTTCCTGCTAAACTACATCCCTAGCTAAAACTGAAAAGTTTTAAAGGATTTAAAAAATTTAAATATAAACATCATCTTGTAGACTTAGTCAAGTAAGGGTGCAAAACCTCTTATGGGGAGATTCTTCCCCTTTCTAAGTTTTCCTCTGCTTTGCAATCCTGGGAATGGAGCCCAGAGCCTCACACATGCTAGGCCAGGGCTCCACCACTAAGCTACACCCCCAGTCTCTCGGGGGCTTTTGAAGACAGCAGAATTCCTGAGAGGAAAAAGGCCAATGGACGCACTTTCTGGCATTATGCCTCCAAGAGCACACCCAAGTTCTGTGATGATGCTTTGCATGACAAGAGCAGAAAGGTGAGGACTAACATGCTAACCCCGCACCAGAAAGGCCAGACTCACACATGACTCCGGGATCCTGACCCTCCTGACACACATGTTCACAGCACTAGAATTACAGCCATTTAACCATTCTGACCATTTCAAATCACACTACTTCAGAGTTCTAAGCAGGGGAATTTGGTCTCTTTTTGTTTTCTCTTTCTCATGTAAATGAGGAAGAGAAAGCACGCTGTTTTGATTTTTGTAAAGTTGTCAAACATTGTTCATTATTAAAAACAACAACAAAACACTTAGCTTTAGAACTAGCCATCCTATTTTGCAACCAAAGGTTAAATATCTGCTAGTTGGAAACGATCATAATTTTTCCAGTCTTATAATTGATTTAGAATTATCCAAAGACAGTGTGGAATTTATATCAACTTGAAAATCTCATAGGCAAAGCAGCAGTTCATCAGTGTCTCTCTCTCTCTCTCTCTCTCTCTCTCTCTCTCTCTCTCTCTCTCTCTCTCTCTCTCTCTCTTTCTCTCTCCATAGTGCTGTGACCTTAGGCAAGCATTCAGCATCTGCCATGCAGTGCTTAGGTAAGGATTGGATGTAGCTCATGTTATATATGAACCATTCACCAGGAGAACCAAGTAGACGGCATCTATGATCACTGTCAAGACTTTGCCTTCCTTGATCTCCAATGGGAAGCACAATTCCTGGCCCCCACCACATGCTCAGGGCATGATGAATGAATGAATGAATGAATGAATGAATGAATGAATGCATGAATGGATAAATGCTGACAATGATTCCTCTCCATACAACCAGTCCAGCATTTCCATTATGATACAACCAGTCCAGCATTGACAAAGCACTGCTCATCTGTCTTCTTGAACTATCCTCCTTTTAGAAGATGGTCAAATGAAAACTCACTAACCCTTCAGGCAGCATCCATATTAAATACAAATTTCTCAGGGCATACGACAAAGGCTTCCAGAAACATACACTTTTGTCTGTATCACTGATTCCTTCCAAGAATTCCCCTTGCTGGAAAAAAAATCTCTTTGAGTCCACTGAGCTGAGTAAATACTGTGAGGGAAGAGCAATGGAACCCAAGCTTCTTATGGTCAAAACCTAGTATCCAACAGCAGAGGGAAGTTTCAGAATACTGGCCTGGAGTAGACTTTGCAATGTGTTGGGCCATTTTTGCTTTTCAGCCTAAATGGAACAGATTTAGCCTATAGGGTCACGATGCATTTATTTTAGGATAACTCAGATAAAGCCGTGTTCACAATAGAAGTGATTCAGACTAAATCAATGAGCCCCGGGCAAGCTTCTGACATGATCGAATCCTTACGTGTGTCACATGACCAGTTCCACATTCTGTGTTCAGACTAGTAGCGATGCTCACTTCACTGAATGATGAAATTCTGTAATTATCCTTTAATGAATTTGGGAATTGATCTAATTGATCTTAGGCAATCAGTGCCCGTGTGATTAATCTGACTTCTGAGTTCTGAACTAACTAAAGCAGACCATGCTACCCTCCAGAACTTCATAGATTACACAGCATTGTATCATTGAGGAAGCTAGTGTGTCATTTTTTTTGTAAGTAGGAGGGTTAGCAAAATTGAAAGCAATACGCGTCGGTGACCTTCCAAAGTTGACAGACACAGAAACCATCACGGAGGAACACTTACTTGATATTGATGAGTGGCTGCTTGTTTCGGGTGCACCTGCTTCTAACGTAGGGGCAGAGGAAGATTCCCGTGGCATTTCCAACGTTGAAAGTCCTTTAGCAGAGGGATCTACGAATGGAAATACTATTTAAAGTTAAGGACAGCGGGACAACGTGGTTAAGGACCTTTCTGGGTCTTTTACTCTCGTGTCTACCATGCCCATTCAAATCTCTATGCACTTTCTGCCTCTAGCAGCTGCCTTAGAGAGATCACATGTCTGCTGGCTTCAAAACCCTGCAGGTAACTGACTCTTCACCACATTCTCCTCGTGAAGCTATGTTGCCTAGTGAGTGATGCTCCCACAGTTACAAATCTAATGCTTGAAGTGTCCATGCTGCTGCTGCTGCTGCTCTTCTCTGTCCGTCCCTTCTCATCTGATAGCTAACAATAGGTCAGTATTCTGCACTACCTATCTGCCTATCTGCACCTTGTCTGAAAATTTCCTGGTCTTCATTTATTTCTCTATCTTCAATAGAAGGTTCCGCATCCCAGGAGGTTTCCAGGACTCTGTTTCCTTCCCAAGAAAACTGATCCAGTGACCTCCTTATGGAGCATTTGCCCTTAATTGTTTCCAAACACGGAACACTACAATGTTACTATTTTCGTACTTTTGTATAAATGTTACTAAACAGGGAACAATTAAAGAGCAGGACCTGTGTCCTCTTTGATATAAATAGTACTAAGTGAGTGTCTCGGTTTCTTTCAAGAAGTGGTTCTCAACCTTCCTAATGCTGCAACCCTTTAATACAGTTTCTTATGTTGTGGCGATCCCCCAACCACAAAATTATTTCATTGCTACTTGATAACTGTGATTTTGTTACTGTTAGGAATCGCGTAATGTAAATATCTGATATGTGACTCCCAAAGGGGTTGCAACCCACATGCTGAGAACAGCTGTGTTAGAGAAACACAAACATTCCCATTGAAAAAGATGTCTCTCTGGCAGGAAATAGTTTTGATATATAATATTGTCTTATTAATCTATCACTATTGGAAATCGGCCCTCTCTCGTTGTTCTAAGTAACTGCAGAGTGTCCTCTCAAACATTCTGAAAGGATAATCACGTCAAACCTACAACCCTTTAGAACATCACTGGGCAGCAAACACACTGAGCCTCTTGCTGGTTCAGACTTGCCAACGTGGGTTTCCATGACGACAAACTAAAAAGTGTACCATCTCATCCTTTTCATAGTGCAAAGTGCTTCTTATTGTCACAGATAAATCCACAATATTTTATAATTAATGCATGCTGCTCCCAACACTGGATGGCCATTAAACCTGCAAGGTGTCAGATATAAAAGGTCCTAGAACAGGGTCTGGGACAAAAGTTCGGGGGAAATGGCTTTGGACCATCTACTTTTCATTCCCAGGTCTTCTGATAGATACAGTTGCCATATTAGTAACCTTGTGTGTTCTGTGTGTACATGTTCATGTAGGTGTGTGCAGATGGACCAGAGCTTCATGTTGTGTGTCTTCCTTGACCAATCTGTCCTTGTTTTTTCTGTGATAGGCTCTCTCACTGAGCCTGGAACTTGGATTCAGCAGGGCTGAACAGCTAATGAGCTCAAGGGATCTGTCTGTCTACACCCTGGCCTGTCCCGACTCTCAAGCACTGGGGTCACAGACAGTGTACTGCCTTGCTTGACGTCTACATGGGTGCCAGTTATCCAAACTTGGTTCCTTGTGCTTAATTAGCAGACAGTTTACTGAGCTAAATCATCACTAATAACTTCTAGTAACATTTATGTTTTTTTTTACATTTTAAATGTATTGTGTATATATGCACACGTGGGCACGCATGTTTGTGTGTGTATATATGTGTTTGCGTTCCTACATGTGTGCTTGTAGAGGTGCCTACAGAAGCCAGAAGAGGATACTGGATCCCTGGAGCTGGAGTTACAGGCAGCTGTGAGTCACATGATGTAGGTGCTGTGAACCAAACTCAGGTTCTCCATATAAGCAGATTCGATCTCACCCCACAACTCCCTCTAATACCTTCATGGTAACAAAAAAGTATAAAAATACAACCTGCCGTAAAGTTTCCCAAACATTCTTCATGGTGAGCAGTCACTTGAAACTGCTTTAATCATCAAGATAAAATATTTTAGGTATTTTTTTTATAAATGCAAAATTAGAAAGGTTACAAAATTACCTCTCCCGCCCTTATTACCTCCCCTCTATGTGTGTTACAGATGTGGATTATGGCCCACCAATAATATAAAATGAGGAAAGTGTTATCAATTTTCAAAAATCCACTGTGGCTTTTGGGGTCTGGGGTGTGTGTGCTTAAACCTTTGATGTACTTTTTACCTTAAAGAAATGGTACTGGGTGGCAGTTACTGATGAGCTCGTTTTCCCAGATTCTTAAACCAAGCAAACTTTTCCTGGCTCTCAATCATTTTCTGAAGTGTTCCATTTATAGTCGATTTAAGGTACATATCTAAAAAGAGCCACCCACTTGATTTTGACACACCTGCACTCAGTCTTCCAGAGTCACACGTCGAGAATGCAGTGACTTTCCTGCTAGTCACATGCTCCATCCCTCTTAGTCACTTAGGATAGAGACAGGAAACAAACAGGACAAAATCTGTTGCTTCATGGGACTTTGATTTGGTGAGGGCGAGACATGTGCAGGAGTGAAGAAATTATTACCTGTTGAGAGGTCACTGGAGAAGAAGTAAGAGAACCACCATGCCAGCTGGGGTTGGGGGGAGCTGAGCTCAAGGGCAGGGTGACTGAGCAAGGCCAGGGCCGGCCTCGTTGGTGACTGGTGTTGGGTCAAAGAATTGAAAGAGGTGAGAGTGTGCATCAAATGGGTCTTGGGCTGCTCAAAACTTAGAGGACAGCGGGTATAAAGCTGTAGGCTAAGAGCGAGTAGGATAGAGTCAAGAAACGGTAAGAGGCCATTGTGGCCTCATGTTGTTGTGGAGAGAGCAGTACAGATGATGTGAGAGGAAATGATGACAGGGATCCTAGAGAACTTTCTGGGCACACAAGGCACTCTGAGTTTTATTGTGAAGGATGTGGGAAGGCCCTGGAAGGAAGGATTTAATCCGGGGGTGGGAAGGAAGGTTACGTTATTCTGTTATTCTATTGACCGTGCTGTTGATGTGTTGAGGAAAGAAGGTAATGAAGGAAGACAGTGGGTGACCAGTTAGGTGACAAGAGCAGGTAAGCCAGGTAGGATTTCTGACCCTTCGGACCAACAGTCTTATGGTGGGCATAAGAAAAAGGTGGTATCTGATATCTCTAAAGGAGATCGAAGTCGCCAGATAGAACTAATGATACTCAGTTAAGGCTTAATTTCTGTTAGACAGGAAGAGGTCATTTTTATAGCACGATTGTGTTCTGTACAGTGTGAGAGATGAGACCCCCATGTTCCCACTGCTCTCTCGAGCCAACTCCTTTCACTGACTGCGTCTGACATCCCTCCACTAAGGAGGAAAGCATGTTTCCCCTTGGTTTTGGTTCAGCCATGCGATTTGCTTTCACTAACAAAGTGCTTGCAAGCATTCTATGATTGTCCTGGTAATACTGTATTGTCAAGTAGATACAACCTAGTGTCCCCTGGGATGAGAGAACATCGGATGAAGAATTGCCTTGGTAAGACTGACCCATAGGCATGTATATGGAGCATTTTCTTGGATGCTAATTGATGTACAAGGACCCAGCCCACTATGGCGGGTTTAGGCTGTGTAAGATTTCTAGTTGAACATGAGCTAGAAGGAGAACCATCCAATAAGCAGCATTCCTTCATAGTTCCTGCTCCAGGTCCTGCCCTAACTTCCATCAATAATGGATTGTGACTTGGAACTATAAGCTAAATAGCCCTTTCCTTCCCCACATTGATTTGGCCATAATGTCTTATCATAACAAGATGAAGCAGGCCAGACCACTGAATTTGATTAGAGCTTGTGCAACTGAGCTTGCACTCTGGCTGTGTAACAATAAGAATAGTACTAGATTTTATGGGGCACAGAGAAGGAGGGCAAGCATGAGAAACAGCACTCGGGCACCCATCCAAGCTTGGCTTGGCTTAGTTTATCAGTAGATGACCGAGACCCTTGGGGTAGATAATAGCTTACTGTTTTGTGCTTGTGTTTTTTGTGACACAGCATTAGCCCAGCAGTGAGTAATTGACAGTTGTCTCAGTAGATGAGACCACCAAGAAAGTAAGTGGTGACCTTAGAAATGGGGAAGCGACCCAGGATGGCGCTCTCTCAGGGAAGGCGCTCCCTCTGGGAAAGGAGGAGAAACCAACAGGAGAGAGTGAGTTGTGATCACTGAACAGAAGGAAACCCAGGAGCATGCAGTATCCACTCGAAGTAGGGTTTATCAGTTATGTTAAATATTGTCGCCATGCCAGAGACTATGCTTCAAGAGCTGACCACTGGATTTAGCAATGAAATCCCTCGGTGATCTTGAGAAATAGTTTAGTTGTTAAAGTGCGGGGAGAGAGTGAAAGAAAAAAGTCCTGGACGAACACTGGAGAGAGGAGTAATTGCTAAAAGAACTGCCTGTGGTGATTAGAATGATAAGTGCTCTACACTGGCTAGTGTAGTTGATCATTTTGGCCCCCACCTGGCGGCTGTTTGGGGAGCTCGTGGAACTGTTGGGAGAATGGTTTTTGTACACTGTGTAAAGATTGACTTCTATTATCCAAATGCTGACTTCTGTGCCAGCAGAGAGTTGCGTGCAGACCAGACTTTGGTACTGTTATTCATGCAGCTGCATTATTTCTTGTAAACATTTCTTCCTGCACCTTCTGATTGGTTTCATAAAGAGCTGAACGGCCAATAGCGGAGGCAGGAGAGGAAATGCAGGCCTTCCAGGGAGTCAGGCATGGAATGATTTGCTAGCCAGATGCAGAGGACGTAGCAGGAGTTAGTACAGAGACGATGTAGCAAGCCCCATGGCAGGACAGAGCTGGTTGGGTTTGCATAGATGACTTAGTTGAGAGTCTGCCAAGGTAAGGCCAAGCTTTCATGACAATAAAAGTTCTCCCAGTCTTTATTGGGAGTGGTGGGTTCGAGACGTTCCTGTATAAATGGTGCCCCATGTTGGGTGCCAAATACAACATGACTTTCTCAGATCACCATCTCAAGAACAGTGAGTGACACAGAGACCTTTGATTAATAACGAATGCTTTAGTCCTTAGCTTGGCATGTTCTCAACTATCTCTTACCATAAATTAACCCATTTATTCTAATCTATGCTCTGCCATGTGGCTTGTTGCTTTTCCTCACTTTCGTACGCCTGATGTCCTCCGAGTCTGGTTGGCGAATCTTCCTGTCTCTATTTCCCAGAGTTCCTATCTCTGCTGGATGTCACGTCTATGCTTTTGTGCCTAGCTACTGGCTGTCCTCAATCAAGTGAGGAAAGAAGAGAAACATCTTTACATGGTGTACAAAAATACTTTCCCAACATGAAACCTTTAGCAGGTAGGCCTTGATGGAGGAAGTGTATCGTTGTGACTTTGAGGGTGGAGCCTGGCTCCACAACCTGTTTCTTTTCTCTCTGGTTCCTGTGTGTAGATAAAAATAGCCAGCTATCTTCCTGCTGCTGCCATCATGCCTTCCCCACATGCCTTCCCCACATGATGGACTCTAGCCCCCTGAACCATGAGGCATAATAAACTCTTCCTTCCTTATGCTGTGGTCATAGTGTTTTTATCGCCACAACTGGAGAGAAAAGCAAAGCACTGCCTTTGGGAGCCTTTGTATTTTTAAATAAAGAGCAAAATAAGATTGTGTCCTTTAAAAGGAAAAAACATGGAGGACAAAGAGTGGAGAATGTTGCCTGTATCCCAGGGTAGATGAAAGAGTCAGGATTTGATAGGACACCAAATGTTTAAATATAAATGCCAGAGGAGGAGGCAGGAGACGGTGGGATGCATGGAGAGAAAGCATGTCTTTGAGATCCGTGATCTTGCCAATAGAACTCTAGGGAGGAAAGCGGCCATGAAATAGTCAAGTAGGAGAGTGAACTGGGAAACACCAGAGAACTGGTGGGTAACTTCCTAGTTTAGGTTTGTCACTGTGTCTTTAAAATGACACAGTCCACGTTATACATTTTTTTATCTAGACATATTGATCATATGGTGCGTGCAGGGTGAGTGTGATTTCACGAGGGATGTGTTTATCCAAGCATGTTTGAAAAAGGAAATGCCAAAAAGGAATAAGGAATGCTGGTGGACTTGAACTTAAGATGAGGAGAGACATGAGGTAGAAGATGCTAAAAAAGACAGCAGGATCAATAAGTATTGGCCAGGAGAGTGAGAAGAACAGCTAATCCAAGAACAGTAGGCATATTGAAGTCACAGGAAGGTTGTAATTGACGGTAATAACAAGTCTGCAATACAAGTACAGAGATGAGTACCTCATGGTTCCAGGGAGATAGAGCCCGCCATGCTGGTGAACGCACTGCATGATGATGTCTGCAGGAAGCTGGCTGCTAGTGTTTTATCTAGACACAGGGATCAGTGAAGTAAGCCAGAGTGTCAGAGGGCATCAGCACGCAATAACAGTAAGAGTTTTTGACAGGAACATACGTGTTGATGGATCAAAAAGCAAGGGAGTTGTGGTGAACAATGAGACCGTGTGTCTGATGGTCAGATGACAGCAGCTGCGGGTTGTGGAAGTAAGGAAATAATGGCATGAGGGTGGCCATGGTGAGTGAGAAGAACCCCTCACCCCCAACCCCTAACCCCTAACCCCTAACCCCTGGACCAAGCCCAGTGGCACCTGTCAGTTACATGGGCTTTCAGGAAAGCTGTGTCCTTGGAAAGAGCCAATTCCCATTAGGTTAGAGAGGTGAAGGAAATTAAAGAAAGACAGAGACAGACAGACAGACAAAGGATTTTTGCAAAAAGGAACCCATGGATTTCTGGGTGGTAGAGGAAGGTAGCATGGGAATGTTTTCAGAACTGGAGGCATACACGGTCTTACAGAAATCTAGTGAGGTGGTTAAAGAGTCTTCACACAATGGCTGCCACCAGCAGAGAGGTGAGAACTATTCTCTAGGCAATTAGCAAGTGAAGCTGTCAGTCTGAGTGGATATGGGAATGTAGGTGTCTGCGCCTCTCTTGCTCCTTCTGGTAGAAGCAGGAAAACCTGAGTCAAACACTGACTGTGTGGCCCTTCCTCCTTCCGGTGCCCACCACAGGGAAAGGGACAGATGCGTATGCCTGTGGAAAGTGGTGTCTAAAGAGCTAACTGATGGGTAACGTGCACTATAAAACAAATGAAACGATCATCTACCATCTTCATATACTTTTCTCTTGTTCTGGGATCAAATGTATTACTACACACACACACACACACACACACACACACACACACACACGAGTTTCCCCCTTGTATCTTTGGGAACAATTAAAAGTATAACGATAAATGAAGAAGATAAAGCAAATGCATATACTAGGATGTCTTATGACCTACATACAACCTATTTATCATAATGTTTACCATGCAGACCTTGTTTCTGACACCCCTATCACCCACCTATATAGTTTCTGAGCCAATTCCGTCCTTAAATCACATGCAGCAATTTTCCTGGCTACAAGTAAGATTTAAAATGTCCACATTTCCTTCAAAGCCTTCTTAGCTGGTTAAACTTTCCTGATGTGACAGGAAGCCACCCATGCCTGGCTAGAACATGACTCTTTCCGAAGACGATGATGCTCACTTGATAGGTTTTTACAGTGTCTTTGGGGAACAGTTGATTGAATCCTAGGACTAAAGAAGAGATAGAAACCCCTACAAATGTTGGTACAAATAAAGGGATTTGAGTATTTTTATCCTAGTAGCTGCTTTGGAGTGGACTGTGTCACAGGGGAAGGGGCATAACTGAAGCCTCAGATTCCACAGGCTGAATTCTAGGTCGCTTTCAAGGTCTTTGCCAATTCTTAGTGGTCTCTGATCTCTAAGTTATATCTAATAAGTAACCGTAGCTGCCCAACTCCACAGTTTCCCCAAGACCTTTAATCACCATTATCATTCAGATAGGGAGGAAGTGCCTCTATCCCTGTTATAACACAACAGGAGGCTGGTTTGGAATGAACGAGGTAACCATCAGAGGCCCACATTTAAGACAGAATCTTCTTAGAAATGGCGCATCAAATAAAACATAGGAAATGTCACTTGGGACTGGAAGCCCATCAGGTGGTGTCTATGGATTGAGGCCTCGATTGTAACTGGTAACTTGGGGTTCCTGATGTTTGGTCAGTATATCCAATCTGCTGTGGCTCCTTAATGATTATGCAAACAGCTCACTTCCTCGGCCTTTGGACTATATAGTTCACCACCATGAACCGGAGTGCGATGCCTAATTTCGACTGCCAACTTCATATCACATACTGGGGAAGGGGAATTGCCAATGACTTACCAATTGGGAATTGCCTGCATCAGACTGGCCCGTGGGCATGTCTGTGAGGGCATTTTTTTAAACTACTAAATTGATTTATGGTGACAGACCACTTTGGGCAGTGCCAACCTGAGATAAGAAAGGTTGCTGTGCCTGAAATGGAGCCAGTAACTCAGTAAGCCTCTCCCCTCCACGGTCTCTGCTTCAGCTCCTGCCTCCTGATTCCTACCTTGAACTGTTGCCCCAATTTCCCTCCATGATGGATTGTGACCTGAAAGTGTAAGACAAAATAAACCTTTCCTCCCCAAGTTGTTTTGGGGCAGTGTTTTAGCACAGAAACAAAAAAAAAAGGCAAATTATAACAAGAGAGAGAAAAAGGAAAACAAAAGTAAATGCAAAATCAATATCTCTTGTCGGCTTAGGAAAGCCAAGCTTCACTTTTAAAATATCCAGGTATCAATTAGCCACTGCCTCTTACTGCCCAGAACAGTCAAGGTTGATGGGAAAAATTAGAAACAACAAACACAGAACACTGATGGAGCCGGTACAGCCTCATCTGAATCCAGCATTGTGGTGAAGCAGGATGGATTCCGAGTGGTTATGGAGCAGTTATAATGTCAGTCCTGACATTATAAGGTTTCCAGTTTGGTGCATATTTTGTGTCAAAACCCTACCAAGTAAGATGCACAAACCTGAAGGTCTGAAAGAGGAGATACAGGCTTACCTGGATCCTTCTGTTCACCCAGTTTGTCTAGGATATTGAAGGAGATGTCAAGGTACTCTCTCTGGATAGCGCTGACGGCAATCTTCCTTTGTTTCCTCTGCCTGGGGACGATCTGAATCTTAAATTCTGATTCCTCGGCTCCATCCTCCTCCACCTTCCTTTCAGGGTTCTGTTCTGTGTCAGACTCAGCACTGGGGTTGGGCCTCTCACTTTCTGTTAGATTCTCACCATCTTCAGGAACTTTAAGGAGCACAGTTTTGGCCCCTGATGTTGGCTTTTCTTCAGCCTGGCCGGGTTCAGGGTTATAGTCCACTGACGTCTCAGGGACAGCGAATGACTTCTGAAGGAGGTCTCGTTTTTGCTTAAGCGTTAGCGGGCTGCCAGAGATAAACTCTCTCAGCTCCTCTGATTTGGACAGCTCTTCAGAGTCCATGAGGTCATCCAGAGCTGTGACAGTAGAGTCCTCATTGCTCACTGATTGGTGGTTTCCTGAGTCCTTCGAAGAAAAGTCTTTGGAACAGTCCTCTACGCTCACCTGCACGAGAGGAGTTGTGCTCAGGCTGAGGACAGAGGGCTGGCTAGGAATGGAGGGGGAGGAGGCAGCATTGTTACCCAAGGGACCGCCGTTCCCTTGGTTCATCATCTCTTCCTCGTCACTTTCGACTATTCTGAGAGGCGGGAGAGGCTCAAACACAAGAGAGTCACTGTCAGATGTGGACAGTATAGAGTGCTTCTCTGGCCCAGATGTTGAGTCTGAGGACAGATCTATCAGATCTAAATCCTCCCTAGGAGCAGGCTTTCCTGGGGAGTCAACTCTCACTTCAAAGGTCTCCATGCAGTTCAACCTAACCTCTGGTATCACCGGCCTTCGTGTCTCCTGAAAGCCTTCGGTGCCTGGATTCTTGGGGATTTCGGTATTGTCCGGCCTTGTAGCAGAATTCTGTCTAGAACGTCCGTGGTGGTCGTTTTGCCGTTGTGTGATATAAGCAGCTTGGGCGGGAGGCTTATCTATGTCACACCGATCTATGCAGGACTTCCTGCGATGTTCGTCTAACGTAAACAAGAGGGAGTCTGCATTGCCTATATCAAGAGATTTTTGTTTTAAAGAGCGTAGCTTTTTTTTCTGAATGCTTTCTTCTCTCACACAGTGCAGAACGCTGTCTTGCAACGCACCCGTTTCTCTATATTCGGACAGCTCTATTTCACCTGATTAAAACAGAAAGAGCTAGTACTGTTTCCCTCGGAGAGCGCACCGTTTTCCCCCTCAGACTCGGCACACAATTGGCACAATTCGTAATTATGATCCCAGCTCTATCAGAAGGGAAAACTGACTTTCTGGCCATGTTTTTATAAGATTCATTCTGATTTCAAAAACTGGGAAAACTTGGGTACAAAAGAAGCCCAAGTAGTGCTTTCAGATCGAATTTCCAAGAATCAAGTTTTGAGGTAGCTCCTCGGCTCTGATAATTCATTAGACATAGAAGAGGAGGGTTGTTTTTTGGGGGGCTGTTTTGTTTATTTTGTTTTGGTTTTGGTTTTTTTTTTGGCAGATCTAGGAACGTGTATTATTCAAATTGTGTGGAAGAGAAGCAAACATTTTGCAACAAATCAAACCAAGCAATGGCCCTTGAAGACAATCATGACATTAATGACGTGTCTGTCAACTTGCGTATATATATAAATGTGTGGATATATATATATACTGCTCGTGCATACATATATATAAAATCAACGATATCAAAATGTGTAGTAACATAATAAAAATTAAGATTTCACCCCAAACAAACAGTAGAGTACAACATTTCTGCATGAAACTACTAAGAGGAAAAGGTCATACTTCTCTGCACAGTCATCCCAACTGGCTGGCCTTTGACCATCCTGCTGCCGCCTATCCTTTTCAATCTTGCAAAAAAAGTTTGAGACTCTTTATTGCAGGGTCCAGTAGGTGTATCATGAATATCAGATTCATCAAAAACACTATCTTCTTCTAATTGGGGAGAGAAAGTCAAAATTACACTTAGGAGGTTACTCTCTCTTAGGCTGTGTCTACACGAGCATTCAGCGAAAGCATTCTAGAATGGTCGACGTGCTTTCACGTCAGCAGAGCCCGCTGTTACAGAGCGGCCCGTCATCTTCTGAAAGACGGTGGGCAGCATCATGAGAAGCATCTCAGTGGTCCTCAAGAGCATTCCTTGGGGGAGTGTGCCCATTGCACTTAGAAACAAAGCATAGGCAGACACCAGCACTTCATCGGGAGTCTGGGACACTGCATAAACTCGCCTCTTGTTTTTCAGGGTAATTTGACAAAGAGGGAATTAGCATGAGTGGGTCTTGACCTTTCTAAAATATATGTATATACAATATGCCTTCTTGTGTTCTGGGAACTGGCATAGACACAGCCTAACAGTACATGCACCTTACACTTTGTAAATGCAAAATACTGTACTCTACATTTGGTAATGAAACACACAACACACAGAAAAAGCTTAGAAAAGCCACTTGTCATCTCAAGAGCTCCACAGATGGTTATGGACTGAAAGAGTAAACGAAGGAAAAATAAAACAGAAAAATCACACTTCTTCCTATGAGAAGACTCTCCTCTGTGGCGTTTACTGCCTGTCTGCAACAGATTTTGTGGATCCTGGGGGTGGGGAAAAAACCTTGGTTCTGGTGAACCTGGGCTCCACAGACCATTTGGTTGCTTGAGGTCTACTAAGCTCACTTAGAGATCCCTTCTTGAATCCCTACATGGCTGCTTTTAGGTAAATATAATCCAAGGAAGATGTGAATGAAGCGAGATCCACCGTGCTGCAAAGCCTAACATTTTCTTCCCAACGTGTCCACCCTCATCCTTTTGAAAGGACGAGGCACACACGGGAAGTGGGGGAAAGAGCAGTGATGTGCACATCACAGCCCAATAAATGACATTACCCACTGTCTGAGCTCAGCATCTCTGAAACAGAGGTGTTTGAGCTTTAGGAATACCTACGTATGACAAGATGTGACCCAGGCGTAATGACAGTGCTGAGTCTGGATTTCTTGAGTCTAGGGAAATGTCAGCCCTAAAGTTTAAAGACCAATTCTCTTCTAATGCACAAGGGTTTTTACAGCGAATGGAACCTGGGGCATTACACTTTAGTAATGGGGCCATAGAAATCTTTTAAATCAAATAAAAAACATTAACGACCAAATGGATATAAAACTCTGTGTGAACTTACACAGGGATGAGACATTCCATCAAGTTCCCATGTTTCTGGGGAAATGCATCAAAATGACCCACTTTCTTTCTTTCTTTCTTTCTTTCTTTCTTTCTTTCTTTTTTTTTTTTAGGAAAAAAAAATCTCCTTTGAAACTAGTTTCCTAAGCAAATAGCAATTGTGACTTGCATTTCATAGCTTTGGAATAAATCCCAAGATGCACTATGATAGAGACGGAAGGACAAGAAGCTGTCCCTTCTCACCCAGGAAGTCACTTGGGGTTGGCCTGTCCGAACTCTGAGCACACTGAAAACGCCCGTAGCTTAAATGAATCTAAGGAATTTTCCAGAGACATCGGCTGACAAACAGCACACTCTTCAAGGAGAATCTGAATGGTACCAGAATCCTAGCCAGTCCTCAGCTTTATCTATATTGAACCTCAGTCGTCCTCTCCCCAACAAACAGTGGGTTGCTGGCCACTGGCCACGCTCCTTCCTGCACCTTCCCCCCAGCTCCAACTGCTAGCTGTTCCCACACTACAAGGTCATCGGCCGCTTGGGTCTCTCTCAGGGTTACACTCGATGATGTCACTGTTTATAATTCTAGTTACACTGTGACATTTATCACGAACAAACCTCGGTCTTTCCATCTCTCACCTGAGACTTCACCCAATTTAGCATCCCATCCTAACATGGCCTTTGAGGAAAGGCCATACATGGGGAAGGCATCAACGCTGACAACGATTTAAATTGATACACAAAAATGTCCTTAGACTCCAGTGCCTTCCATCACTCCCTCTCGAATAATGAGGTGCGGAAAGGCACTTCAGGAAATTGAGACTGAATTCGAAATCTGTGAGCACAAAGTTCAAGGGCAGACTGAAGACACAGAAATGAGGGTTCCGCTGACTGCCAATCCAGGCAGGCCAAGCCCGAAGGCAAGATGTTTCCAGCGTGGCACGGAAGGCACTAAAAGCTCCTCAATCAAATGCCAGAAAATAGCAGAGCTAACATCATCATTATAATTATATTATTATTATTATTATTATTATTATTATTATTGACTTCTGTGCACTCAGTTCAAAAGGGAAAATAACATTCCTGAGAGAGTTGAAGAGTTAACCAAACAGGAAGGGACTGTTTTCGTGTCTTACAGGATTCTTTATAAGAATAAATATACAGGGTGTTCCTTGCCCTCCTTAGAAAACGGAAAGACTGCTCTCCCTCCAGATGGACATTACGCATCCCAGCTAAGTTCTGGACAGAAATCTGTCCCGAGAAGTACCTTTTTCTTTCTCGCTGTATCTGCTTATGTTGCTGTTGTCAGTGTACAGAGGTCCTGCCGTGGCGTGGGGCTTGCAGCTATGGTACTGGGCATTGAGTGTATTGACTGTTATGTGAATCAGGTGCAGCAGGGTCTTGCTGACATCACAGTCTCTGTATGGATACTGTTCAATGGGGGAGAGAATACAAGTGGTTATTTCAAAGGATACATTTTTTCCCACCCATCTTACTGGATAGCTTTTCTTGTATCTCTCCTGTGCGCTAGAAAAAAACTGCACACAACAGAAAGCACATGGCTTCTGACCACACTTTGTTTCATGGAGTCCCTTGTCTCTCTTTGTACCAGACTATTGACGGCAACTCCAGCTAGACTGCAGCAATGCCTTAAAGAACACTGGCATTGATATTTGATAAATATAATTTTAAATAGCATCTTTGTTTTCTGAAAAAAAATCAATATTTGGACAAAATATGAGATCCTGAGTATAGAGGTTTATATTAAAACATTCTCAAGGGCTGGAGAGGTGGCTCAGTGGTTAAGAGCACTGACTGTTCTTCCAGAGGTCCTGAGTTCAAATCCCAGCAACCACATGGTGGCTCACAACCATCTGTAATGGGATCTGGTGTCCTCTTCTGGTGTGTCTGAAGACAGCTTCAATGTACTTACAAATAAATAAATCTTAAAAAAAATTTTTTTTTCAAAACCTACGTTGGCCTTCCTTCCCGTTTCGTTTTCTACCCTACCTATCAGGTGCAGCTTCTCAGCTTTGACTGTGTTTCTTCTGAAGGTGAAGGTTTTACCCCCTGGAATCCTTATCTGTTAGGGAAAGCACTCTACTCTCTAAGAAAACCTCCATCCCAGCGGACGGAGCACAGCCACCCACCTTGTAAAGGATGACAAGCAAGGCCTTCAACCACATCTGCCTGATATGAGGCTTTAGGGACCAGAGGGAGCAGCGAGGCGGCTGTTGGAAATAATGCCGTAGTTGAGGACAAGAGCAGTATTTGAGCACCTGAACCACGAGGGGGAGAAGGTGTTTGCCCAAGTTAATGTTATAGTCCATAACCTGAAATAGAAGAATATTAGTAACTGAAAGAAAACTATAAATATCCAGAAGTAAAAGCAAAAAAAAAAAAAAAAATCGAGCCATCATAGCACACAGAGGCACCTCACGATAAGTCTTAATACTTACAAATTGATAGCTTTAATCTAATTATCTATTTAATTTATTATGTGTTAAAAATCAAATTGTGGCTATTAAAATACCTATCGAGACATCTAAATAGGACTAGGCTAGCCTGGATGAAAAGAAACCCTTGTGTTAACCATCATGAGCGATAAGAGTGTTTGGACGAATCTGGCAAGGGCAAGAAAGTTGTAGAATCTTCTAGAGCAGCAACGTAGCAAAATCCATTCAAAACTAAGAAAAAGGTACACAGCCTCTGTCACAGAAGCTAAATGAATCTGAAGGAGTGATCAGACCCGTGTCCCGAAATGTTTGTATAAAGCCATTCGGCAATGGCTTCGTTGTGTCAAGTTGAAAATTATCTCCATGTTCAACAATCAATTAAATGTTATTTGTGCCAAGTATGGTGGCTCATGCCTGTAATCCCAAAACTCAGAGGGCTGAAACAAGGGTGTGAAGCCAGCCTGGTCTACATACTGAATACTGGGTTACTGTATGAGATTCTGTATCAATGAACAAACAAACAAAAGCAAGATAAATAAAATCTTAGTTAGATAAAAGAATATTTTGTAGCCATTAAACGGGGAATATTATAATCTTATATCTAGGATTCAAACTTCATAATTATTCATTTGGTTTTTAAAGTTATGTGTGTATCAGCATACATAATATTGTATATATATATATAATTTTTTTTAAAAAATTGAGATGGGTCTCATGTGGCCCAGGCTAGCTTATATTTCATTATCCTCTTACTTCTGCCTCCTAAGTGCTGGGATTGCAGGTCTGTGTCATCTCACCCCGCTTATATATACTTCTTGTTTGCTTTTTGCTTTGGGGATTGTTATGTTTTGGTTTTGTTTTCGTTTTGGTTTTTTTGAGACAAGTTTTCTCTGTGTAGCCCTGGATGTCCTGGAACACACTCTGTAGACCAGGCTGGCTCCAAGTCAGAGACACATCTTCCTCTGCCTCCCAAGTACTTGGTTTAAAGGCATGCACCACCACTCCTAGCTATGCAATTTTATTATTTAAAAAAAATGTGTCAGAAGAGTTGGATGGCCCAGTTGGTAAGGTACTTGCTGCCAAGCCTGATAACTTGATAACTTGAGTTGTATCCTTGGAAACCATGTGGTAGAATGAGAGCATCAATCTATATGTGTTTTCCTCTGGACTCAAATGTATGTCACAGCACACAAAAATAAAAAAATTAATGCAAAAATGTGGGCCAAGTAAGCTTAAAAATATATGGCCAGTTACAAACGTGTGTGTGTGTGTGTGTTTGTAAATACACGTGGGCATATATATATGTGACACAGATTCATGAGGAGTATTTTATAGACTGTTTAATTTTATAAAGTCTAAAGTCTAAAGTAAACATGCACGGTGTAGACTCAGAGAGGGGACAAAGGGGGAAGGGAGGTGTTTGTTTTGTAGCATGTCACACATCCGGCTCCCTGCTTGGGCAGCACGGCTGCCTGGAGATTACTCCTGCTTTGCTTGTTTGTGTTCACGACATTACAATCTTTGGAGAAACTGCTCATGCCTGCTGCCTGCTGCCTGCTGCCTGCTGAGTCCCTGCCACGAGGCAGATGCTGATGAAGATGCGTACAGTGTGTTAACTGTGCCCCCCTCCCCCAAGAGAATCGATCGCCCATGAGAAAACAAGCAAAAGATGCATATGGACATAGACTGATAACCATGGTAAAAAGCTGAGCTCTGCACAGGCCTTTCTACGCCTGCAGCAAATCAGAGGGTGAGCTGCGTACCCCTGGTCTAATTAAATACACATGGAGCCCAGTAACCCTCCACTGCGACTCACACCCAATGATCAGGGTGTCACTAAGGAATACCCAAGGGTGTTTACTGCGGAGCTGAATTACTGTACTGGAGTAGTAAGGTTTCCAGAGCAATGTGAGGGCTCATCACTGGACTAGAAAGAATGCAGGTGACATCTGCCAAGGCACATAACGCAGCTCACAGAAGGAGCACATGAATGCAGGGAAGCCAAGGACTGTAGCACAGTGGGAAACAAGTGATGTTAACTCCGGTCTCTCCATCTGGGGCCAAAGCAGGACTAATGTTAAACAGGATTCCACTCAAACAAAGAAAAAACACTTTGGCCTCTATTGTTTACTGGGCACAGAGTTTTAGTTTAAGGAGATGAAAGGGTTAAGAGATGGACTATGGTAATGACTGCATAATCATAAGACTCTTCCTTCTTATAAATGTGTGATAGTGCATGAGGTGTGTTATTCATACGTGTGTGTGTGTGTGTGTGTGTGTGTGTGTGAGTGCGTGTGCATGTTTGTCCTTTTCTATGTGAGAGAGCACATTGGGTGTACATATGTGTTTGTGAGCTCTCTCTCTCTCTCTCTCTCTCTCTCTCTCTGTGTGGGAGGTATAAACACATGGGATGTGCACATGGGATGTACACATATGTTTGTGAGTTTTGTGTGTGTGTGTATGCTTGTCTGTGTACACAAATGGAGTTTATATGTGTTTGTGAGTTCTTTCTCTGTGTGTATACATATTTGTGAACATTTTCTATGAGTGTATGGGATGTGTGTATGTGTGTGTGAGCAAGCATGTATTTATACATGCGCTCACAATCATACATGCATGTGCTAATGTGTACAAAAGTAGGTCACAAATGGTATCAGACATTTTCCTCGGCCCCTCTCCACCTCATTCTTTTAGACAGCGTCTCTCATTGAATGTGGGGCTCACCGCTTAGCTAGGCTGGCTATCCAGTGAGCTCTAGGAACTTCTGTCTCCACTGCCCCAGACACACTACCACGTCTGTCTGTTCAGTCAGGCACTGAGGACCTGAACTCAGGTCCCCATGCTTGTCCCACACCCCTCTTACTGACTGAGCTATCTTACTGCCATTGTACACTTAAAGTGGTTCAGCGTTGTGTTACATGCATTTCAGAAACTTTTCCTTTAGAATACAAAGTTACTAATTCATCCTCCATCTTTGTATTCCCCTTTTCAAGTAATTTGAACAAACTCTCACACTCAGCATTAACCAGACGGAATGGGGTGTCTTGTTTCCACCAAAAACCAAGACGGGACCCCTGAAAGCGTCATTCCACTTACTTGGGCAATTCCTGCAATAAACGCGTTAAAGCATGTTGACAGGCGCATTTTTTGGGGTGCGATCATGAAGCATCCTTCCTGTTGGTCATAGCCAAGTAGAACATAGAGGTGCCTCTTGACTGTGTTGAAGGCCTTTGCGCTGCTGATGTCTGACTCCGCGCTGCTTTCGTCCCTGGCCATGAACTTCATGAGCACTGTAATGAGCTGGTGAACTGTCTGGTGATCAATGCCAGCATCTTCCGGGAGCAAGTCCTTGATGGTGTTGTCGTTTTCCGGTGACTGTTGCCCTGTCAGTGTAAGAAACACAATCAGTGTGCAGCTATACTCCCCTCAAGCAAGGTTACATTAAGTCATCACCTGACGTGGACAAACCACCATCCTTTCTTTCCGCTTCTGGTACAGAGTTAAAAGTCTGTTCTAGATGAGAAACTTAAAGGCACAATGTGGCTCCTCAGCAAAGTGTCATTCCTGGGGCAGAAGCTGCTGTCTCCACTCTTGGTTACTAAGTAACCAAATGAGTCAGAGTGAGACTGGAATGGGAGTCAAACTGAGGAGTTGTAGAGCAACAGTATCCTCAAAGTGTCAGACAAACGCTAACAAACTTTGCACTCAGCGATTCTTAACAGAGCAGCAAAGTTGTAGCCTCAGGGACCAAGACTAAGAAGGCTCTGCCCAGTTTCTATGCTTGTAGCATCAACCCCAGATGCTAAATTTCACTAAGTATAAAGGGATCTGTTCGGGGGGAGGGGTTATTAAATTTATTTCAATTATTGTCTCAATTCAATTATGTGCATGAGTCAGCAGGGCAAAAATAATTTTTTTTCCAAATGCTGAGAGGTTCAGCAGTGTAGACTGTGAATTATAAATGGTTAATGATAAGCCCTGCAGTATGTAATGAGAGACACGGAGGGGAAGGAAAGACAGAGGGAGATGTGAGCTCTCAAAAACATTTAAAAACAAAAACAAAACCAGCACATGACGATGAGCTGAGAGTTCCCATGGAAGAAAAAGCACCCTAGTCCTTGGCTTCCTCTTAAGCTGCTGATTGGCCCCAGCCTTCTAGCGTGCCCCACCTCCTGCCTCAGCCCCCTCCACTCCGTGGCCAGGTCTGGTGAGTCTTCTTATTTCTCCTGTATTTATTTGCTTTGGGGCTTAGTGAAAGCACTCTGCAGCCTGTCCTTTTGACAGACAACATTAGGGTTTCTAAATTAAAATTAAATTTAAGTTTTTGCGTCATAGGTTAGAGCTGAAAGCCAGCGTCCTCATCTGTTCGTGTGGGAAAAAAAAATCCTGCGAGGACAAGCACTAGGCACAAGCTTTCGCGAACCTAGCCTTGGTCGCCTCTGCTATGCCTATGGTAAAAATGACTGGACAGAGGTCCAGGGAGCAATTCATAGCCACCAATGCCTTGGTTAGTCTGGCAGAATTCCAGTCTTTAAGGACCCCACGAAGAGAAGCAAGATAGAAGAAATGTTTCCTTAGAGTGAAGAACTGAGCTGCCTAACAGCCGCTTCCCTCTGGGACAGCGACATAAAATAACGCCCAATCCAAAGTTAGCTGTGATATTTCCACAAAGCCCACCTAGAAGACAGAAACCTTGGTTAACTACTTCCTCTAGTCATCAGAAGGGTTTTGACCTCCGCGCCACTGATCCACAAGGAAATGGTTAACAAGTAAAGAGGAGGCACAAGTAATCAAACCTAAGGTCCTCTAATACAAGGGGGCCTTCTGACACTTGTCATTATGGCCCGAGACATTGACATTTTCTGCCCTATGTGTCTGTCCACAGAGGCATGCATACTGCATACGTGCAATGCTCATACATGCAAGGCGCATACATGCAACATGCCTTAGACGTTTTCCCCACTAAAATGTTTAAAGCACCTAAGATTTTGTTTCTCACATGAGTGGTCCGTAAGCATCACTATACGGAGGCATTTATCACAAATCAATCTATGTGGAACAATTTATTTCATATTAAAGCTAAACTGAATAATTTATAAGATTTGATCAAAAGCAATTCTTACATAAATCTCTAAAAACAATGCATATATTTTTTTAAGCCACTTAAAAAACATCTCTTTGGGGGGTGGAGAGATTTGGCTCATCAGCGCTTGCTGCTCTTGTAGAGGATAGGGGTTCAGTTCCCATCACCCACACTGCAAAGCTACAGTTACCTGTGACATCAAACCCTCTTCAGCCGTTGCAGCAAGCACCCCCATGCATGTGGTGCACACACATAAATAAAAGGTGTATTTTTTTAAACGCTTTTGATTTCCTCCTTTTGCGGTTATTATTTTACAATCGCAATAATATTACTGCTTCAGGCAAATTGATAAAAAGAAAACTATGACAGCTGTGTGCCTGTAGGTTCCACATGCTTCCGGTTACCATAGCAGCAAGCAATATTGCTCCAGCAGGCACCAACCCTCAATTCCTTTAGCTCTCAGGGGGCACACATCTCTCAGCCACGCCTGGCTCCTCCTTGTCTATCGAAGCCTGACTCCTAAGTGGAAGTGGGAATGACTAAAAACTACGTTGATCTCCATCCTAATGGGCTAGGGACCTCGGAACAGAGAGAGAGCCCCAACCCCACTTCATCCTGTCTGAAGTCACAGGCGAGAAAAACAACTAATCTAACTTCACCTGAACCACTCCAAGGCTCTCCTCCCTCTTACAAGGGGCACTGTTTTTTAAATTCTCGGCGAATCGTATTTCCCCAATGGCTGACTATCATGTCTTATATGGACCCAAGCCCACAGTGACCTGTACTTCAGAGTGACCGATGCATGCTGCTTTTAGTCTGCCTTCCTCAACAGTCGTGATGAGGCATCCTTACCAAGCCCTTAGATGCACTGATCCTCGTGCATAAAGTAAAACACTATTTCTTACTCCATTAATCTGCTCCTCCCACCCTGGACATGACGAGCCTGCATTTATCTCGTCTTCTTCTATTAGAATAGAGTGAGCTTATGACAGATGCAGCCTTCCCTAAGGAAAGGTGGCCCCTGTCAAAGCCCTACGAAAAATGCGCTGTCCAATACACGCAATGCATTCTCCTAAGGCATGGCAGTTAGAAAACCACTGTCTTCCTTTCTAGTCTATGCAGTTCCCCTATCTTCCTTAACCCTAGTGATGCATGAAAAGTTTGAGTTAATCTCTGTAAGGGAGAGTATTGACATTATTATAACACTGTAGGCAGGGCTAGCCTACCATCGTTTAGTGTGGACTGGGTCTCCACAGAGTGTTCAGAAAGGAGTAACTGACAGAAACTTTGAAGAGGAGTACCTCACAAACAGGATCTGCTTCTCCAGACTTATCTCCTGGGCTTCCCACACCCCTGAATGCTAGGCTTCCCAAAGCTGGGATCTCAGAAGAGCCAACACTACTCCACCCTTATTTTCGCTCACAATGATCTCTGCTTTGCCATGGTGGACTTCCACATTTCCCTCATTTTGTGCCACAAATCTACCTTCAAGAAACCTATGCCCACACTCCTCTCAGTAATGTGATGTGGTCCCTATATCCTGTTGTGTTCCAAAGAAAAGAAGAGAGGGGAGGTGGGAGGCTGGGAGAGAAAGGAAAATTTCCTTTAGCTTCCCTGATAACCTTTATGCACGGCAGATCTATCTATTCATTGGTTTTACTTTCCCTGTAAAAACACACGGGGTTTGAAGGCATCTTATCTATCTTAGCATCCTTCATGGAACACAGGAGGGTGCCTGGCACATAGTAGGTGCTCATTGTTCATAAATGTCTAAGTGAACTGAATTCAAATAATGCTCCTCTCTATCAAAGTAACACATGGGAAAACAAAGGCTACTTCTATGAGTTTGCTTTACATTTGGCCTACGAATCCCAAGGTCAAAGACTATATTAGGCTACATTCCAATCTTAGGCCCACACTTATCTGTGAGTTTAAAGCTTTTTCATAGCAGGTCTAGTGTATGTATGTGCATGTATGTGTGCATGCTTGCATGTGTGCGTGTGCATATGCTGATGGCTGACTTCATAGCTCATGTGCTTCGCCTCCCTGCCTTTGGTTCTTCTTAGCCTGTGTCCTACCATCATGTGCTTACACTGAGTGCTGGTTATGGGTTTTTGTTTGGGCTTTGTTCTGTTTAATTGTTTGTCAATGACACAAGTTAGGGTCCTCTTGGAAGAGAGACTCTCATCTGAGAAAACACCTCCATCAGATTCCCTGTAGACAAGCCTGTAGGGCATTTTCTTGGTTGATGATTGGTGTGGGCGGATCCAGACCACAGTGGGTGGCGCCATCTGTGGGCATGGGGTCCCAGGTAGTATAAAAAAAGCAAGCTAATGAGCAGTGCTCCTCTGTGGCCTTTGCTTCAGTTCCTGCCTCCAAGATCCTGCCTTGAGTTCCTGTCCTGACTTCCCTTCAAGATGGACTAGACAAGCTTTAAGATGAAGCAAACCCTTTCCTCCCTGGGTTTGTTCAGTCATGATGTTTATGACTGAACAACAGAAGCAAACTATGACGGTGCCCGCTAATGAGGACCTGGATGAAAAGCCCCTGTGGTGTCAGTTAATGAAATGTTCCTCTCCTGCTTCATCTGATAGGAACCACCCTAAGTACTTCCACTTTCTCTCCCGAGGAGTACACCTTGATGGCCATGATTTCCCTTCCTCGCCTATAAGTGAGTTGAGACTGTAAACACTTCTCACGCATCGTTGTACTGTTTCCTGGAATAGTAGATGCAGAAAGTTTTGTTCAGCAAAGGTTACATCTCAAAACCGTTGCTGCAAACATGAGCACTCCTACAGAAACAGCCGACACCTCAGCGGACAACAGGCACTTTGCAAACCAGGGAGGCGAAGAGTAAAACATCTCTAGGACAAAAGAGCTCAAAGAGGAGTTGCTTGAAATTCGAGCCTTGGCCAATGAAGAGGAAGCCGGAAAGGCCAATGCAAGGCATTTTTACCAGTTCTAACCAGCACAGGACACCTTTTCTTCTAAGTGTAAACATGAGTAACTAGATCTCAAAATTTCTCTGCAGGCTGGAAGAATGCATGTTCTGTGAGGACTAGGATAGATAGCTCTGGACCAACCTGGGGAAAGTCTTTGGTCTGGACACTGGAGGACTAAACACCAGGTCAACCAGATTAGTGTCTTCATGTGCTACAAGGCAGAAGCTCATAAAACCAACCATTGGGGGGCTCCTACTACTGTAGAAGACGAACAAGCCAAGTCTCTTAGGTGCAGCTATTAGTCACGTTCTAAACTGATGTAGGCCAGGCACCAAGCAGAGTGATGTAATACTGTAGTGTTTCGGTTTTCCCGTCTGTACACCAAGTGGGAAAAAAACTTACATATATCCAGAGGTTCTATAAAGTGAAAGCTAGGCACCTGTGTAAACACACTATAGGCGGAAAGTCATAAGAGATATGCAAAATATAATTATATCCTCTTACTTCCAGTTATTCATCCCAGGGGATGAGAAACGTCACAGGATTAAGCATTTTCCACTCCTGTGGCACTGTTCATTCGGTGTTGAGTTGACAGATTTGAACCGTGCACCCAACTGACCTTCAGTGGTCACTGTAGACACACAAAACCGAGACACTCACAGTATTACTGAACATGCACCTGCGCGTAACTGAACGCAGGTCAGACCAACAGAGTCTGAAATCAGAACAAACACGGTGCTGAGCTCTTGCTAGCCACAAGAGCTAGCAAGGAACTGGGCTAGGGAACTCTAGGTGTGAGATTTAGGTCTGTCGCCCACGAATGTGTGACATCTGTCCTTTGTAAGACACTCAGTTTCTCCTGTACAGTTAGTGCACCTCCAGGGTTGGCTATCACATTCCAAGACTGCTATTTCTATGCACCAAAGACTTTGGTACAGATTACAGAGGAATACAGCTTTATACAGGCCTTGGGGGTAGACCATTAATCTATAGAAAAATCTTTTGTTTTATTTGCTGTGCATTCTACATGAAGTCTAAGAGTAGAAAATGATAGATTTTTAAACCCAGAGACCTAGAGTTCAGCCTGAAGAGCAATTACAAAGCTTTCTGCTGCGTAATTACATCACCTCTGGTTACTTCAGGCTTAATCAATAGGAAGTCTACACAGAAGGGCTCACCATCTAGACTAAACAAGAGACCCTGAATTAGGCAGCAGACACTTTACTTCCACTTTCCCCCTATCCTGTAGTCTTCTGAGGGGCATGCCTTTGCCTCCCTGCTTCCAGAAATGAATCATTTTTAGATGCGCCTTAAAACTTGGCCAACTGCTTCCAAATCAAAGGCGAGCTTCCCTTGTGGAGTTGTCATGTGAATTCTCTGAAGCCTTAGCTTCACAGTTAGCTTGAACAATCCTGTTATCTGCTCCTTCCCACCTGGTCATTTTGCTAGGGCAGGAGCTGGAGGCTTTTCTTAACCTCGGTGAAAACAGGGACGTTTTCCTACAGAGACGTCAGGGCTCCCTTGGTTAGATTATGAGAATGGATGGCAGTAACTGTAGACTGGCCTTTCAAGGAAGCTTGGACAAAAAGATCAACCTCAAGATAAAATGAGGGAAGTTATATGAAACGGCTTAAGAGTTTTCTCCAAAAGGCCCCACTGATCTCACCGGACAGATCTCTCCTTTCCTTTCCTTTCCTTTCCTTTCCTTTCCTTTCCTTTCCTTTCCTTTCCTTTCCTTTCCCTTCCCTTCCCTTCCCTTCCCTTCCCTTCCTTCCTTCTTTTCTTCCTTTCTCTAGATTTATTTCTTTTTATTTTATGTGTGTGAGTCCTTTGCCTATAGGTATATATGTATGACCCATGCCTGGTGCCTTAAGGGGCCAGAAGAGGGTATCAGATCCCCTAAAACTGGAGTTACAAAAAATTGTGAACCATCCTGTGGGTGCTGGGAATTGAACCTGGGTCCTCTTCGGGAGCAGTGAGTACTCTTAATCACTGAACCATCTCTCCAGCACTGAACTCATCTCTCTAATGACACTGTCATTAGATCAGAAGTTCTTGTGAATCTCTTTCTCTCCCTCCCCAAAGAAGAGATGTGTATAAACCAGAGAAGAGGGACTCAGCCACCTGCTTGCCATTCTGTATCTTTTGATCCCTTTCAATAGAAAAACGAGATTTTTTTTTTTACCAGCGCCTACTTCCTGTATTCATGATCTCTGGGTCCCTTTCCTCCCTTCCACTCCCGAATTTCTACGTTCCAAGTGTCTTTTTTATAATATGCTCATAATCTTCAAAGTCTTCTCACATAAGTTATTTTTCTCGGGGTGTCAGTCAATACCATTTTGAAAAGGCTTAACTTAAACTTACTCTCAGATTAGAATCCAAGTGTTTATAAAAGATACAGAGTCACTGAGGTTGACCAGATGCTCATGGTCCCTCAGTGAATGGTGGCCTCTTTGTGTGGACATCATTTAGTTAGCATTGTCTTTGACAATATCTGCTCAACACTTGGGCTACTGATGCTGAGTTTTACCCTGATAAGGAACAGGACATGATAAGTTACGCTGCGTCACCGGGAATAAGACCTTCGAGTCCTCCAATCGGTAGAAATGCT